>NC_080020.1:210358250-210672463 GCF_030020395.1 Manis pentadactyla | reverse complement strand
TTGAGCCAAGGGAAAGAATCAATACTCTCTTTCCAGGTATCTTAAGGGTAAAAGCTTATTCTAAGATAGTTTGCCCATTGAGGTCATTAGATTTTTGACTTACATATATGCTTTGTGCTTGGGATGAATTGGAGGAAACGCAGATACTAAAATTCTAATTTAAGTAAATATATAGCAGCCTTTGTTTATAGTGTAAAATTCTTTATATTTTATACAAAAACTAATTCTTTTGGTGGAATGAACCATTTTACAGTTTGTTTTGGGACTCTGAGTGAAAGGATTTTCCTTTAAATGCTTGTCTGAATTTTATTCTGGTCTTTCATACTTTTCTTCAGAAGAAAAGAATTAGAAAGTTCAGATGCATAAAAGAGTTTTTATCCTAATGGATTGAAAATAAATGACAAACTTTATTTTGCCTTTTTTTTTTATTTGTCAGTTCTAGAGTTGTTAGAGGTTGCAGTCTGGTAATGAAGGAGTAGCATATATTGGACTTTCTTGCCTGTAATAATTACAAATTCTGAAAAAATATATAAAAAGAAATGATTAAAAGCCTCTACAAAGCAATCAAAACAGAAACTGCACATCATATACTAGAAGAGCTCCACATTAACTAGCTTTTACCCTGAGGACAATTTTCAGTTTGTGCAGTGTGCTTGGAAATAGCACTCAAGCAGAATGTGACAGTCTTGCTGGGCTGATGAGTCATTTGGAGCTTGCAGAACAACTGGAAATTAGGAAGGAAATCTTGGAGCTAGCTTCAGAGATATAAGCTCCAAAATATGCTAACAAATTCCTTTCAAATCCCAGTGGATTCCAAAATTGTACCTGTGCAGTGTGATAATCAAAGGAACCTAACAGCAGTTGAAGACTAAGGAACTGGGCAAGGAGTAGCAGCTGCTGGGAGAATAAAGAGTTTGAAATTCAAATTGCACTAAGAGGGATTTAGTAAAAAGTTCAGGTTCCCCACTGAAACGCAAAAGGACCATGCTAAGGAGGAAGGACCACATTATAGAAGTAAGGGCTGTACTTAGGACTATGAGAAAAATGGAAAAAACTCACTGAACAAAATACCACGTTTTCTTAGTATCAAGAATCTGTATAAGTAATTTAACAGCCAGACATTTTATTTACTTGATACACAGTCTTATGATGGTTTCAAATACACAACACAGTGGTTCAGCATTTCACCTGTATTATCAAGTCCTCACCCCTCCTTGTGGTCACTATCAACGTACTAAGATGTTACAGTCATTAATTGTCTTCTCCTTGCTGTACTACCATCCCCATGACCTACCTAGATTGTGATTGTGCATTTCAGTGCCCCTTAATCCCCTTCTTGCTCCCCAAACCCTCCCCTTTGGTAACCACTAGTTCCTTCTCAGTGTCTCTGAGTCTACTCCTATTTTGTTCCTTCTGCAAAAAGCATTTTTTAGAAAACAGAATCCAAAGTCTTCACAACAAATCTGCAAAGTACAGTACTATAATAAGCCAGCATACAAAGAAAAATTATATTATCCATAATCGATGGAAACTCTATAGAAGCAAATGCTTGAGGCCCATATGTTTGATTTGCTGTTATTTTTTAAAACAGCTTTAAAATTTGTTTAAAAATTTACAGGAAAAAAGATGGATGAACAGATTAGAATTTTCAACAGAGAAACAAACTGGAAACCAAATGGAAAGTCTAATAATGAAAAAATTTGAAATGAAACTATCTGAAATAAATTTCTCTAGGTGTGCTTAACAGCAAACTGGCCATAGCAACACAGGACAACTGGAAGACAAGCCAATACAACTATCAAACTGAAGCACACAAAAGAAGAAATAGCAAAAGTCTGAGCCCTGTGGGACAATATCAGTCTAGTGTACCTGCAGTTTGGAGATCCAGAAAGAGAAGAGAGGAAGAGAATGGGGCAAAAGAAATATTAGAAACAGTAATGCCTGAAGTATTCCCAAATTTGTTAAAAGACATCAGTTTACAGATCTGAGAAGTTCAATGAACTTCAAGCAGAATAACTACAACAAAGACCACATCAGATTGCCAAAAAAACAAGGCAGAAAAATCTTAAAAGCTGCCAGGGAGGGCAAACAACATTACATTCAAATAAACAGTATAAGTGATGGCTAACATCATCAGAAATGATGGAATGACATCTCTAAAGTGTAAACATTTTAAAAAGTTAAAATTCTTTAGTTAAAATAGCCTTCAAAATATTAAGAAACAACAGGAGGGGCGGAAGATGGCGGCGTGAGTAGAACAGCGGAAATCTCCTCCCAAAACAACATATATCTATGAAAATATAACAAAGACAACCCTTCCTAGAATAAAGACCAGAGGACACAGGACAATATCCAGACCACATCCGCACCTGCGAGAACCCAGCGCCTCGCGAAGGGGGTAAGATACAAGCCCCGGCCCCGCGGGAGCCGAGCGCCCCTCCCCCCAGCTCCCGGCGGGAGAAGAGCAGGCAGAGCGGGAGGGAGACGGAGCCCAGGGCTGCCGAACACCCAGCCCCAGCCATCCGGGCCAGAGTGCAGGGCGCTCGATACTGGGAAAACAGGGCAGCAAGAACAGTGAGCGGGCACTGGAGGCTGGGCGACAGAGGACAAAAGAAAAGCGCGCGACCATTTTTTTTTTGCTTTTTTGCTGTTTTGTTTTGGCGAGCGCTTTTTGGAAGTCTTAAAGGGATAGGGACCCCAATACTAGGGAAACAGGGCAGAAAGACCGGTGAGCAGAGGCCTGAGGCTGGCACCGGAGAATAAAGAAAAACGAACGAACACCTTTTTTTTTTTTTTTTTTTTAATTAAAAACTTTTTTTTTTCCTTTTTTTTTTTTTGTGGGCGTTGTTTTGTTTTGGCGGGTGCTTTTTGGAAGTCTTAAAGGGGCAGGGCGGGACACTTAATCCAGAGGTAGGGAATCCGGGATCTCTGGGCACCCTAACTCCTGGGCTGCAGGGAGCAGGGAGGCCCCTTACGGAGATAAATAGCCTCCCAGCAGCTCATGCTCCAACGCGACTCCACCATTTTGGAGTAGCTGCCCGAGCCAGGCCACACCCACAGCAACAGCGGAGATTAACTCCATAGCAGTCGGGCAGGAAGCAGAAACCCTGTCTGCACGCAGCTGCGCAGCACAAGCCACTAGAGGTCGCTGTTCTCCCAGGAGAGGAGGGCCACAAACCAACAAGAAAGGAAGTCCTTCCAGCCGTCACTCGTCCCAGTTCTGCAGACTATTCCTATCACCATGAAAAGGCAAAGCTACAGGCAGACAAAGATCACAGAGACAACACCAGAGAAGGAGACAGACCTAACCAGTCTCCCTGAAAAAGAATTCAAAATAAGAATCATAAACATGCTGACAGAGATGCAGAGAAATACGCAAGAGAAATGGGATGAAGTCCGGAAGGAGATCACAGATGCCAGAAAGGAGATCGCAGAAATGAAACAAACTCTGGAAGGGTTTATAAGCAGAATGGATAGAATGCAAGAGGCCATTGATGGAATTGAAATCAGAGAACAGGAACGCATAGAAGCTGACAGAGAGAGAGACAAAAGGATCTCCAGGAATGAAACAATATTAAGAGAACTGTGTGACCAATCCAAAAGGAACAATATCCGTATTATAGGGGTCCCAGAAGAAGAAGAGAGAGGAAAAGAGATGGAAAGTATCTTAGAAGAAATAATTGCTGAAAACTTCCCCACACTGGGGGAGGAAGTAATCGAACAGACCACGGAAATACACAGAACCCCCAACAGGAAGGATCCAAGAAGGGCAACACCAAGACACATAATAATTAAAATGGCAAAGATCAAGGATAAGGAAAGAGTGTTAAAGGCAGCTAGAGAGAAAAAGGTCACCTATAAAGGGAAACCCATCAGGCTAACGTCAGATTTCTCAACAGAAACCCTACAGGCCAGAAGAGAATGGCATGATATATTTAATACAATGAAACAGAAGGGCCTTGAACCAAGGATACTGTATCCAGCACGACTATCATTCAAATATGACGGTGGGATTAAACAATTCCCAGACAAACAAAAGCTGAGGGAATTTGCTTTCCACAAACCACCTCTACAGAACATCTTACAGGGACTGCTCTAGATGGGAGCACTCCTAGAAAGAGCACAGCACAAAACACCCAACATATGAAGAATCGAGGAGGAGGAACAAGAAGGGAGAGAAGAAAAGAATCTCCAGATTGTGTATATAACAGCTCAATAAGCGAGCTAAGTTAGGCAGTAAGATACTAAAGAGGCTAACCTTGAACCTTTGGTAACCATGAATTTAAAGCCTGCAATGGCAATAAGTACATATCTTTCAATAGTCACCCTAAATGTTAATGGGTTGAATGCACCAATCAAAAGACACAGAGTAACAGAATGGATAAAAAAGCAAGACCCATCTATATGTTGCTTACAAGAAACTCACCTCAAACCCAAAGACATGTACAGACTAAAAGTCAAGGGATGGAAAAACATATTTCAAGCAAACAACAGTGAGAAGAAAGCAGGAGTTGCAGTACTAATATCAGACAAAATAGACTTCAAAACAAAGAAAGTAACAAGAGATAAAGAAGGACACGACATAATGATAAAGGGCTCAGTCAAACAAGAGGATATAACCATTCTAAATATATATGCACCCAACACAGGAGCACCAGCATATGTGAAACAAATACTAACAGAACTAAAGGGGGATATAGTCTGCAATGCATTCATTCTAGGAGACTTCAACACACCACTCACCCCAAAGGATAGATCCACTGGGCAGAAAATAAGTAAGGACACAGAAGCACTGAACAACACAGTAGAGCAGATGGACCTAATAGACATCTATAGAACTCTACATCCAAAAGCAGCGGGATATACATTCTTCTCAAGTGCACATGGAACATTCTCCAGAATAGACCACATACTAGGCCACAAAAAGAGCCTCAGAAAATTCCAAAAGACTGAAATCCTACCAACCAACTTTTCAGACCACAAAGGCATAAAACTACAAATAAACTGTACAAAGAAAGCAAAGAGGCTCACAAACACATGGAGGCTTAACAACACACTCCTAAATAATCAATGGATCAATGACCAAATCAAAATGGAGATCCAGCCATATATGGAAACAAATGACAACAACAACACTAAGCCCCAACTTCTGTGGGACATAGCAAAAGCAGTCTTAAGAGGAAAGTATATAGCAATCCAAGCATATTTAAAAAAGGAAGAACAATCCAAAATGAATGGTCTAATGTCACAATTATCGAAATTGGAAAAAGAAGAACAAATGAGGCCTAAGGTCAGCAGAAGGAGGGGCATAATAAAGATCAGAGAAGAAATAAATAAAATTGAGAAGAATAAAACAATAGCAAAAATTAATGAAACCAAGAGCTGGTTCTTCGAGAAAATAAACAAAATAGATAAACCTCTAGCCAGCCTTATTAAGAGAAAAAGAGAGTCAACACAAATCAACAGTATCAGAAACGAGAAAGGAAAAATCACGAAGGACCCCACAGAAATACAAAGAATTATTAGAGAATACTATGAAAACCTATATGCTAACAAGCTGGGAAACCTAGGAGAAATGGACAACTTCCTAGAAAAATACAGCCTTCCAAGACTGACCCAGAAAGAAACAGAAAATCTAAACAGACCAATTACCAGCGACAAAATTGAAGCGGTAATCAAAAAACTACCCAAGAACAAAACCCCTGGGCCAGATGGATTTACCTCGGAATTTTATCAGACATACAGGGAAGACATAATACCCATTCTCCTTAAAGTTTTCCAAAAAATAGAGGAGGAGGGGATACTCCCAAACTCATTCTATGAAGCTAACATCACCCTAATACCAAAACCAGGCAAAGACCCCACCAAAAAAGAAAACTACAGACCAATATCCCTGATGAACGTAGATGCAAAAATACTCAACAAAATATTAGCAAACCGAATTCAAAACTACATCAAAAGGATCATACACCATGACCAAGTGGGATTCATCCCAGGGATGCAAGGATGGTACAACATTCGAAAGTCCATCAACATCATCCACCACATCAACAAAAAGAAAGACAAAAACCACATGATCATCTCCATAGATGCTGAAAAAGCATTTGACAAAGTTCAACATCCATTCATGTTAAAAACTCTCAGCAAAATGGGAATAGAGGGCAAGTACCTCAACATAATAAAGGCCATCTATGATAAACCCACAGCCAACATTATATTGAACAGCGAGAAGCTGAAAGCATTTCCTCTGAGATCGGGAACTAGACAGGGATGCCCACTCTCTCCACTGTTATTTAACATAGTACTGGAGGTCCTAGCCAGGGCAATCAGACAAAATAAAGAAATACAAGGAATCCAGATTGGTAAAGAAGAAGTTAAACTGTCACTATTTGCAGATGACATGATACTGTACATAAAAAACCCTGAAGACTCCACCCCAAAACTACTAGAACTGATATCGGAATACAGCAAAGTTGCAGGATACAAAATCAACACACAGAAATCTGTGGCTTTCCTATATACTAACAATGAACCAACAGAAAGAGAAATCAGGAAAACAACTCCATTCACAATTGCATCAAAAATAATAAAATACCTAGGAATAAACCTAACCAAAGAAGTGAAAGACTTATACTCTGAAAACTACAAGTCACTCTTAAGAGAAATTAAAGGGGACACTAACAGATGGAAACTCATCCCATGCTCGTGGCTAGGAAGAATTAATATCGTCAAAATGGCCATCCTGCCCAAAGCAATATACAGATTTGATGCAATCCCTATCAAACTACCAGCAACATTCTTCAATGAACTGGAAGAAATAATTCAAAAATTCATATGGAAACACAAAAGACCCCGAATAGCCAAAGCAATCCTGAGAAAGAAGAATAAAGTAGGGGGGATCTCACTCCCCAACTTCAAGCTCTACTATAAAGCCATAGTAATCAAGACAATTTGGTACTGGCACAAGAGCAGAGCCACAGACCAATGGAACAGACTAGAGAATCCAGACATTAACCCAGACATATATGGTCAATTAATATTTGATAAAGGAGCCATGGACATACAATGGCGAAATGACAGTCTCTTCAACAGGTGGTGCTGGCAAAACTGGACAGCTACATGTAGGAGAATGAAACTGGACCATTGTCTAACCCCATATACAAAAGTAAACTCCAAATGGATCAAAGACCTGAATGTAAGCCATGAAACCATTAAACTCTTGGAAGAAAACATAGGCAAAAACCTCTTAGACATAAACATGAGTGACCTCTTCTTGAACATATCTCCCCAGGCAAGGAAAACAACAGCAAAAATGAGTAAGTGGGACTATATTAAGCTGAAAAGCTTCTGTACAGCAAAAGACACCATCAATAGAACAAGAAGGATCCCTACAGTATGGGAGAATATATTTGAAAATGACACATCCGATAAAGGCTTGACGTCCAGAATATATAAGGAGCTCACACGCCTCAACAAACAAAAAACAAATAACCCAATTAAAAAATGGGCAGAGGAACTGAACAGACAGTTCTCCAAAAAAGAAATACAGATGGCCAACAGACACATGAAAAGATGCTCCACATCGCTAATTATCAGAGAAATGCAAATTAAAACTACAATGAGGTATCACCTCACACCAGTAAGGATGGCTGCCATCCAAAAGACAAACAACAACAAATGTTGGCGAGGCTGTGGAGAAAGGGGAACCCTCCTACACTGCTGGTGGGAATGTAAGTTAGTTCAACCATTGTGGAAAGCAGTATGGAGGTACATCAAAATGCTCAAAACAGACTTACCATTTGACCCAGGAATTCCACTCCTAGGAATTTACCCTAAGAACGCAGCAATCAAGTTTGAGAAAGACAGATGCACCCCTATGTTTATTGCAGCACTATTTACAATAGCCAAGAATTGGAAGCAACCTAAATGTCCATCAATAGATGAATGGATAAAGAAGGTGTGGTACATATACACAATGGAATACTACTCAGCCATAAGAAAAGGGCAAATCCAATCATTTGCAGCAACATGGATGGAGCTGGAGGGTATTATGCTCAGTGAAACAAGCCAAGCGGAGAAAGAGAAATACCAAATGATTTCACTTATCTGTGGAATATAAGAACAAAGGAAAAACTGAAGGAACAAAACAGCAGCAGAATCACAGAACTCAAGAATGGACTAACAGGTACCAAAGGGAAAGGGACTGGGGAGGATGGGTGGGTAGGGAGGGATAAGGTGGGGAGAAGTAGGGGGGTAGTAAGATTAACATGCATGGGGGGGTAGGAGAAAAGGGAGGGCTGTACAACACAGAGAAGGCAAGTAGTGATTCTACAACATTTTGCTATGCTGATGGACAGTGACTTAAAGGGGTTTATAGGGGAGACCTGGTATAGGGGAGAGCCTAGTAAACATAATATTCGTCATGTAAGTGTAGATTAGTGATACCAAAAACAATGCAAAAAAAAAAAAAAGGCAGTTCCTGTGTGGTAACCTCCAACGAGTTCTACACAAGGGTATAAAGGGCATATAAAAGTGTAGGCAAAGGGTCTGTTTGTGTTTATACAGAGGATCAAAGCCTAATTGGGCTACCCCGAAAATGAACTAAGATACGATATGAAAAAGAACTTCCAACATCTGCACTCTCTGGAAGACTCATGCCAGAAGATGATCATCAAAAAACCCCAACAAAGATCCACGCACTGCTACAGCTGTAGATGCACTCATCCCACCGGTTCCTGGACTTGCCATGGGAATGAGGAAGGAGATATCTAAGCTGGCCTGTGCATACAGTAAAACAACAAATTTGACTGGATCTATACTGTTGGAACTCAACCAAGAATTTGGAGAAGTGCAAATTGTAGCGCCCCAAAGTCTTACAACTACAGACTATTTACTGTTAAAAGAACATATGGTATGTGAACAGTCCCCAGGAAAGGGTTGTTTTAATTTGTCTGATATCTCTCAGACTGTTCAAGTTCAGTGGGACAATATCCACCATATCATAGATAAGTTTTCACAAATGCCTAAGGTGCCTAACTGGTTTTCTTGGTTTCACTGGAGATGGCTGGTAATTACAGATATGCTTTGGTTATGTAACTATACTCCTATTATGTTAATGTGTGTGCGCAATTTAAGTAGTAGTTTAAAACCTATACATGCTGAAGTTACTCTACAAGAAGATATGTCAAAGAAATAATCAATCTTCCCATGTTTTCTGCCGCCTGCTACTTCTATAGCTTTTCTTCTTCCTTCCTAATTACAACCCTTAAATAGAATTTGTGCCTCATATCAAATTTACCGAGTATCATAAATCTTCCAAGTGGTAAAGATACCTCAAGACAAATGCTGGGCATAGAAGCCACAGGGCATAAATATGCAAAGAAGTAAAAAGCTAACCTTTTCAAACAATAAGGCTTCCCTCTCACTTACCAACTTTACATCTCCCTGTATGGCTCCGGAAGATGACTGGTTAGCCAGAGACGGGTAAGATTCCTCAAGGGAGGAACAACCTAAGACAGGCACAGTCGCAGGGGGGCCATCAGGTGAGAAATTGGGGATCAACAGAAGTGAGGCTTAGAACCTCACCCCCCCTGTTCTGAGAGAAATCTTCTGCATACGTGGATGTTTTATTGCCCTTGTCTAGCTTGGATTAACACATAGTCTACAGGCACACACCTGATCATCTACATTTGCTCTCTTACAACACTAAACTATGTTTTCTACCTTTATCTTGCATCTACCTACCACTTCAGCATTTTATTAAAAATAATAATAAAGAGAGAAATGTGGCATCCACATATAAATCAAGTATAAAAACCAAATGAGTATTCATATTTGAACTGACTGTTTAGAGTTCATAATGCATGAGCAAAACCGAAAGTTTCTGTGATGACTGCCCTTGTACTGTTCACTGTGTAACTTATTCATTATGTAAGAATTTGTTCTACATGTGAGAACTTGTTTGTTATGCCTCAGAAGATTGGAGACTGACGAAAATTAGGCTTGGGGTGGATTAATGATTGTGCATTGAGCATTGACTCCCCTATACAGAATTTTATTGTCGTTAACAACCATTTGATCAATAAATATGAGATGCCCTCACAAAAAAAAAAAAAAAAAAAAAAAAGAAACAACAAAAACTGTTCCAGATGAATGAAAACAGAATTTGTTGCTAGCAGACTCACATGATAGTAAATGTTTTAAGAAATTCTTTAGGCTGAAGAAAGTGATCCTCAGCAGGAACCTGTAGCTCCAGGAAGGAATTTAGAACTTTGGAAATGATATGTCAGTAAATATGAAATATTTTTCCTTAATTTCTCTAAATATCTATTGGCTGTTTAAAGCAAAAAAAAATTACAGTGTGGTATTTGTAGAAGTAAAAAGAACAAATGAAGGGTGGAAAAAGGCAATAAATGGAATTATATTAAGTTTATTGTGCACAAAGTGGTGTATTAATGTAAAGTAGATTGATAATGATGAATACCGTAAGCTCTCACCCAGCCATGGAAAAGAAAAGATTTAAAAAGCCATTAAAAAAGATAAAATGGATTAGTAAAAATGACTCAATTGGTTCAAATGAAATGAAGGAAAGGGAAAAGCGATAGATGGGACAAATAGAAAACAACAGTGTAGCAGAGGTGAAGCACAGCTGTAATTAAGATGTAAGATGACAGTAATTAAATGAGTTGCTTTCTTATCTCCTCGGTCGTGTACTATTCAGTTTTACAGCCATTAAGTGGTTGGGTTCTTAAGATTCTCTGGGTTTGATGATTTGCTAGGAGCATTCACAGGATTCAGCATACAGTCATACTCACAGCTGTGATTTATTATAACTAAAGGATTCAAAGCAAAATCAAGAGAAAAGGGGCATAGAGCAAAGTTCAGGGAAAACCAAGCACCAGCTTCTGAGAGTCCCTTCTCACTGGAGTCACACACGATGTGCTTAATTCCTCCAGCATCAAGTTATGTCAACATGTGTGAGAGTGTTAAGCACAGTGAGTCACTCTGTTGGTTTGGGAATGGTGGGGACCCTTCCCCAAATCTGCATTCTGAGATGCCATCCAAGGGCCAACCTTGCAAGCAGGACTTTCTAAGGATAGTAGTCTCAGGCCTGCTGTTTTAACTCTTCTGCACAGTGTTTCAAAATAGAGTTCACAACGGGGGGTAGGGGACAAAGTGTCAGATACCACGTAAATTGAGGAGGGTGTCAACAGTGATGGGCAGCTTGGTATGGGGTGTAGAGGACAGAGTGAAGAAGTAACCCAAATGAGTAGGGGCAACCTACCGTGATCAGTAAGTGCTCAAGCAAAGAGAGGAGGATGTCTGTAGGAGAAAAGGTGTCAGCAAAGACGGTAGATTGGTTACATACAGACTTGATCAAATAAGTCAATACGTTAGCCTTAGCAGAAACCACATTTCTCACTATGAGAAAAGGAGGTTATGAATACAGAAAGGGAGAACACTAAATGAAACCTGTGGGGTTGGATTGTAATTGGACTAAAGAGTATGAATTCATGATTTAAAATAAAAGGAGAAGTTCTTCTGAAAGGAGGTTGAGGCTTTGACACAGATAAGCCCATAACACAAGAGAGGACATGATGGTCAATTAGCACTGTTATTAGCATTTTGTTAGTGTCTCAGATTCTCTAAACCAAGCGGGATGACTAGGAAGTCTGTACATTCAACAATCCAACAATTATTGACCCCAGAATATGGACTAATCAAAGCGATCTTTTTTCCCCCACAAATTGATTAGAGAGAGAGTGTCCTCATGAAGGTTCTTCGGGATACCCAAGGCAAAGTTTAATCAATCACTTTTTCAACAATTGACCACCAGTCTAATGAGGCTTCCAGTTAGGCCTTAGGGCTGACTTGGATTGAAGATTTATCAGGTTTATACTTACATTTCTTTCCTTTGGAACATTCCCTTACGCATTAAACAGAAATACCACAGTATAAACAAAGCACATGAAACAAGACTTTGTAATACAGGTAACAGGAAAAGTAACCAGAAGAATAAGCAGGTAAATGACAAAAATTTTTTCAAAGTAACAAGTCTAATGACTTTATACAAAGATCTAGGTCTAACTACAAGATAGTACACCTACAAACTAAAAACACAAGAACCCATGTGTGTGGTTCTATTTTTTGTTTTTTAAGTTTTTTTTTTTTCAGGTAGGATTGATGGATTCATCAAGTGCTTTTTCTGCATCTATTGAGATAATCATGGTTGTTGCCGTTTATTAATAGGTGTATTACATTATTTGATTTTCCTATGTTGAACCAAATATGCATTACTGTGACAATACCCACCCATTCATGGTGTAAGTCCTTTATGTGTTAGTAGATGTATTTTGCTATCATTTTGTTGAAGTTTTTCACCTGTATTCATATGGTATGTTGGTCTGTAGTTTTATTGTAATGTCTTTGGTCTAGTTTTAGTATCAGAGTAATTCTGGCTTTGTAGAATGAGTTGGGAAGTGTTGCCTCTTCTGTTTTTTGAGGAAGAGTTTGTGAATGATTGGTGTTAGTTCCTATTTAAGTGTTTGATAGAATTCACTACTGAAGCTATCTGCCTGGGATTTTTATTTGTTAAGAATTCAGTATATTGTTATATTTCTAATCAGATTTTCTATTTTTTTTTTCTATTTCTTCTTGAGTTAGTTTCAGTAGTTTGAGTCTTTAGAGAAGTTAGTACAGTTGATCAAGGTTATCTAATTTATCGGCATACAATTGTTTATAATATTCCTTTTTTATCCTTCATATTTCTGAAGATCAACCATAATGTCCACTTCTTATTTTCTTGATGTTAATAATTTGAGTCTGTTTTTTTATTGGTCAGTCTAGCTTTGTCAATTTTGTTGAGCTTTTCAAAGAAGCAGGTTTTGGTTTTGTTGATTTTCTGTATAGTTTCTCTATTCTCTACTTCACTTATTTCCTCTCCAAGCTTTATTATTTCCTTCCTTTTGCTTGCTTTCAGTTTAGTTTGATCTTGTTTTTCTATTTTCCTAAGGTGGAAGGTTATATTATTGATCTGAGATGTTTCTTTTTTGATATAGTCATTTACAGCTATAAATTTCCCTCTACAGCTTTTGGCTGTATCAAATAAGTTTTGATATGTTGAGTTTTCATATTCATTTATCTCAATGTATTTTCTAAGTTCTCTGTGATTTTCTTCTTTGATGAATGGACGTGTTTAAACTTTTTTTATTAAGGTATCATTGATATACAATCTTACAAAGGTTTCACACAAGTAACATTGTGGTTACTATGTTCACTCATATTATCAAGTCCCCCCACACCCCACTGCAGTCACTGTCTATTAGTGTACTAAGATGCTATAGAGCCACTGCTTGTCTTCTCCATGCTCTATTGCCTTCCTGTGACCCACCTACATTATGTGTGCTAATCATAATGCCCCTTGATCCCCTTCTCCCTCCCTCCCCTCTCACCCTCCCTAACTCCTTCCCTTTTGTAACCCATAGTCCCTTCTTGGAGTCTGTGAGTCTGCCTCTGTTTTGTTCCTTCAGTTTTTGCTCTGTTGTTACACTCTACAAATGTGTGAAATCTTGTCTCTCTCCGCTTGGCTTATTTCACTGAACATAATACCCTCTAGCTCCATCGACTATTTAAGAGTATGTTTTTTTTTAAATTTCCACAAGATGTGAATATCCCAAATATCCTCTATAATGGATTTCTAATTTCATCCCAGTATGTTTGGATAACATACTTTCTATGCTTTTAATCCTTTAAAATTTATTGAAAGCTCTTTTATGTCCAAACATTAAAAAAAATTTTTTATTAAGTATTATTGACATACACTCTTAAGAAGGTTTCAGATGAAAAAACAATGTGGTTTCCACATTTATCCATATTATCAAGTCCCCACCCATACCCCAAGGCAGTCACTGTCCACCAGTGTATTAAGATGCCAGAGATTTACTGTTTACCTTCTCTATGCTACACTGTCTTCCCTGTGACCCCCCTACACCATGTGTACTAAACTTAATACCCCTCAATCCCCATCTCCCTCCCTCACCACCCGCCCTCCAACACCCCTCCCCTTTAGTAACCACTAGTCCCTTCTTGGAGTCTGTGAGTCTGCTGCTATTTTGTTCCTTCAGTTTTGCTTCATTGTTATACTCCACAAATGAGGGAAATCATTTGGCACTTGTCTTTTTCTGCCTGGCTTATTTCACTGAGCATGTCCTCCAGCTCCATCCATGTTGTTGCATATGGTAGGATTTGTTTCTTTCTTATGGCTGAATAGTATTCCATTGTGTATATGTACCACCTCTTCTTTATCCATTCATCTACTGATGGACACTTAGTTTGCTTCCATATCTTGGCTATTGTAAATAGTGCTGCAATAAACATAGGGGTGCATATGTCTTTTTGAGTCTGAGAAGTTGTATTCTTTGGGTAAGTTCCAAGGAGTGGGATTCCTGGGTCAAATGGTATTTCTACTTTCAGTTTTTTTGAGGAACCTCCATATTGCTTTCCACAATGGTTGAACTAGCTTACATTTCCACCAGCAGTGTAGGAGGGTTCCCCTTTCTCTGCATCCTCGCCAGCATTTGTTTTTCTTAGTCTTTTCAATGCTGGCCATCCTTACTGGTGTGAGGTGATACCTCATTGTGGTTTTAATTTGCTTTTCCCTGATGATTAGTGATGTGGAGTATCTTTTCATGTGTCTGTTGGCCATCTGAATTTCTTCTTTGGAGAATTGTCTCTTCATATCCTCTGCCCATTTTTTAATTGGGTTATTTGCTTTTTAGGTGTTGAGGTGTGTGAGTTCTTTATATATTTTGGATGTTAACCCCTTGTCAGATGTCATTTACAAATATATTCTCCCATACTGTAGGATGCCTTTTTGTTCTGTCAATGGTGTCCTTTGCTGTACAGAAACTTTTTAGTTTGATGTATCCCATGTGTTCATTTTTGCTTTTGTTTACCTTTGCAAGGAGATGTGTTCAGGAAGAAGTTGCTCATGCTTATATTCAGATTTTTGCCTATATTCCAAGAGTTTTATGGTTTCATGACACATTCAGGTCTTTGATCCATTTCAAGTTTACTTTTGTGTATTGTGTTAGACAATAATCCAGTTTCATTCTCTTGCATGTAGCTGTCCAGTTTTGCCAACACCAGTTGTTGAAGAGGCTGTCATTTCCCCATTGTATGTCCATGGCTCCCTTATCATATATTAATTGACCATATATGGTTGGGTTTATATCAGGGCTCTCTAGTCTGTTCCATTGGTCTATGGGTCTGTTCTTGTGCCAGTACCAAATTGTCTTGATGACTGTGGCTTTGTAGTAGAGAGTGAAGTTGAGGAGCATAATCCTCCAGCTTTATTCTTCCTTCTCAGGATTGCTTTGCTATTCAGGGTTTTGTGGTTCCGTATGAATTTCAGAACTATTTGTTCTAGTTCATTGAAGAATGCTGTTGGTATTTTGTTAGGGATTGCATTGAATCTGCTTTAGGCAGAATGGCCATTTTGACAATGTTAATTCTTCCTATCCATGAGCACAGGATGTGTTTCCATTTATTGGTATCTTCTTTAATTTATCTGTCCTAACATATGTTTTATCCTGGAGAATGGTCTATATACACCTGAGAAGAATATATTCTGCTCTTAGGTGGTGTATTTGACAGATGTCAAGTCTAATAGGTATACAGTATTGTTCAAGTCTTCTATTGCATTATTAATATTCTGTCTAGTTGTTCCCTAAGATTTTATTAGATGATTTTTTTCTTAAAATAGCTTGAGAGATTTCTTCTTGCTACATATAAACCCTGACTGTTGCACTCATCAATAAGGAATTGATGAAATATAAGATACATTCCTATGACTGAGTTCTCTAAGGCCATTACATAATACTCTGGAAAAATACAAGAAAAAGTCACAGTACATCCTTTCACCAAATAGGAAGACTATAATAAGTTTGATTCCTATTTGGTTAAAATAAAAAAGCCCATAAAGAAACTTCAGAAATCAAGAATAATTTATTTTGACAAATGAGGCAGTAGTGTTCTAACTTGTCTTCCTGTTCCTAATCTTGTCCATAAGTAAGTACTAAATACACAGTAGCAGTTAAGGCTTTAGAATTAGGTTCTATTGTACAGAATTCAGTTCTGCCACTGATTAGGTGTGTGACCTTGACACACAATTTTCCAAGCAGGGGCTACATATATCAAAGTGCTGTTAAGAGTTAAGTTACTAATACATAGTAAGTTCCTAGATCATTACCTACCACAGAAATGTTTAATAAATATTAGCTATTATATCATCCATCTACAACTCATTCTCCATACCACAGCCACAGTGATCTTTTAAAACTGTCCTCTGGCTTCCTTTCTCACTTAGAAAAAAAAAAAATCAAAGCTCTTTACCATAAATATGAATTTCCTGCTTAATCTGGCCCCTGTTTACTACTTAGACCTTCATTTCTTCTCTTCTGCTCCAGACATAACTGCTCTCTTTCAGATCTTAGAACATCCCTGCTTGTTTTTGACTTAGGTATTTGAATTTTGTCCGAGAAATCTTCCACAAAAACACTTTTGTCATTTGGAAGTCAAATTTCATCTCCTTAGAGAAGCTTTTTCTAAGTACTACTATAAATTAGCGACCTAGTTACTCTATAGCATTATTGTATTAACTATGTGACACTACTTATCAATGTATTTGTAAAGTTTTTCTCACTACTTTTTTGTCTCTTCTTGCTAAAATATAATTTTCATGAGACCAGTCCCTGGCACACATGTGCTCTATATTCAACCTTTATCGAATTATTTTATGTTTTTTCCATTTTCTACAATTTTCCATAATAAAATTAATTGTATAGAGAATTTAAGTAGCATTTTAGGAAATGGAACATAGTATTCTGTAATTGATCTGAGTTCAATTCAGCTACTGCAAAGTAGATGTGTCTCTGTGCAAGGCTCTTATTCTTCCTGCTTTCTCACTTGTAAAATAAGAATACTATCTACTTCATAAGCCACTGCAAAAAATCTATTTCATAAGTTACATCACCCAACGAAATTTTCCTGACATTACAAATAAACCTCAAATGTCCTTTGACAAGGGGTATCTCTCTCAGCTCACCACCAATCCCACGGAAGGTGCTGAGGAGCCGCTCTAGCCGCCACATCTTCCTCTATAAGAACCAGGATCGTCCGGGGAAAGGGGGCGGGACAGAAGGCCGGGACGCACTTCCGCTCCCCCGTCGCTCGCAGCCAATCGGCCTCTAGTGCCCCACCTCTTCCTCTCCAGAGAAAAGCTAGCGCCCAGAGCGTCTTCCGGCGGGAGCTGCGCTGCTCCTTATCATGGTGAGTTGGCTGGGGTTGTGAGGGTTTCTGCGATAGATGTGTCCTTAATTTCTCTGGTCCTGAAGAGGCCTTGAGATGCGTCCGTTGCCCAGAGGAGGGGTTGTCGGAGTTGTGCTCTGGCCCCGCTCTCCGCCTCCATCCCCGGGAGAAGTGGCTGGTGTCCGAGAGAGTTATCCTAGAGCCCTGTTTCCCCCTCGCCCCCTCATCCAGTTCCTCTGCCGGTGGGCATCCCCGCCCCGCTCCAAGCCGAGCTGTCACCTCACGGCGAGCTTGTGACAGGGGGCTGCCGAGATTTCCTTGATAAAGAAATGAAAGTCTTTGCCGGCGTCAGCGACCAAAATACCAAGAAATGCTCCGAGAACAAGTCCACCGCAACAACGCCGTAATAGTGACGCTTACAGCAGAGATGATAACGCTGGCGTGAATCAAGAGGGTTAGTAGGCTGCTGAAGCGGACTCCCACTCTGCACCTTGGCTTTAATGAATGCCGGATAACCTGATACAGCAGCAACTTTCAGAAGGCCAGTGATTGGAGAAAGTCGAAGTGTCGGTAGAGAACCTTTTTTGCAGTTTTCTTTCTGCGTTTGTAGATCCCAGTAGCCTTACAGTTTTGGAGATGTGGAGTTTTATCTAAATTTTGTTAGAGGAACTAGTTATTTTATGCCTTTAGAAATCAAGTGTATAGCTCTCTGATTTTACCTAAGATGAGCATTTGTGATTTCAGTGTCAAAAGAAGTACACAGCATTTTATTAGAAAAATTCATTGTTTCTCTTATTGATAGTCTCCATATGAGAAAAGGAGCATGTTTCTGTGCCTAAGGCACTGTCACTCTTGTTGTTCCCCTTGAGTAGAAAAAAGTATCTTAATCACATGCTTTATCATTTGTAAGTTTTTTAAGTTTTACCCACACACAGAAAGTGGGTAAAAGTTTATTAGCTGACCAAATAGCCTCCAACTACGTCTTCTTAAAAACATTCATCAATGTATAGCCAGAGTTAAATTTCTAAAATCTGTCTATACCACTCCCTCATTTAAAATACCTTAATTTTTTTATTAAAGCCAGTTTTTTTTCTATAACCCTCAAGATAAAATCCTTTTTAGCATGGTATACAAAGCCATCTATAGTCAAGTTTCTGACCTTTTACAGTTTCATTTTACACATACATCCATGTCCCAGCCACAGTGAACAGCTTGCATATCTTCTCTACGAAATAGGCCTCTGCACCTAATTTGTATGTTTCATCTTCCAGAATTGTTCTCCGTCCCCTACTCCTCATTCTTATCAGTATAACCCTTATGTGTCCTTTTGTCTCTTTCATGAACCTTTTGCATGCCTCAGGATCCACTTAGGTGCCTCTTTTATGCTCCCATGATAACTTGGTGCTTTTTACCAATAGCATGAGTAGCTCTTACCAGACTGTTAAAACTTGTCTCTCTCTCTTCCTAGACTGTAAACTCTTTGAGAGCAGGACCTGTGTACTCACTCTGGTATTCCCAAGCCTTGTACAGTGCCTGGCCAGAGGAATTTTTCAGTAGATGTGTGTTTTACAAAGCACTGAATAAATAATTATGACAGTAAATATTTATGCTTGAAACAGTAATACAGGAAAATGGTAGTATTTAAGTTTTAATCTTGGAAACAAAGGTTTTATGAGTCACTCAATGTGTATTGTTTATTAAGAACATGCTATATGCAAAACACAGTATTTACTATCTTAGAAAATATAAGGAAATACAGCCCATGTCATTAGTGAAGCTACTAAAAAATTAACTCAAAATGCAAGATAACAAGATGAAGGCTGTACTCTGGCTAATTACAAATCAAGTGGCATTAAGAAAAGCAGTATAGTTTGGAATAATCTAGGACGGTTTCACATAAGAGGTGAACAGTGAAACTGAGTGCTCTGTGCACTACTCCACTGCTCTTAATCTACTATCCATTACTCTCACTTGGATGAGGAAATGGGAGAGAAGTCAGGAAACTTGGTAAATGTTACAGGGCTATTAGAGCTTAATTATACAGGTCTGTAGAGTGGTACGATCAAGAGACGGGGTATACCAGTTTAATTGGAGTTGAGGATTACTATCTGGAGCAAGAAGTAAAATGAAAAAAGTGGGCTAAGTCATTGAAAGCATTAAAATTGGGAGTTTATCCTGATAGCAGTGAAGAGCCAGTATAATTTGGAAAGAGTGCTGTGAAAATTGGGATTTGTGTTTTTTCCCCAATATCAGAATGGCATCAGAAATGGCCCTCTGCCTTTTAGAAATCTTGGTTGTTTTTACCTGAAACTTCAGTTAAAGTAACTTAAATAATTTAAAGTGGGCTGAGATTAGAATGTTATCCAAGGGTAACTGTATTAAGCAGAATTTATCTTTGGGACAGAAATATCCCATACATAATTCTTTAAGAATAGAGTAATCCATTAGCATTAGCATTTGTTAACATCTCAAATGAAAATATTGTATTGTTCTTTTTAAACTGAATTGGCTTAGCAGAACCTTAGGGTTATACATCTTTATTTGTATATCAAAATTAGTAACACTTTTTTGATGCTTTGTTTATATTTTAAAGTATTTTTTTGCTTTGTGATTGTTTTGATATGGAAATTTTCAGACATAAAAGTAGAATATGATATAATGAGCCCCATGTAGCCATCACTTAGCCTCAACGATTCTATTTTTCTTATGTCAGATTTCTAGGGCTCAGCCTTAGTTTCTGCCTTTCCTGAATTTCAGCATAGTGCCACTAACGATATTTCTAGGCTTTGAAGAAATAGGACATACCTTTTAATAACTACTGAGATGTTCCTGGATACTAACTGTAGGAAAATCATACTCTGCTGGAATTGGATCTGAAAGTCTTTCACATTTTAAATCTCACAGCCAGTTCCACTGCTTTCTGCGTAGCCTCAGTGTTTGAGTCAAATTTGCCAACTTTATGAGGTAGAAATGTAGTATGGTGGTTGTGGTGATTGTGGCTTTTACCACCTTGGAAAGTATTTTGTTGAAACCTAAATATTTAAGTACATGGCACTTAGCTATCAAATTATTATGTATGTATGACCTGTTGAAAATTGGGAAATTTTTTTTCCCTGGAAATAATTACTTTGCTTTTGGAATAACAAACTTTTTTTTCCCCCACAGCTTATCTTTCCTTTCCAGGGTTTTTAACTGTTTTTGTTACTTTGTAGGGTATTGTATTCCCAACATGGAAGTATATAGTATATTTTAATCAATTTTTTCCTTTACATCTTCTTGGTTTTACATCCTATTTACTTATCCTTATTAAGATAAGTCTTCTCCAACTCCAAGATTATAAAACTAAACATCCATAAGTTTCTTCAAGTACTGTATAGCTTTATATATATATATATATATATGTATTTGTTGTTGTTATCATTAATGTACAGTTACATGAGCAACACTATGGTTACTAGACTCCCCCCATTACCAAGTCCCCACCACATACCCCATTACAGTCACTGTCCATCAGTGTAGTAAGGTGCTTCTCTAGCTTTATATTTTAATTTAAAAATAATGAAAGAGTGAGAAATGTAGTAAGGATCCAGCTTTACCTTTTTCCAAATACCTTTATTGACTAGCTCACAGTTTTCCCACTGATGTTGGATACTGCCTTAATCATAAGCTAATTTCCCATATGTGCACTAACTCTATGCCCAGGCTTTCCCTCATGGTTTCTGGAACTTGAGTGGTAAATCCCACACTAGTTGCCACTCAGTCTCTTTTCTTATTGGTAACCCCACTGCCAGGCCCTATCTCTGCTGGCCTCATACTGCATAGGGGGGACCACAGAGGCTACCTAGGATGTTAGATACGCTGAATGCCTAAGAGAACGTCAGAGGTTGCTACAATAACAGTTGCGAACTTTTCATATACAAATCTTCGACTTGGTAAATTCTAATTTTTCTTACCAGTGGAGCTATTTGGCAAACTGCTTTTCTGGTTCAAAATTACCTAATCCACTGAAAAATAAATAGTGTGGTCTGGAGGAAAAATGCTGTGGTTTGAATTCCTGTTCAGTCATTTGCTAGGATTGTGTCCTTCGACAGTTTACTAGAAACTGTTTCCACCTTGTAGATTATCATGAAGATTGAATAGATAAGTACATGTAGAGTGTCTAGAATAGTTGGTTGGCACATATTGAGCATTCAGTAAATGTTAGTGGTTATTGCTATAACATCACAGGAATTATGAAGAAGATACTTAAATGCTGATTTGTATATTTTTCGTTTGTTTTAAAGGGGACAATTCATCTTTTTAGAAAACCACAGAGATCTGTTTTTGGCAAGTTAGTACAGGAATTTAGACTTGTAGCAGCTGACCGAAGGGTAAGTTATTTTTTATTCCTTAACCCTAATTTTAAAGATTGCACAAATGCACAATATTACAGCATGGAAGAAAGCTAATTTTTAAGGCAAATAGGAATTACTCTTAATCTCACCATACTGTTTTCATTTTTTTATGTTGGGTAAGTAATTTTTAAATAAAATTACGCTCTTTTGGTATACAGTTGTTTTGCTTGCAAGGAAGCTAGTTCAGAGTTTTTATTCTGATTCTAAAGAGTTTTTAAAGAAAAATTGTTTTGTGCTTGCCTTATGTTATTAATTTTTTAACAAATTGACTAATGTAGTCTGAAGCCATGTTTTCTTATTTTTAATATAAGGCAGGAAAAATAAGTTATGCTTTGAGACTGTAAATAAAAAGGTAATCAGCACCCCTTTTGGTCACCAATATAAACCTTATAGTTATTGTTTTGTTTTCATTGTTCTCATTATTCTCTAAATTATACTTAAGCTCCTTGAGAACAGTGACTATTTCTATTTTGCTCACTTCTTTATAAAAGTACAAAAAAATCACCCAATAAATATTTGATGAGTTTTAAATAAGCCTAGCATCAATTAACATAGTAAGCAGTACCAATGATATTGGCCATGTACTGTGATACCAGACCAGAGGCTTCTTTTCTTAGTTCTTTACCACTGTGTCTCCTGTTTCTAAAACCTTGGAATATAGTCAGAACTCAATAATTCTAGTATTTGGAAATATTATCATGTCCTGAGTATTAAACTTCAAGAGCCAGGGTTAGGGAATTAATCTGCTGCTTGTCCATCTAGTCCATTTAGGATGATCTCTTGAGAACAGATAGATACAGCTTTATGATGTTGATTGAAAGCAACTATATTGCAAAAGTAAATGGGAAGTCTTTAACAGTACCCTTTATTGAGGCATAGTACAGTACAGAATAGGCGGTAGGAAAAAAACTGATATAGTAACACCTCAATTGTGCAGATAATCTCTATCATAATATAAATCTTAAGAAGTATGCCTGGCTCATCTCTCACTCCTACTCCTGTCTTAGTTCTTGTGATTTCATACTTCATGAGGAAGATCCTTACTTCTCGGTTACACACATCCTCATCACAAATAATCTTGTCCTCCCAACCCCTTCCAACCATCTACTCCTATGATCATACCATAGACTTTATCATTTATAATAACTACTAATAACTGTATCCTCCCACTGTCTCAATTTCTGCATTTCACTCATCAGTCACCATTTCTTGTCTTTCTAATTTACTTCTATTACCCCAACTCCAAGTAACTCTTCAGTCTTACCAGAACCTTCAATTCATTGACTCTGCCATATGTTTTCACTTCTGTTATCCTCATTTGCTTACTTATCCAATTTAGATTCTCTGGTTCATCATTATCATTTTCTTGCATGTGCCTTCAACTCCTTTGTGTCCCCTTCTGTCTAGCATACTTCCCTGGAACATCCTTAACTTCTTGAAGTTCACTTTCTTTCTACTGTGTACCTGCACTCAAGCACCTGAATGTAGCCTGGGAGAAACACAGAACCATGCTGACTGGTCTCACTTTAAATTCATGGTCAAGTTTGCCATCAGTACTGCCCATACTCTATTTTCCTAGTGCATTCAGTTTCCCAGTTTCCCAGTGAGTATTTCATGTTATTTTCTTTCACTTATGTCTTCAAACTTCTAAAACCTCATTCATCCTTACTCTAACCTGTTGGTCTTGCTTCCTGTTTCACTAAGAGAAAAGAAGTAATCAGAAGAAAATGTCCACATCCTACCATTAGCTCATCTACCAACACTCTGCCTTCCCTCCTGTTCCTGTGAATGAACGGAATGGTTTGCTACATAAGGCCATCCCCTCCACTGGTTGCCTATTGAAAGACAGTGTTTCTATAATTGTCCTTCTATCTCTTGCCTCATTGTCACTTCTTGCATCAGTCTCTTTCCCTTTCTTGCACCATAATTACATGCCATATATTCCCTTCTCAGCTACTTCATTTCTCTGCTTCCTTTTATAGTGACTTGTCTTTACCTTCTTGTTCACTCTCTCTTCTCCCTCTCTCTATTAAACAATACTAGTTTGGCTGTAGTCCCCACTAATCCACAGAAACAGCTTTTATGAGGTAAGTAATAACCTGTGTCACCAAAATCAACATCCTCATTAAACCATCTTACTTGAACCAACAGTATTTGACAAAAATTGGTCATGTCCTCCTTAAAGCACTTTATTCAATTGGACTCTGAAACATCTTGGTTTTTTCCTACTTACTTGGCCATTATTTTT
Organism: Manis pentadactyla; assembly: GCF_030020395.1. Lineage (NCBI taxonomy): Eukaryota > Metazoa > Chordata > Mammalia > Pholidota > Manidae > Manis > Manis pentadactyla. The sequence goes on along the minus strand of NC_080020.1, from coordinate 210,648,514 downwards.
TAGTCTTCTTTGTCACTTTGCTCTCATCCTTTTGATCTCTAAGTTCTGGAACATCCCAGGGTTTAGAGATTTAGCCTGTCTTGTTTATATTCACTACATCTAGGTGACACTTTCACTGCCATATGCTGATGACCCCATATTTATATCTCAATCCGTAATTTCCCTACCTCCAGATTCCTGTATATAATAGCCTTCTCAACATTGCCACTTGGATATCTAATGGGCAACTCAAATTTGAATTGGTCAAGCCTGAACTTTGATTTTCTACTGCTCCCTTACAAAATGGCTATTATATTCTTCCAGATGCTTACTTAGGTCACAAACCTTGGAGCATTCTTATACTTCTCTTTCCCTCACTCCTCACATCCATTTTATAAGTATATCTTGCTAGCTCTGTCTTTCAGTGTAAATAAGACCTACAGTCTGGCTCTTCTACCATTTTCGTACCACCTTCAAAGCTACCAGCAGTTCTCACATGGATTATTGCAGTCACATTCTAAATGGTCTTCCTACTTCCTTCCTTGCCCCATGCAGTAGAGTCTAAATAGAGAAGCCAGAATGATCTTTAAAAATGAAAATTAAATCACTTCCTGTCTTGTTTGGAGTAAATCCCAATTCTTTTCCTGGCTTGCAAGACCAAAGCTCCAGACTCCCTCTCTTCTCCCTCCTCTAGCTGTCCTTAGCCAGTACTCCTCTATCTCAGAGCATTTGCACTGAGAAATAGTTCCCATTTTCTTTTGCAGATATCTGCATGCTTAGCACCTTTGTCTCTTTCAGATTTCTGGTCACATATCACCTTACCAAAGGGGTCTTTTCCAGTCACCCTATTTGGAAGAGCAGCTCTTCATATCTCCTGTTACTGTGTTCTTACTATACTTTATTTGTCTACCTCCTGACCTTATTTACTTATTGTCTGTTATCCCACCTGGATTACAAGGTCCATGTTTTGTTCACTGCTCTATCTCCATTGCCTAGAAGAATGTGTTACAAATATAGATACTCAAATATTTGTTGACAAATAGCTTCAGTTGTAGGGCTACAGAGAGTGTCATTTTCAAATTACATGTTTTATCCTCCTCTTCTGACTATTCTTGAATCCCTCTCCTGGCTAGAAGCCATGTCCAGTCATTTCATTAATGTCCTCACTTAGCCTATCATATCAGTTCTCGATTCTCTAACATCCCCTACCTCACCTGCTTCTCTGGTTTTGCTCCTGGGTGTAGAGGAACTTCAGAATGGTGTCTACCACAAATTCATGCTGGTAGCTCTTGTTCTCTTTGATGATTCAATAGTATAGTTGCCATAACAGCTATTCTATGGATTTTCCTCTCCTGAACAAGTCTACTTCTAGAATTGTTCTTTTAGATTTATAATATTATGATAATAATTTGGTTGATGATAATTTTGATAGATACATAAAATGTGACACTTTGCCTTTTTGAAGGAAGTTGTGCTTATTCCTTTGAATATCAGAGTATGAATTATAGCAACTTGAACAAACCCAGTGAAGTTTATCAGCATTATACAAATAAGAATGATTTTCTTTTTCACAGTCCTGGAAGATACTGCTCTTTGGTGCAATAAACTTAACATGTACGGGCTTCCTGCTTATGTGGTGCAGTTCCACTAACAGTATAGGTATGTCAGCCTTCTTATTTTTATGGAGTTAATTATTAGTTTCACTGTTATTGTTCTGATTTTAAATAAAGGTATGTCTTCCTTTACATACAATATATTATTTTGAAATATAGCTCAAAAGATTTAAATGAGAGAGTCTATTTGAAAAATGCTTTGTAAACTATGAAGTGTGATTAGGCATTATCATTTTAAATGACTTTAAAAAAATTTTTTAGATCTGTTTGAAAAGCTGAGATTCCTTTTTTTCGTGATAGATGAGTACTTGAATTTATGCAGTGTTTAAGATTTTGAGATGTATTGATTTTCTTTAGAAACGGAAATCTGTGATATTTTTCTTGTGTCTTGACCTCTTACATTTTTATGTACTATTATTTTTGTCCTTCTATTTAACATATACATTTAAAATAGTTCTTAGATGACAGAAGGCAAAAAAAAAAATGATCATAGGGCTTTGAGCATATGCTGCTTCATTTTTCCTGACGGAGAAATTGGATTCTAAAGTAAGCTTTTGTACTACCCAACTTTGGCTACATGTATTACTCAAATTTACCAGATAATTGCTAACTATGAGGTTAATCAGTAACTTACAATTTTTTTAGTAAAGGATGCCCCTGATGTGAATAATTTTTGTGATTTGCTAATAGTTCCTAACAATTGATTCAGTAAAATTTTAAGCACTCTTTTTGTTTTGCAGCTTTAACTGCCTATACTTACTTGACCATTTTTGATCTTTTTAGGTAAGTTTTAAAAAATCTTAGTGTTTTGAGGCTAATAAGGAATTTGTTACACTGAACTTATGAAGTTTTCTTTGCTTAAAGAAATCTGTAAAATAAGTACATTTACAAAATAGAACATTTACATAAAAACAATAATAATTAGAAGGTATTCTGGAATAAAACATTCCATTTCTGTAGCAACAGAAAAGATAATACCCAGGCTTAGGTCAGGTGCTTCAGCTGCCTCCCTGTAGGTGAGTCACCTGTGGCCAGGGAGCAGGGTCATGTAAGACCATACAGTTCCCTCTATAACTGTGTGGATGGGAAAAGACATGAGGGACGTTGATAACTGAGAAGGAAGGAAGTAATTGAGAACTGGGGAGACAACCACTTGGCTCCCTACTTCTTGGGACCTTTCATATTGCCATATAAGGTTTATAGAATACTTAGACCTTGATGTCTTCAAGATCCGTGCCATAGTAGTATAAGTGATCATGTAATTTAATCTACTTGATTTAATCAATTTATGTAATTAAATCTCCTTTTCATAAATTGCATAATTAAATCTACTTGATTGTCTAAAACAGATTTGTTGCCTGAATTTCACACTGTGGGAAGTTGTTTTAGAATGAATATCTATTATTCTACTTGGAAAATGAACATAATTTTATCCCATCTGGACTGTTCAAGGTGTTATTAATATTTAACTTTTAACAAAGATTTAATAAAGTTTATCAAAGTTAAAATTCATTTTATATGCCTAGAATAAAATATATTATCATTATTATTACTATGTAATTTATTTTTTGCATGCTCAGTTATGGACCCTATTTAGGATGGATAACTCAGTGAATAGAGCAAGTATGAGTTTAGGTTTTGTTTACCTGACTTAATTATATTGTATTGTAACTTCTTTCAGTTTTTACACATGTTAAAAAAACTGTCATGTTTCAGGATGCTTATATGATTATATTATAAATCAGAATAATTTACTGAATTATTCTTTGCAAAAACTGATAATTTTCAGCAGCTTAGAAATTCTGGGAACTCAGTTTCTTTCTGCTTGTTCTCTCACTCTAGTTCTAATGCTAATTTTATTTTCCTTTTTACTTAGTTTAATGACATGTCTAATAAGTTACTGGATAATGATGAGGAAGCCTAGCCCTGTCTATTCTTTTGGGTAAGTTCAAATTATTTTATTTTCTGCTAACTTCTTATTATCAAAATAGTAGGTATATTAGGCATTAAATAGCTAGCTAGAGTATTTCTAGAAAATAAATGCAGCCTGCTTAGTAGAATGGGGATCAAATAGTGAAAGTAGATTAATAAACATCTTCCAAGAGGATTCTAAATAAGAAACATGAATATTTAATTTTAAATCATATTAAAATAAAATTTTCACATTAGGTTCTTTTCTATTTTATAAAACAAATGGTACCATAAAATGTTCACATTAAGTTTAATATTTTGGAAATCTCTTATTTTACTTAGAGAAAGTACAAAGCATTTTCATGTAAGTATATCTGGTAGATGTTAAAGTAGATGTGATACAATGCCCTATGATTCTTTATATGTAACTTATAACTAATTATCATAGTACTAGTCCAACCCTATCAAATTTCAGTGACACTTATGCATATCTTCATTTTGCATTAAAATTTCATGTTTGCTTTGTCCCATTGTTTAAGTAAATAAAATCTGATTTTGTTATAGTACTTAGAGTTCCTAAAATTATCTGTGGTAAGAACTAGGTATAAAAATTATGTAATTCAAGGATAACATCATTATCTTAAGCCTTATATAATATCATAACTTGCTTTATTCATCCCTAGATTTGGGCCAAAATACTTAATAATCTTCCATTGGGAGTACTTGGCAGTGGAGAAAAGTTTTGTTATTTATTGTCAGATGAACAATACTATCTTAATTTTGCAATATACTAAGTTGGCTGGTGCTATTTTTTTTTTTTTTTAATTTTTATTTTGGTATCTGCTGGTGCTATTTTATACAGTGGAGCAACAGCCTTGCAGGAAAATAAGAGCAGTTTAATAATAAAAAATTCAACATCTTCATAAAAAATAATAAAGTCATGTAAATGTGATATGTTTTAATGCAGTGGTGGAGATATATTTTTATCTTAAGACTGAATTTATTGATAGCAACTGACTATCAAATAATTTGAGATGTCTCTATAGTTTTAGAAATTACTAAAAGTTGAAAACTGGAAGGTATTAGAGGGTTTTAAAAAATATATTAGAAAAAATGAATTCCTTTCAAATTCAAGAAGAAAACATGAAAGATAATTTAATTTTGGTAAAGAAATTCTTGGACCAAACTAATCCTTCTCCATCTTATCGTTCATCGGGATTATATTCTTTTGAACAAAATCAGATTTTATTTACTTAAACAATGGGGCAAAGCAAACATGAAATTTTAATGAAAAATTAAGATATGAATAAGTGTCACTGAAATTTGATAGGGTTGGACTATTACTATGATAATTAGTTACAAGTTACATATAAATATCTATATATGGAAACTGTGATTGAGTCAAGGCTTTAGGTTGCAAGTGACAGAATCGAACTTAAAACTGGTTGGGGGGAAGAAATGGGACTTTGGTCATTTATGTAACCAAAATATGGGAAGACTGAGGTAACTGGATTGGAACACTCAGGGTACTGTCCTTTTACCTCTTAGGCCTGCTTTTCTCTACATGTCAGGTTCACTTTCTCAGACCACTTTTCTCCACTATTCTGGAATGATAGCTCCTTACAAGACCATAACTTGAGCCTTCTCATCTTCATCCAAGAGAGCAAAGGACTCCTCCCCCAACTCTCATTTCTTAGAAAATCATGATAAAGAACTGTTGATTGGTCCAGCTTGGAACAGATGTTAGTCTTTAGATTAGTCACTGTGGTCAAGAGGTACAGTCAAGCAAGGACATGATAGCTCCCGTTTTGGCCCACTTGCTTAGAGTGAATGGGAAAGGAGGGAGCAATTAAATGATAAAACACTCAAATATAATTGCAGTCAGTCACATAGCTTGAAATATCATCTATCTTTAGCAATACCAAAATTCAGTTTTCCAGCCCTGTCTGTCTTGTCTCAGACTACTTCTTGACAGGTTTGCATGGTTGTCTAATTGGTATCTGAAATTTAGTCTTGAATTCTTGTTTTCTTTCCCCAAAATTTGTTCCTCTGAAGTTTTTCCCATTTCAGTAAATATACTAGCACTCAGTTGCTCAAGCAATATCCTTGATTATTTCCTCATTACCCACATTTATCCATCAGCAAATTAACCTATAGTACATCCAGAATCTATTCTGACCCCCATTCTCATCTCCACTAGTACCATCCTAACCAAGCTACCTTCATTTCTTGCCTTAACCAGCATCCTAACTGGTCCCCATGCTTCTGCTCTAGCCCCGCCTATATACCATTCTCCATATAGCAACCAGAGTGTTTTTCCTTTTTAAACTTAAGTCATACTGTTGCTCTCAAAATCATCCAGTTTTTTTCTGTCATATATAGAATAAAATTCTGACTCCTTTCCCTAATTTACAAAGCCCTTATATGAGTTTGACCTTGCCTATTAGTCAAGTTACCACTCTCCTTCCCTCTGTACACGCTGACTTTCTTTCTGTAATTTGAACACAATTTATTCCTGCCTTAGGGTCTTTTTACAAGGCCTCAAGCCATTATCTCTGTGTGAAATGCTCTTCATCTGATCTTTGCAAGATTAGCTCTGTATTGTTATTCTGATCTTAATATCACTAAATGCTATTGTCATTAAGTGACTAAACCCAATCTAAAGTAGATTCTAAAATGATCACCTTGTTAAACTCCTCACATCAGACTGCTGTAATTATATAGAACTTAGCAGAACTTATAAATTATTTGTTGTTTCCTCCTTTGCAATATAAATTTTATGGTAGCAGAACAAATTTCTTGTTCTAATATTCTTGTGCAGTCGATTAATTTAATGAAATGAATGTACCTATATAACTACTATCTAGATTATGGTATAAAACATTGCAGGTCCCCCAAAAGTCTCCCTTCACGTTGAGTCAAAGTCAAATGCTAACAGAAGTAACCAATATTCTGACCTCTATCATTGCAGATTATTATTGCCTGTTTCTGAAGTCTTGTAAATGTAGGAGTATATTCTGTCATATAGAAGTAGTTCATTCTTGTTCATTGCTCTAATAATCCATTATATGAATATACCACAGTTTGTTTAAATGTTGTTGAAAGACATCAGGTGATTCGTAGCTTGTAGCTATTATAAATAAAACTACTTACAAACATTGGTGTACATGTCTTTTGATACATGTGGACTCATTTGTGTTGGGTATGTATCTTGAGTGAAATTACTCAGAAATAGAATTTCCATATGCTCACCATTAGGAGGTATCCAGGGTTGTTTTACCAATTTACACAGTCACTGACAACGAATGAGAGTTCTTGTTGCTTCTTCTTACCGGTGGTTGGTATTGTCTTTTTGTTTTTAAGCCATTCTAGAATATGCAGTGTTATTGTGGTTTTAAGTTATTTTCTGATAATTGAGCACTTTTTATATGTTCATTAATCATTCAAATTTTGTGAAATGCTTGTTAAAGTGTTCTACCCATATAAAGTTTATACCCATAAATTAGGTGCCTGTTTTTTTCTTACTAATCTATAGAGTTCTTTATTTATCAGTATCTTTTCCCACTCCCACTTGCCTTTCATTCTCTCAATAGTATTTTCTGATGAATGACAGATTTTTTATTTCAATAGTAATTCAATTTATCAGTCTTGTCCTTTGTGGTTAGTGCTTTTTCTGTACTTGTCAAGAACTCCTGGCCAGCCCCAGGGTCTTAAAGATACTCTGTTATCTATCAGAAGTCTTACTCTTTGACCTTCCACATTTAGGCCTACAGTCAAACTGGAACTGATTTTTGTGTTGGGTTGAGTTGGAGGTCAAGACATGTTTCTTTCTATACAGCTATTCAATTGAAAATTGAAAAAACATATTGAAAAAAATTCATCCATTTTCTACTGCTTTTATGTGATACTTTTTCATAAATTGGGTGACTGTAGATATGTTTATGGACTTTCTGTTCAATTTAGTGTTATTTACTTTTGCTTTAGTACTGTACTGCATTAACTACTACAGTTTTAAAATAAATCTTGATATCTGGTAGTGGAAATCTTCCAACTTTGTTCTTCAGATTTCATCCTTCAGCTTTCCTTCACCTTTGCATTTCCGTATGTACTTTAATATCAGTTTATCAATTTCCATGGATAACATTGCTGCATTTACATACTTCTTTTTATACTTTTATAACCCATTTTTTTCACTTACATCTTTCCGTCAGTAAATAATTTGTTATATTTTTAATAATGCGTAATGTTCTGTTGTTAATTCCAACATTTTTCCTTTACAAACAGTGGTGTGATGAACATATTTAATTATTTTATTATCTTTTCTGAAGATAATTATTTTCTTGAGAAATTTTAGGCATTTACACTTACCACAATTATTGAATGCCTTTAAAGTATATGTATGGAAAACTAGATGACTGAAACAACAGCTGCTGGCCTTTAGCCGATAGTGTAGGGATTATATGGCAAACTCATAATTCACTGCAATTATGTGTGGAAGTGAGAGGCAGTATAATAAGTGGTTAAAATCATGAGCTCCGGAGTCAGAGTGCCTGAGTTTGAAAACCTGACTCCTCTACTTGCTATTTAGATGATTAAATAGTTACTTTTCCTTTTTATGTTTCAGGTTCCTTTTCTTACTTGAAAAAGTGGAGAAAGTAACCCTCATAAGAGTTTGGAGGTTTAGATGAGATAATGTTAAGCAGTTCGACCAGTGTCTAATGCAAGGAGGGTCTGTAAAGTGTTAGCTGTTACTATGATAATGGTTATTTCTAGAAAAACAAGAGCTATAAATGTGTCATGGGAACAGGTACTTTAAAAAACAATCTATGATGATCATTATTTATCATCATTCTAGAAAGCTGTAGTCTGTTCTGTGTTTGGCTTATAGTAGGCATTTACATATATTAACTGAGTGAATAAATAAATGTAAATATGTTTTAGACATACGATTTGTGAATTATGTTGATCTAATTAATTTTCTGATTTCAGATTTGAAAGATTAGAAGTCCTGGCTGTATTTGCTTCCACAGTCTTGGCACAGTTGGGAGCTCTCTTTATATTAAAAGAAAGGTATATTTGTATCTGATGTTACTATCATTGTAAATTCCATCTATGCCGTCTTTGGGAATATGAAAGAATCCAGTGAGAAATGTCTGGTTCAAAGGGTATATAAATTAAGATGAGCAGTGCTGGGGTTTTCAGAGTATAATTTCTGCCTGTTTCAGACTTTCTCCTCTCTTCAACCTTCCTTTGTTGCCTTTTTTGATGCTCCCAAATTCAGTCATCGATAGGTGTAAATGAAAGGGATTCAGTTAGACATCTTCTAATGCTTAGTACAAACCTATTAAAACAGGTTTGGTAGAGAAGATTGACATTATGTACTGTAGAGAATCTGTGAGTCTCTTGGCCTGATCACTGCTGATAATCAACAGTTTTATATTAAGAGATTTCATGAACTTACTGGATTAATTATATTTAATGAATCATTTTAATTTTATAATTTCTAAGGCTTATGTAATACATTATTTCTTTCTTTTAGTGCAGAACGCTTTTTGGAGCAGCCTGAGATACACACGTGAGATTTTGCTTTGACATAACATATAATTTAACATTTAGTTTGATTACCAGTTATTAATTGGTATATTATTAAATAATGGTTACTTTGGACAATATCAGAGTTCAGACTATAGCAATATACATTTTACTGATACTTTACAAATAAAATCTCCAAATCCCAAGATTCCTTCCCTTTACTGTTAACTGTTCCCAGATCCTTATGTTTTTATACTACACAAGGAGGCCTTCTCTACCCAGCCTTCAGGTCCTTTATTATTCCAGCTCCAGGCCAACACACTAAGCCGGCCCCATCTGGTCTTCTATAATTTAAACTTTCATCTCCCAAATCTTATAGTAGCATCCATTGAAAAGATAGAGCTGTTATTATCTACCATATAGTTGCCAATTCCTATTCTGATCATTTTATTTCAGGACACTCTGACCTGTCCAGTGTATTGTAATCAAATCCTACTAGCATTTATACAAATTCATAACAGCAATTACCTGTTCAAAGATACAATTAATGCTTAGTGTCTTTTTTTTGTCCTGTGTAAAACAGTAGACAGGACAGGGGTTATGAGCTAGAAATAAGATCCTAATATGGCTCTGCAAATACCAAACCATTGCAGTAGACCACTCTACCTTCCCGTCTTTCAGCTCTCCACATGTTGAAACTACATGTCAGTATTACGAAGAAAAAAATAATGGTGAACGTTATGTTGTTCTTTTTAGGGGAAGATTATTAGTTGGTACTTTTGTGGCTCTTTCTTTCAACCTGTTCACGATGCTTTCTGTTCGGAATAAACCTTTTGCTTATGTCTCTGAAGGTATGTTTTTTATTTACCATTAATAAAGAAGTTCAATTCATCTCTCATAAAGAAAAGTCTTGTTTGTTTCATTAACACATTAATCAAGGAGAAAGTTTATCCTGTAAACTACCCCAAAATTCTCTATCGTCTTCTCTAAGTAGGAAATCATAAAACAAAGTCTAATTTGTTTGAGCTTTAAAATAATGTATTAACTTAAAAACAGCCAGAACTGACTTAAATATTAAATCACATGTGAAGAAAATTACATTTATCAAGTAACATGAAGAAATTTTAGGTACACAGGCATACTTTGAAGATATTGTGGGTTCAGTTCCAGAATACCTCAATAAAGTGAGTTAAAGGAAATTTTTGGTTTCTCAGTGTATATGAAAGTTATGTTTATACTATAGTGTAATCTATTAAGTATGTGACAGCAACATATCTGAAAAAAAGTGTACATTCTTTAATTTAAAAATACTTGATTCCAAAAAATGCTAACCACCATCTGGGCTTTGAGCAAGTCATAGTCAGCAATCACCTTAACAAATACAATAATAATGAAAAAGTTTGAAATATTGCCATAATTATCAAGATGTGAAATAGAGACAAAGTGAGCAGATGTTGGGGAAATGGCACTAACAGACTTGCTTGACAAAGTGTTGCCACAAACCTTCAATTTGTAAAAAACCTAGGATATGTGAAGTACAATAAAGCAAAGTACTATATAAGTATGCCTTTATAACCTATCTAAAAAAACCTGCTGCAAGTGTTTAAGAAGCATCAATATACTTAAGAGTAGTTGATGTGTTCATTGCAAATAGTTGTATTCTGTTAAATAAGTTCCCAGGAACTTCTCTCTGCCAGTGGTGGGTGGGCATATATTTGAAAGTAGCAAAATTTTATTTCTTTTGAAATACTCTTTTATTTTCAAGTCTTTACAAATTCAGACTGATTTTTTCACTTTAGTGGTGTAAATTATTGGCATTTTTAAATAATTTCAGTGATTTGGAATCCCACTAATCCATGAAGGGTTAACCACTGATTGATGGAGAAGTGAGGTAAAAACAGAAGTGGCTGTGTGCACATACCCATACTTTGAAGCAAATATAGGTGAGGGTCTTCTTAGATCTCATTAACTTGAGCATCAGGACACCGAAGAGAGTAAAATGGTCCAAAATGCCCATTCCAAGTTTAAACACTTCGTGAGTGTTATGAAGTATGAGTTTTATATGAATTACAGTTTATGAATTACTGCGTGAACTAGAAAATTAAATAATCGTATTTGTGACAAGCAGAATTACTTTAAAAACTGTAAATTATTAAAATAGTATAATGCTTATTCTAGAAATTTTAAGAAGGTACAAAGATTTAGAAATGATATCTGTTTGTAAAGATCAGAAAGATACAAGGAAAGAATACTCTTATTAATCTTTTGACCCAGAGATAACGTCCATTAACTTTTCTGTTTTATTCCTTTCTTTTTTTTCTGTGCACATAATATGTATCTTTTAACATACTTAGAATTGTATGCATTTACAATTTTATGTCTGGCTTTGCACAGTGAACAATACGTCTTGAGTACTGCCTCTCATAAAGTGCTCATTGCAAAAATTATTTTCGAATGCCTGTATAATATTTTGTCATGAATATTTATAAACAGTCTATTACACATTTCCAACTTTACATTTTACAAATAATGCTATAATCAGCTTGTTTCAAATTTCTTATAGTCATTTCTGATTCTATTTTAGGATAAATTCCTAGAGAAGAAATTATTAAGGGGTTTAAAATACAGTATTTTTAAAGTATTTGATATATATAGCCACATTTATTTCCAGAAAGGTTATCTAGTTTGTATTTTCATTAGCTGGAAATGAAAGTTCCCAGAAACATCAAGATTTGTGACATTAGTTGAAATTTGAGTGAAAAATAATACTGAGCACTCTCTGCCAAGCACTAGTCTAAATGCTTCACATAGTATAGCCCATTTAATTCTCCCTATAACATCTGAGGTTAAATCATTGTATTACCCCCATTTTTACACTGAGGGACTGAAGAGATTAAATCACTTGTCCCATACCACACATCTAGTTAAGGGCACAGCCGGGTTTGAAGTCAGGTATTCTGGCATCATCGTCTGCTCTTAAATGCTACTATACCATTTTTGTATAAGGCTTGCCAATCTTTTTCACATCACGGTGCCCATAAAAAAATGAAAGTTTCTGTAGCACCCTTGAGTATATATGTAAGAGGATGCTTGAACCTGGAAGCTACTTGTTCAGGTATAGTAACTGGCAGGTGTCTGCATGTAGCCAGATTCCCACAGACCTTCCTGAGACCTGAGGGAATTTATCTTTGGTATACCTATAACCATTCTTAGCACACTGGTTAGGAAGCTGTGCTTTAAAACCTCATATTAATATTACCAATGACATAGTAAGTCTCTATTTCAGGTCAGCTCTATATTGTAGGTGAAAGTGGTTTTGATTTAGTATTTTAAAGGCATAAGACGAGAAAGTTCCACATTTGAGGAGTAACATGTCCTTTTGTAATGTTACATGGTCATTGCCAAACATTTAAAAAATTCAAGCATTTCTGGTAGTAGTTTATTCTTCTATATAGATAATTTGACTTTTTTCTCCTTAAAGCTGCTAGTACGAGTTGGCTTCAAGAGCATGTTGCAGATCTTAGTCGAAGGTAAGATGTTGCAGGGTTTCCTGATAAACATAATTTTAAAGGACTGCACAAAAAATGAATCTATCTTGGGAACTTAACGTTATTTGTTGCTGAGGTTACTACATGAATCTCACAGATCAGATTCTTGCTGTCCCTTTGCTTTTTTCTTACTTTTAATTGATGATACAAAAGAGACCTTTATGAGTGAGAGAACTTTGCTTTCTTCTTTGCTTCCTTAAAAGATGCGTGAAAAAAAAAAAGATGCATGATACGAATATATAAGTCATCTTTTATAAGATTTTCAAAAGTATTACATGAGTTGTAATGAATACTCTTTCTGTTTTTTCATAGCTTGTGTGGAATTATTCCAGGACTTAGCAGTATCTTCCTTCCCCGAATGAATCCATTTGTTTTGATTTATCTTGCTGGGGCATTTGCTCTTTGTATTACATATATGCTAATTGAAATTAAGTAAGTATTTTTTATGGCTGTCAAATGTATTTCCACTCCTGGGGACTGACTGGAGGGATAGGGTTTAAACTTAGCATGTTGGCTTATAACCTGTGTAACTTGGTCAAGTCTCATCCTCAAGTGCCTTTCATCTGAAAAATTGAGGGAGTTGATTCAGGAAGTATTTTTCACCACCATCTATAATTCAGACTGGAAAACTCACATCTAAAATTCAGCAGAAATTTTTAAGTTCCCCACTACTGATCTCATGAGTGAAATTGAAATGGCAATAAAGAGGATAAGTCACAACTGCTGTTGCTCAGAGAGGGAAGAGAAGAGGAAGTAGGTGTGAAGCAATTTTTTAAAAGGCAAGCTTTAAGCTTTAAGCTTAATACATTATGACCTAGGATTCTGACTATCTTTTAAATATTAGTGTTTACTAGAATCTGTCTTTAATTGTTCTTCTAACTGTTTTGCATACTCTGCTGGGAGATAACATAAAATTGTTTATTTACTATTTCTGTGTGTTTCCCCAACCTTTATTTCTAGTTCAAATCTCTGTTAAATTTCAAAAGGCACATTTTACTGACTTCTGTTCATGTCTCTCTCAACTGAACCTATTTTCCCCTATCCCCCAAACTCTTTTTTCTTATATTTCCATCTCAGTGAATGCTACTACCATCTATTCCATTGCATCCTTTTAAAAAATTGTGTTAAAACATACATAACATAAAATTTACCGTTTCAAAGAATACAGTTCAGTGGCGTTAGTACATTCACATTGTTGTGCAACCATCACTATCATCCATCTCCAAAAGTTTCTTATCTTCCCTACCTGAAACTTTGTACCCTGTAATAACAACTCCTCTTTTCACCCTCCCCCAAGCCCCTGGCAACCACTATTCTACTTTGTCTCTATAAATTTGCCTAACTACTTCATATAAATGAAAGCATACAAATTTGCTTTTGTGTGTGTGTGTCTGGCTTATTTAACAATGATATCAAATCTCATCCATGTTGTAGCATGTGTCTAAATTTCTTTTAAAGCCTGAATAATATTCCATGTTGTCTGTACGCCACATTTTGTCGGCCTAGTCATCCACTGATAGACATTTGAGTTGTTTCCACCTTTTGGCTATTGTGAATAATGCTGCTTAGAGCATGGGTGTACAAATATTTGTTAAAATCCCTGCTTTTAATTCTTGTGTGTTTATACTTGAAGTAGAATTGCTGGATCATATGATAATTCAGTGTTGCATATTTTTTTTGAGGAATTCCAGTGCATTCTTCAATACCTACTTGTCTTCCCTCCTCTTTCTCACCTCTCCCCAAGCCAATTTTTAAAAAAATGTTATAGTCACCTTGCTGTACATTATATCCTCTCTGGCAACCACTAATCTGTTTCCTTGTTTCTTAAGAGTTTGGTTTTCTTAAATTCCACATCTGAGTGAGATTATATAATATTCGTATTTGTCTTTGTCTGACTTAATGCACTTAGCATAATGCCTTCAAGGTCCAGTCATGTTGTTGCAAATGGCAAACTTTCTGTCCTTTTCATGGCTGAATAATATTCCTCTGTATTTGTGTATCATCTTCATTTTTTTTAATCTCTTCATCCATTGATGGGCCCTTGGGTTGTTGCCATATCTTGGCTATTATAAATAATAGTCCTGTCACCTAGTCTTGTTTAATTTTTTAAAATACTTATTTATCTATCCCCTCTTTCCCATTCACATGGCTGCTGCCCAAACTGAGGCCTTTATCATAATTTCTTTGGCCTAATTAGAATAGTCTACTCGTCTCTTAATTTTCATTTTTACACATCTCTAGTTACCTACTATTTTGCTACTTATGTGATAATTCAAAATTGCAAGTCCGGACATTATTTTTCCTCTTTCAAAGTTCTCCCCTTTGCATATTTGAAAAAATTAAAAATTGTAGCATGATAAAGCCCCTACCAGCCTTACTAGCTGTCCATCTGTCTATACTCAACTATTGTTTTGCTGCTGCACCAGGATTTTCATGCCCTTCTTGACACGTTTTCACTGCAATATCTTTCTCCCATCATCTTACTTATCTTTGAAGGCTTAGCTCAAATGTCATCTGTTTTTTATTTAGCCTTTCTGAATTGTGCCTATTGGCATTTACTCCTTTGTGCATCCGTGACACCTTTATTATGTTTTTCACATGTGTATTTCCTACTTTGTTCAAAGGCAGGAACTATCTTTTAACTTATGTTTCTATTTCCAGCCTGTGGGAAAAAGTTTGCATGATCAGCTTGTAACCATTGGCATTTTGGTCTGTGCTCTTAATAGAATAGTCTGAACTACTGAGGAGATACTGCACTTCAATCACAATGTTGCTATAACAAATTCTTGGAGAATCTGACCTTGTGAAATTTTTTAGGAATTTTGAAAAATTTTAGTAGTAATTATTAGAAAGCTATTGTTTACATGAAATTTGATAGAGTCACTGATGAAGTCCATTAGTCTCTTTGTATCAGAAATTACTAATTGAGGGTTTCTTTGTTATAACAAATGGATATATATGAAATATGTCTACTTGACAAATTGTTTGGAAATGCATAGTGAGGAAATGCTCACTTTTTTTTTTCCTCTTCATCTGTCTTCACACTAACAATCACTAGTTATCTTCCAGTAAACTTTAACAAGAAAGGATTCTAAAAACTTAATTTTCCTTTAAAAAATTTTTTCTTTCAGGTTGTCAGTGTGGCCAGTTGTGATAAACAGTCTTTAGATAATTTGTGTTTGGAAGATTGACTTGTAAGAAGTCCAGTGCGACATACACTTAAAATTTAGAATTGCTTTTTTTCCTTTTAGTAATTATTTTGCTGTAGACACTGCCTCTGCTGTAGCCATTGCACTGATGACATTTGGCACTATGTATCCCATGAGTGTGTACAGTGGCAAAGTGTTACTCCAGGTAAGGGACTTCTTTCAGTGCATGTGCTTATTATTAGCCAGGTTCTTCTACCAGATTGCAAAATTGTATGTGCTCTCCTACCAGATTGTAAAATATCTAGCTGCTGGAGGCCTTGTTAGGATTGAAGTCAGATGTAATCTCTGAAATTTGTATAGTAAGAACAAGATGAAATTCTACTGGTCCATAAATTAGGCACAGATCTTCTTCTATTTATATTATAAGACAAAATAAAAAGCTAAATTTTTTTACCTCTAATAATGTTTCAAGTGAAAAAAATGTTACTTAAAATTTTTTTTAGATATGTATTTTCCCTTAATAAATGTGCTTTGCTTATTATATAATCTGGTTGATTATTTTCTTATTTTCTGTTGTTGAATTTTAAATTTAGAATTAAAAGTGACAAATTAGTACTTGGTGAAACAATAGGAAGATGTGAATTGAATAGTTTCCTGGGGCTGGGTGTGTATGTAAGCGCTGCTTTTCCTTCTCTCTTCATCCTAATGCCTTTTCTAAAACTTAGGTGTGGTAGTAGCTCCATGTCCAGAAGCAGGAATAACAATAGAGTAACAGTTGTGTACTGCTGTACCCTATACAAAAGGGTACTTGCTTAAAGATTTTTTGTTGGTTCTTAAGGCTTGTTTGATTCTAAAGATAGCGACTTCTTTGTGAGATAAAAAGCATCAGTGGGGCCAGTTGAAACCCCTCATCTTTAAATCATGTTAGGGCACATGTCAAACAAAGCAAAGGCTGGTATAAAAGCCAATTCTTTAAGTTTCAGGACCACTGTTGCAAAAATCTTTTGATCTCTCTAGGTTATTCTTACTTTATTTTTTCTGCAGACAACACCACCCCATGTTATTGGTCAGTTGGACAAACTTATCAGAGAGGTAAGATGGAATAGTAAATAAGATCATTTTAATTTGTAATTAGAGAATGGAAAGAGTGCTATGAAAAATACTTCTATTCAATCTTCCCTAGAATTTTATTTTAGGGGAGTTTGTATTCTTTATAATAGCATAATAGGAGACAATATAGTGACAAAAGTAAAAAAATTTGAGCAATTGCTCAGTTTGCATGCCAGATTCACTTGAAATAAGTGTGGAAGGTAATTGTCTAAAGACCCCTATTTGCTGTGTGACTGCTGTGATTTTTAGGATTCAGTATTCAAACCTTGGATTTTGATAAAGTCAGAGATCACTTTTACATGTCAATTGTTTCACCACTTAACATCTTGATCTGTGAGTTTTAAATTTTTGAATTGTATAAATTTCCACCTGTTAACTAATGAAGGAATAAGACAATTGAATCATTTGAATGTTGACAGTATTTTAAAGTATTGGATGTCAGTATCACAAAGGCTACTTTTACCAATAGAGCTGGCCACTTGTTTCAGCCAGTGAAACCTGTGCCACTGTACCAATGGGCTGTATGCTGTATATCTGGACTTGGAATTTCCTTTTGGCCTACATCCAGATAAAACCCTGTATTGTGCAGAAATTTGTTGAAAGGGAATCCAGAGAAAGAAATGATAGAAGACAAAAAAATCTGACAACACAAGTGCTAGATGTAAATATATGCCATAGTGATAAAATAACCATACACTATTGAACAAGGTGGTTAGGGTGGGTGAGGGGGCAATGACCTGATTCTAGAAGGATTGGGAAGACAAGAAACTGGGAAAACAAGGTCTTGGCTCAGTACTGAACAAACAAATGGTATCTTAAGTAGTCTGAAACTTCTCTTGGCTAATGAGTGTCTTCATACAGGATTCACCCTTGTATTTCTAGGCTTAGAGCAAGTCCATAATGTGACTGAACTGTTGGATATGTCAAATACACACAACCTTATTTCTTTGTTTTTGATAAGGTATCTACTTTGGATGGAGTTTTAGAAGTACGAAATGAGCATTTTTGGACCCTAGGTTTTGGCTCATTGGTATGTTTCTTACATATTATTTCCATTATAATTTGCAACATAGTTTACATTTTTAAAAACTAGATAAAAGTATTTTCTTTAAAACTTTTATAGAGCCTTTTGATTCCCACTTCTGTTCAATAGAGTAAAATATAAATGGATTTGATAACCTAATTGAGATAAATTGAGGGATTTTTTTTTCCTTTCAAACTGTTAATGATTTCTAATTGCTATTTTCATTTCTGAGGTTTTCTAATTTATATTTTTCTTTTTTTGAAAAGGTAGGTTATAGTTCTCATCAGTTTTATAAATCTGGTGATCTTTTATAATATGTTTTGTATTCTCTTTTTTCTTATAATAACTTCATATGGAGTTTGGATCCAGTCCTTTTCTGTTGCTCCTTTTTATGTAAAATTAGTTTTCCTGAACTTTAAAATTAGGAATGATATAGGGTAGTGTGTCTAAATACATGGTTCTAAAGATCCCTCTTCTGGTGAGTTTGTAGAGTAAAAGTTCTTACTTTCTCTTGGCTCTGTTTCTCTCCTATTTGTATCTGAACCTTCTTTGTCTCTGCTGTGCAGCTAAATTTGAATTCTGTTCCCAGTTGTTTCTTCTTAATGTGGTGCTTTGTACAGAGGGAGCTTTGCTTGGTTACTTTTGAGAGCCCATAGGGCTTTAAATACTCCAGCTCTTCATATCTTCTTATGCAGACCAGTGTATTTACCCACTATTGAAATGTACAAAATCCCTCCCAGTTTCCCAGCTGCCTTCTCAAATTCACTGACCTAGATTTCCAGTAAGTACCATTTAGGTGTTTTGAGGGTTTTAGGTCAGTCATGTCCCCTTTTGCTTCGTCCTCCACAGATGCTGATACCTTGCAGGTCTTATATTTTGTATTTGGGGCTTCCTAGGGGTGCTGGGTTATATAGTTTTTTGTAGATACTGTCCACAGGCTTTTGGATTTGCTGACTTTCTCTGTTTTTATGGAGATATTTTAAGTTTTTCAAAAAAATGCTGTCACTGCTCTATCTCCCAAGAATCCTAAAATAATTTTTAATGGCTACAGAGTTTTACATTATGTGAATGTGTCATAATTTATTTAATCATCCCCCAATGGACAAGTTGTTCCCATTTTCCCTACATAAATAGGGCTGTGATGAACACTTACATGGATACTCTTTAGAAGTATTTTCTGTGAATCAAAGGGTATTCACATTTTTTATGTTTTTTGACGCAAATTGCCATCGCAATTTCCAGAAATGGCTGTACCAGTTTATATCACCCTAGTAATGTAGTTTGCTTTTAATTATCTTTTAACTGTACTGATCTTAATAATTTATTTAGCAGGGTGGCTTACAAACACAGAGAATGCAGTCATCTCAGTTACTTAGAACTTGGACATCTAACAGCAGCACCTCTGTAGTGCCTAATTAAGAAGGTAGTAAAACAAGCTTGAGCTGCCAAGAATACTTGTCACAAAAGCCATAGATTAATGCAGACACCATAATTATAGGAGGCTGTGTTTAAGCTCACACTCAGAAATGATTTTCACTTATTTTAATTACTTTGATTTCCATATCACACTGAAAGAGGACCCAGTATCTTTTATAGTTTTTATAGTGACAACTGTGAGATGGTAGTGGCAAAGAAAAGGGAGAAATTAAGATGACTTCATTTCTAGGTATAAGTTGTCTTACCTTAAAGTAATATATTAGAAGGCAGATTCAGGCAATATAGGTATTTCTCTATCTTATAATTGCCAGTAACTGTCTTATTACTGCCCAAGTCATAGTTCTAGACATGTAACCCAACTATTTGGCTAATTTCTGTGCAGTTTATGCTTTGTTATTTTTTTTTCTTTTTTGAAAATCTGAGTTTATCTAGAAATCAACATAGAATGTCTGCTGGTATTTTAATTAATTATTTTATTTTATTTTTTATTAAGTTATCATTGATATACAATCTTATGAAGGTTGCACATGAGCAATATTGTGGTTACTACATTCACCCCTATTATCAAGACCCCCTAACATACCCCATTACAGTTACTGTCCATCAGCATAGTGAGATGTTATAGAGTCACTACTTGTCTTCTCTGTGCTGTACTGCCTTCCCTGTGCCCCCCTACATTATGTTGCTAATTATAATGCCCCTTAATTCCCTTCTGCCTCCCTTCCCACCCACCCTCTCCACCCCCTTTCCCTTTGGTAACTGCTAGTCTCTTCTTGGGGTCCGTGAGTCTGCTGCTGTTTTATTCCTTCAGTTTTTGCTTTGTTGTTCCCTCACAAATAAGTGAAATCATTTGGTACTTGTCTTCCTCCAGGATATTTTAATTTTTATATACTGTGTATTTTAAAGTTTTTATTATACAAATAATGCCTGATTGTTAGAAAAATTAGAATTTATAACTAAGTCAAAAATAATAAAAATTCTTTAATAATTTTACTTAGAGATAAGTGCTGTCATTCTTGATATTTTTCTTTGTATTTTAGTCAAAATAGGATCATTGTTGTACTTGCTATTTTATTGTCTACTTTAAAAACATAACATATGGTAAGCATCTTTTCAAATTAATAACGTACTTCTAACTATCACTGTAATACCTGGTGTCCTCTATCCTCAGCTGGAAACCTAGGAGGTTTCCTAGGCTAGGCTGGAGCCTGAAGCTCATCTTTGATGAGTCCATCTCCCTCATCTATTGTGTCCAGTTTGGTACAAGTCCATCCATGTCTAACCCATGGAATATCATGAATCCATCTCTCTCTCTCTGGTCTCTCTGTATTTGTCCTATTTCAGCCGTCTTCATTTCTAACCTGGACTGTTGGTAGTTGTTCCCTATCTAATTACCAGTCATCCATATCTATAATTTTTCTGCATTCTTCTTATTTTACTTATTTTATTTTGCTGTTAAAACTCTTTATCATGATTTATAGAGCCCTCTGCTAGCCTCTATTTAACCTTATTACCTACCTACCTTCCTTCTTTCTGTATTTTCTTGTTTGTTCCCTCCTTTCCTCTTTCCTTCTCTTTTCTCTCACTTTCATTCTTTTTCTGCTCCCTGAAGTATTTGTATTTCTTTATATATTAGTAATATTGCTTATTCTTGCCCAGACATACCATGATTTTAATTGCTATTCCCTCAGTTTAGAATGCCTGTCTCTTTCTTTTGAAATTTCATTTAACCATCAACTCTACCATCAAAAGTCATCTTTTGAAGTCTTCCTGAATTTGAATTAATACATAACCTTGTCTGGCCTTCTATTGCATGTTTCTTTTTTTTTTTATTGAACTATTGTTGCACTTCATTTTTCATATACTTCATTTATATTCTGCCTTGTGTTATAACATGCCTGTCCTCCACAGACTTGTTTTAAAAAAAAAATTTTTTTTAAGTCACATTTTATTTAAAGAGTCATAAATTATTTCATTAACTCTTTACATTGATAATCACTACTAAGTTATATTTAAGAGGTAACAAGACATTAAGCTTTCTCTTGTTCTAATGCAAATACAAGGTACTGTTAAAACCAAATCATAAGTAAAATGTTCATTTCTAATGGAATTTTTAGTAGTGTAAATCTAAGCAGCCTCTTTCTTATGATTTTGCCCCTTTTAGGCTGGATCAGTGCATGTAAGAATTCGACGAGATGCAAATGAACAAATGGTTCTTGCTCATGTGACCAACAGGCTATACACTCTAGTGTCTACTCTGACTGTTCAAATTTTCAAGGATGATTGGGTTAGGCCTGCCTTACTGTCTGGGCCTGTTGCAGCCAACGTCCTGAACTTCTCAGATCATCACATAATCTCAATGCCTCCTTTAAAGGGTACTGATGATTTGAATCCTGTCACATCAACTCCAGCTAAACCTAGTAATCCACCTCCAGAATTTTCATTTAACACCCCTGGAAAAAATGTGAGCCCTGTTATTCTTCTAAACACACAAACAAGACCTTATGGTTTGGGTCTTAATCATGGACACACATCTTATAGCAGCATGCTTAATCAAGGACTCGGAGTTCCAGGAATTGGAGCAACCCAAGGATTCAGAACTGGTTTGACAAATATACCAAGTAGATATGGAACTAACAATAGAATTGGACAGCCAAGACCATGATGTACTGTAATTTAATTAATTTTTATGAGGAATATTGACTCCTTGACTTCCAATTTATTTTCTGATCCAACTTTGCATTGACTGTTCAATCATTTACTCTAAATGTTAGAGAATAATAGACTTATTCACATTACATGAAACCAATGAAACTATATTTTTGTAAAATGTATTTGGGGCAGTGAGAACCTTCTAAATGTTATAGTCTTTAAATAGGCTTCCTTTAGGAAGCGTGTTTCTCTAAATTGAATTCTGCAGTCTTTCGTTTTGTGGGTGACTGCAGTGTGATAATGACATCATGAGAGAACCACTTGTGGAGTGGATCTGTCACATTATAAAAAATATAATAGTTTCTTCAGTGAGATTTATAAACATGCTCCTTGAATAATGATACACATTTTAGGAAAAGAAAAAAATGTCCACTCAAAAAATAAAAGTGTTTTATAGTTTTTCCAGACTTAATTGCTGCATTTTTCTTTGAGGTCCTCCTGAAAAGAAAAAGCAAAATCTTTTCATGAGAAATTTTAGAACATCATTTACAATTTAGCAGAAGTCAAATTTTAAATTATAAGTTTTTTAATAGTTTCTCTCATTAAAAAATTTCAGTACATTTGTAAATAGTCTGTCATTTTGAAAGTATTGTATTTTGGTTAGATGAATACCAAAATCCTTTGGTGATACGCAATGGAGGAATCCCAGTTTTCTTACATTTAATCAAACACTGACATAATTATGTAATTTATCTTTTTTGTCATCTCTTAATTATCTTTTTTGCTATTGGTTGACTTAAATTTTCATTTTATTAAAATATATCAAATGTATTACCAAAATACATGGAATTCCATTCATAATATGGAATTTGATATCTTTTCAAAATTGTACAATTTGAGTTTACATTAATTTGGTGAGAAATTGGTAAAATTGAATGATTTTACAAAACAATGGATCTTAGAGTATAGAATACAGTATTGTTAGATCTGCAATAGGCAGTTTCTAATTTTTTTTGCTTTGTGAAAAAATAGTGAATTGTTAGCTGTGACTAAATGTGAGAATCATGTAGAACATTTTACTTTTTGGTTATTTTCCAAATGCAAATGTTAGGAATTTTCCAACCTGGCCAGTTATTTACAAAAAGTATAACAAGCAGCAGTCACAAATTATCTATTAGATTTTTAAAAAATTTTATCATGAGTCTTATAATTACAGTTTTAAAGAAGGATTTTGAGAGTGGATTCACCTTTTCTGGATTTCAGTACTCCTGGACTTTTATGACTTTTCCAACCATCAGCCAGCTGTCTAGAGAAGATTTTTGTTTTTGTAGAATTTACAACACTTTCTTCAATCAACACATCCTCTTTAAAATATGAGCAACCCTTCCAAATCTTCACAGTGGAATAGCAAACATCCAAGAAGTCATCTCTGTCAAGCAGAATTGTAATCATCCTGTGATAAGTGACCAAGTTACTTCTACATGATGAGGAGTGGGTCTTTGTTTTGACATCTGTAATCCTGTTCAGCCATCTGACTTGCTGAAGAAATAGAGCCCACACAATCTTGACTGCTCAGGAAAATGAAACTTCATAAAATGTAGTAAGGCAGTCTGTTCCTTGTCCTTTGTCCTATGTTCTCCAACTATTACTCTACCTATTATTGACCCACTATTACAGACTAATTATTTTCTTCATTGACCTCATTGAAATGTGTATTCGAATCATGCGTGAAATTAGAGGAACTGCTATGCTCTGAGTGATGACTAAGATGTATATCTGTTGCCCTGTGCATCTTCTCCATCCCCATCAGGTTTTTTAAGTGTCTAGGTATGGAACATAGTTCTGCATAAGGTTAAATACATACTTCCTTAACCTTCCATTCAGAGGCAACACCTATGCAGTTGTCCTACCAAAGGTGCTTTGATACCCACCTACACTATTTGAGAAGTTTCCTTTGGGTTCTGAAGTATTGACTCTTCGTGCTGAAATTCAGTAGTGCCAATTGCTGCAGGTGACATTGGTCCATGCGTTACTATATATAGAAGTCTTATTTGCCAAGCTCTGGCCAGCTTCTGTATATGAAAAAAGAAACTTGGGCAGCATAGGCCTATTGGCAGTAGCCTTATGAGTAAATGTTACTATGGAGTCACTTGAAAATAGATGAAGAGTGTTTGAATTAAATACTTGGCCCATGATTTATGGTTAAGATCAAGCTCCATGGAGTGTTGAGAAATCACTGTATTGTAATGGAACATGCCCTGGACTGAACTTGGATTCCAGTCATGATGCTGCCATTATGTAAGTAGGTTTGTAACCATGGGCAAGTCATCTGTAAAGTTAGTGTGCAGAATGAATTAGTTGATCTGTAAATTATGAGCTCTAAAATGGTATGGCTATATCTACAGAATATATGCCCACTTATTAAACAGAATATTATGCCCAGAATTTCTTTCCAGCGACTACCTCAACATACAGGCCAAGTTTGAGGTGCTCTGAGAATAGAAACTGAGCCCCAGGCTAGCACCATTTATGTTTTTATTTATTTCAGATTTTCCTTAACTTAAATCTGTTTTAGGTTAAACAGATTTTTCTCAGACTTCTTTCTTTGTGGGGAAGGATTATTTTGGGGAGTATTGGAGAAAAGATGAGGACAGAGTACCCTTAGTTTCTATAGGGTACAAAAGAATGGGGTACATTTTTTCTTTCTTAATCTCTCATGTCACAGTTGGAAACACATACTTGTACCAGCAACTGGAGAGGACCTGAATTTCAAGCCTCTGATTTAGCTGCTCATGAACTACCAATTTTTTGCTTGGCTAAAGAATGCTAATCTTTCTTGGGCATCTGGTCTGCTGCTGCTTATATATGAAAATGTTTTTTACATTCCAAATAGTTTGGATTACAGTTTGAATAAAGAACATACATGAAGTTTTCTCTCTGATTTTAAATAATTTTGGCTTGTTTCTTTATTCAGTAGTTATTTATTGGTAATTTGATTACCTCATATTCAGCCAATACTTGTTGGGTATCTGTACTTGCCGGGCACTGTACTTAGTAAATGTACATACAGTATCAATTTTTGTGACTTGCTATTCTTGAGACCAAGGGGAACACATGGATTAACAAGAGTCCCCTTCAAGTAGCTGATAATCCTAGTAGGAGTGATGAGACACAGAACTATTGTACATATCAAATTTAATTCCCTCCCACTTCTTCCTCTTTGGCTTCATTTTCCTGGCATTATCCTCTTTTCCTTCTCCTTTCTCCCTGGATGATAAGAAATATTTCCAAGGAAGAGGGCAGCTAAGGAGATGATGGTGCCACTAACATCCTGATACTAGTATAAGAAGAAAAAGTTTAGAAGGGGCGAGTTAAGCAAACTGTTGAGAAGGTTACTTTTTAGGTGTATAATGGGTTGCCATATACTTTCATGACTCTTGGACTATATGAGCAGAGATTTCTAAATCACCAGGCTGAAAGTAATGGAGTCTCTAGAGCATTTATGGGCTTTGGGTGTTCTTTAAGCAGTTACTAGTTTAAAAACACTTTCAATATTAACACCGTCATTAAATTGCCACCCAACAAGCCTAGCTCTTGAAAAAAAAAAAAAACTAGATAAATGGCCAAGATTTCTGACTAATGTTGCTTCAGGTAAGAATCTCAGTACTAAAGTAAAAAAACACTAAATGCTTAAGATTCTCAAATACACTCATGAAGGCAAGCCATCCATCACTGCTCAGTTTCCCACCAAATCCAAGTGCTAGAAGTTTTTCAGAGGGTTCTTTGCAAAAAATGTCCCTGGGTAAAAAAAGAAGTATGTTCGTTGGAAGCAAAACAATTTTTTAATATTAAAGTATCATTGATATACAATCTTATGTTGATTTAAATATATAACACAGTGGTTCAACAGTTACCCATATTACTAAATCCTCACCCCCTCTAGTGTAGTCACTGTCAGTGTAGTATGAAGCTACAGAACCATTAACTGTATTCTCTGTGCTGTACTACTGTTTCTGTGACCAACCTATATTGTGATTGCAAATTATTGTTCCCCTTAATCCCCTTCACCCCCTACCCTCTCCAACCCCTCCTCCCTTGGTAATCACTAGTCCCTTCTTGGTGTCTATGAGTCTACTGCTATTTTGTTCCTTCCATTTTGCTTTGTTTTTATACTCCACAATTGAGTGGAATCATTTGGTATCTTTCTCCACCTGGCTTATTTCACTCTGGGTCCATCCTCATTGTCGCAAATGGGAGGATTTCTTTTCTTTTTGGGGCTGAATAGTATTCCATTGTGTATATCTACCACATCTTATTTATCCATTCATCTACTGATGGACACTTAGGTTGCTTCCGTTTCTTGGCTATTGCGAATAGAGCAGTGATAAACAGGGGTGTGTATGTCTTTTTGAAATAGGGATGGGAGCAAAACAATTTTTAAAAGATAATTGGCCATGTTTGAATCTGTGCTTTGCTTCAGAAAGAAATTAGAATACTCTGTAGATAGGGCTATGATTGTGAATATGGTTCATTAAATTTAGAAATTGTATTTTTACTAAAGTGTAAGGGAATCTGATAAATAGTAATTCACAGCAGTATAGCAAATTAATATAAGTGAATTATAATTTTTTCCCTTTTCCTGACTCTTCTAGGAAATGGAAGATTGCTTAAAAACTGAGGTTGAGATAATATTAAATATTCAGTACCTGTTTTCAAAAATGGAAAACTTCGCCAATCATAGGTCATTTCCTCTCTTGGAGAAGCAAACACTACCTAACTATTGTTTCTTTGGGTGTGGAACATTCCTGATTGCAAAACTGAGTAAGTGAGCCTCCTTCAGTATCTCAAGATGTTTTTTTGATGTGCCCTAGACTCTTCAGGAACTTTTTCCATTCCTTACCAAGTAGAGCTTTCTAAGGTACATCCTGCAAAGGTAAGGTGAATATCCTAGCCATGACTATGAAGTCAAAGACAACACCCTAAGGAATAAAGGCAAAGAAATAAGTAGGTTTCTGGGCCTGAAAGTCTTCACAGAGCATAGCCACCCTACTTGCCTGGACTGCTCACTTTTGGAAAGTTACAGGAGAGGAAAATAAAGTTTTGTCTTCTGTAAAGCCATGGCATAGTTGTGTCTCATTACACCAGCATAGCCTGTGCCCAGCCTAACATTGTAGGGCCTCACTTTCTCCTCTCTTCCTCCTTCTCATAAGGAGCCAGCCCTTCTTCATTCCTTGTAAATAGCTTTCTCCTGGCTCTCTCATATAAACATGTTTGTCTCTTTTCTGTCTCTGCCTCTTTTCCATGTGCTTCCCAGCATGGCATGCCCCCTGTCAAAATGCTCTCTGCCAGTTAGTGTGTCTTAGGTAAGTCTTCTTCCCCAAGAGCAACTTCTTTCTTTCTGGGCTAGCAACAGATTTTACCACCTAAAAGGAACTTAATGAGGAAGAATATAAAGCCCATTCCAACCTCAGAGGGTGAGTTGTTTATGCAGGTTATATGCTAATGTTTAAGAATGATATCAACTTAATAAAAGAACTTACTGTTTAGGGGGGCAGAGCCAAGATGGCAGCATGTGTAGGGCAGCAGAAATCTCCTCCCAAAAAGATATATATTTTTGAAAATACAACAAATACAACTATTCTTAAAAGAGAGACCACAAGATTCAGGACAACAGCCAGGCTACATCTACATCTGCATCTGCGAGAACCCAGTGCCTCACAAAGGGGGTAAGATACAAGCCGCGGACCAGTGGGACCCAAGCGCCACCCCTAATCCAGCTCCCTGGTGGGAGGAGAGGAGTTGAAGTGGGGAGGGAGAGGGAGCCCAGGACTGGTAAATAACCAGCCCGAGTCATCCACACTGGGAGCGCAGACACACAGTGCGTGGAGTGCTGGATACTAGGGAAACAGAGCAGTAAAACCTGTGAACAGGTTCCCACAGCCGGCGCCCCTGGGACAAAAGAAAAGCGAGTGCTTTTTGAAAGTCTTAAAGGGACAGGAGACGCACAGCTGGATGGAAGCATCCTGGCACACTCAGCCCAGCACTTGGGAATCCTGGGGAACTCTGGGCGCCCTAACCCCCTGGATGGCAGCGAAGCTCTGAGGCTCCTCATGGTGATAAACAATCTCCCACCCGCTCAACCTCTGGCGTGGCCCTGCCATAGCAGAGAAGCAGCCTGAGACCGGCCACGACCACAGCGGTCATGCAGAACTTCCTCCACAGCCACCTGGGCAAGAATCAGAGACTCTTGTCTGTGCGCAGCTGCCCAGCACAAGCCACTTGGGGTCGCCATTATCCCAGGCGAGGAAGGCGAGGAGCAAGTGGGAAGGAACTTTATTCTCCCAGCTGACACACGCACCAACTACCCACGACTAACTCTATCACCATGAAAAGGCAGAAGAATTTGATCCAGACCAGAATCACACAGACATGCTCCCCTGAGAGGGAACCTGGGGAGATAGACTTAACCAATCTTCCTGAAAAAGAATTCAAAATAAAGGTCATAACCATGCTGATGGACTAACAGAGAAATATGGAAGAGCTAAGGAGGGAGAATACAGAAATAAAACAATCTCTGGAAGGACTTAAAAGCAGAACGGACAAGGTGACAGAGGCCGTAAATGGAATAGAAATCAGAGAACAGGAACACAGAGAAGCTGATGCAGAGAGAGATAAAAGGATTTCCAGGAATGAAAGAATATTAAGAGAACTCTGTGACCAATCCAAACAGAACAATATTCGCATTACAGGGGTACCAGAAGAAGAAGAGAGAGAAAAAAGGGATAGAAAATGTATTTGAAGAAATAATTGCTGAAAACTTCCCCAAACTGGGGGAGGAAATAGTTGCTCAAACCCCAGAAGCACATAGAACTCCCAACACAAGGGACCAAAGGAGGACAACATCAAGACACATAATAATTAAAATGGTAAAGGTCAAGGACAAGGACAGAGTATTAAAGGCAGCCAGAGAGAGGAAAAAGGTCACCTACAAAGGAAAACCCATCAGGCTATCATCAGACTTCTCAACAGAAACCTTACAGGCCAGAAGAGAATGGCATGATATATTTCATGCAATGAAACAGAAGGGCCTTGAACCAAGAATACTGTATCCAGAACGATTATCATTTAAATATGAAGGAGGGATTAAACAATTCCCAGACAAGCAAAAGTTGAGGGAATTTGCCTCCCAAAACCACCTCTGCAGGGTATTTTAGAGGGACTGCTCTAGATGGAAGCACTCCTAAGGCTAAATAGATGTCAGCAGAGAAAATAAAACCACAGCAAAGAAAGCAGAAGAATAAAATACTAACTAAAGGCAAAAAATAGAATCAACTACCCACAAAAGCAGTCAAAGGAAACACAAAAGAGCACAAAATAAAACACCTAACATATAAAGAATGGAGGAGGAGGAATAAGAAGAGAGAGAAATAAAGAATCATCAGACTTTGTTTATAATAGCTCAATAAGTGAGTTAAGTTAGATGGTTAGATAGTAAAGAAGTTAACCTTGAACTCTGGTAACCACGAACCTAAAGCCTGCAATGGCACTCAGTACGTATCTCTCAATAATCACCCTAAATGTAAATGGACTGAATGCACCAATCAAAAGACACAGAGTAATAGAATGGATTAAAAAGCAAGACCCATCTATATGCTGCTTACAGGAGACTCACCTCAAGCCCAAAGACATGCACAGACTAAAAAGCAAGGGATGGAAAAAGATATTTCATGCAAACAACAGGGAGAGAAAATCAGGTCTTGTAGTACTAGTATCAGACAAAATAGACTTCAAAACAAAGAAAGTAACAAGAGATAAAGAAGGACATTACATAATAATAAAGGGGTCAATCCAACAAGAGGATATAACCATTATAAATATATATGCACTCAATACAGGAGCACCAACGTATTTGTAACAAATACTAGCAGAACTAAAGGAGGAAATATAATGCAATGCATTTATTTTAGAAGACTTCAACACACCACTCACTCCAAAGGACAGATCCACCAGACAGAAAATAAGTAAGGACACAGAGGCACTGAACAACAGACTAGAACAGATGGACCTAATAGACATCTGTAGAACTCTACACCCAAAAGCAACAGGATACACATTATTCTTAAGTGCACATGGAACATTCTCCAGAATAGACCACATACGAGGCCACAAAAAGAGCCTCAGTAAATTCAAAAAGATTGAAATTCTATCAACCAACTTCTCAGACCACAAAGGTATAAAACTAGAAATAAACTGTACAAAGAAAGCAAAAAGGCTCACAAACACATGGAGGCTTAACAACATGCTCCTAAATAATCAATGGATCAATGACCAAATCAAAACAGAGATCAAGCAATATATGGAGACAAATGACAACAACAACACAAAGCCCTAACTTCTGTGGGACGGAGTGAAAGCAATTTTAAGAGGAAAGTATACAGCAATCCAGGCACATTTAAAGAAGGAAGAACAATCCCAAATGAATAGTCTAACATCACAATTATCGAAACTGGAAAAAGAAGAACAAATGAGGCCTAAAGTCAGCAGAAGGAGGGACATAATAAAGATCAGAGTAGAAATAAATAAAATTGAGGAGAAAAAAACAATAGAAAAAAATCTATGAAACCAAGAGCTGGTTCTTTGAGAAAATAAACAAAATAGATAAGCCCTTAGCCAGACTTATTAAGAGAAAAAGAGAATCTACACACATCAACAGAATCACAAATGAGAAAGGAAAAATCATGATGGACCCCACAGAAACACAAAGAATTATTAGAGAATACTACAAAAAACTATATGCTAACAAGCTGGAAAATCTAGAAGAAATGGACAACTTCCTAGAAAAATACAACCTTCCAAGGTTGACCAAGGAAGAAACAGAAAATCAAAATAGATCAATTACCAGCAACAAAATTGAAGCGGTAATCAAAAAACTACCCAAGAACAAAACTCCCGGGCCAGAAGGATTTACTGCAGAGTTTTATCAGACATACAGAGAAGACATACTACCCATTCTCCTTAAAGTTTTCCAAAAAATAGAAGAGGAGTGAATACTTCCAGACTCATTCTATGAAGCCAGCATCACCCTAATACCAGGCAAAGACCCCACCAAAAAAGAAAACTACAGACCAATATCCCTGATGAATATACATGCAAAAATACTCAACTAAATATTAGCAAACCGAATTCAAAAATACATCAAGAGGATCATACACCATGACCAAGTGGGATTCATCTCAGGGATGCAAGGATGGTACAACATTCGAAAATCCATTAACATCATCCACCACATAAACAAAAAGAAATACAAAAATCACATGATCATCTCCATAGATGCTGAAAAAGCATCAACAAAATTCAACATCCAGTCATCATATAAACTCTCAACAAAATGGGTATAGAGGGCAAGTACCTCAACATAATGAAGGCCATATATGACAAACCCACAGCCAACATCATACTGAACAGAGAGAAGCTGAAACCCTTTCCTCTAAGATCAGGAACAAGACAGGGATCCCCACTCTCCCCACTGTTATTCAACACAGTACTGCAGGTCCTAGCCATGATAATTAGACAAAACAAAGAAATACAAGGCATCCAGATTGGTAAGAAGTCAAACTGCCACTATTTGCAGATGACATGATATTGTACATAAAAAACCCTAAAGGCTCCACTCCAAAACTACTAGAACTAATATCTTAATTCAGCAAAGTTGCAGGATACAAAATTAATACACAGAACTCTGTTGCATTCCTATACACTCACAATGAATTAATAGAAAGAGAAATCAGGAAAACAATTCCATTCACAATTGCATCTAAAAGAATAAAATACCTAGGAGTAAACCTAATCAAGGAAGTGAAAGACCTATACCTTGAAAACTATAAGACACTCCTAAGGGAAATTAAAGAGAACACTAACAAATGGAAACTCATCCCATGCTCTTGGGTAGGAAGAATTAATATCGTCAAAATGGCCATCTTGCGCAAAGCAATATACAGATTCAATGCAATTCCTATCAAATTACCAACAGCATTCTTCAA
Source organism: Manis pentadactyla (assembly GCF_030020395.1). Taxonomy (NCBI): domain Eukaryota; kingdom Metazoa; phylum Chordata; class Mammalia; order Pholidota; family Manidae; genus Manis; species Manis pentadactyla. Next base: position 210,616,519 of record NC_080020.1, on the reverse strand, counting down.
CAAACTGGAATAAATAGTTCAAAAATTCATGTGAAACCACCAAAGACCCCGAATAGCCAAAGCAATCCTGAGAAGGAAGAATAAAGTGGGGGGGATCTCGCTCCCTAACTTCAAGCTCTACTACAAAGCCATGGTAATCAAGACAATTTGGTACTGGCACAAGAACAGACCTACAGGCCAGTGGAACAGAATAGTCTCCAGACATTAACCCAAACATATATGGTCAATTAATATATGATAAAGGAGCCATGGACATACAATGGGGAAATGACAGCCTCTTCGACAGCTGGTGTTAGCAAAACTGGACAGCTACATGTAAGAGAATGAAATTGGATCATTGTCTAACCCCATACACAAAAGTTAATTCGAAATGGATCAAAGACCTGAATGTAAGTCATGAAACCATAAAGCTCTTAGAAAAAAACATAGGCAGAAATCTCTTGGACATAAACATGAGCAACTTCTTCATGAACATATCTCCCCGGGCAAGGGAAGCAAAAGCAAAAAATGAAGAAGTGGGACTATATCAAGCTGAAAAGCTTCTGTACAGCAAATGACACCATCAATATAACAAAAAGGCACCCTACAGTATGGGATAATATATTTGTAAATGACGAATCTGATAAAGGGTTGGCATCCAAAATATATAAAGAGCTCATGCAGCTCAACAAACAAAAAGAGAACAATCCAATTAAAAAATGGGCAGAGGACTTGAATAGACACTTCTCCAAAGAAGAAATTCAGATGGCCAACAGACACATGAAAAGATGCTCCACATCACTAGTCATCAGAGAAATGCAAATTAAAACCACAATGAGATACCACCTCACACCAGTAAGGATCGCCACCATCCAAAAGACAAACAACAACAAATGTTGGCGAGGTTGTGGAGAAAGGGGAACCCTCCTACACTGCTGGTGGGAATGTAAATTAGGTCAACCATTGTGTAAAGCAGTATGGAGTTTCCACAGAAAACTAAAAATAGAAATACCATTTGACCCAGGAATCCCACTTCTAGGAGTTTACCCTAAGAATGCAGCAGCCCAGTTTGAAAAAAGACAGATGCACCCCTATGTTTGTCACAGCACTATTTACAATAGCCAAGAAATGGAAGCAACCTAAGTATCCATCAGTAGATGAATGGATAAAGAAGAGGTGTTACATATGTACAATGGAATATTATTCAGTCATAAGAAGAAAACAAATCCTACCATTTGCAACAACATGGATGGAGCTAGAGGGTATTATGCTCAGTGAAATATGCCAGGTGGAGAAAGACATCTACCAAATGATTTCACTCATATGTGGAATATAAGAACAAAGAAAAAACTGAAGGAACAAAACAGCAGCAGAATCACAGAACCCAAGAATGGACTAACAGTTACCAAAGGGAAAGGGACTGGGGAGAGTGGGTGGGAAGGGTGAGAGGGGTGTGGAGAAGAAAGGGAGCCTTACAATTAGCATGTATAAATATGGAGGGGGGCGCGGGGAGGGCTGTGCAACACAGGAGAAGACAAGTAGTGATTTTACAGCATGTTACTACGCTGATGCACAGTGACTAATGGGGTATGTGGGGGGTACTTGTTGAAGGGTGGAGTCTAGTAAACATAATGTTCCTCATGTAATTGTAGATTAATGATACCAAAAAAAGTACTTACTGTTTAGTTATTAGAATGTGTGCAAACACAGGAACCAAGAACAAGCACCATTACCCATAATCCAAGGGCTTGCATTTTGTTCATTTAATCTGCAGTGTTTTGTCGTCACTAGAAGCAGACTAGCTCTGAGAGAAAAAGAATCTGACACTTATATGTAGGCTGTATGTGGGCTGGGGAGAATGCAAGTGGCTTGATCCAAACTTCAGGCAGAATCTCACATGCTCTTGTTGGGGTTCTAATCCTTGTAAGGGTTCTTGCATCCTGAACAAAACTCTGAGATTGTATATCAATGATCCTTTAATTTAAAAAAACCTCTAAACATTGTCAGAGACAGTTCGCCTGAGAACGAGCTCTTACCTTCTACTTATTCAACAAACATTTTTGAGTGCCTACTGTGTACCACAGATTGTGCTGGGTGCCTGGGATGTGGGAAAGATATAGACATGGTACTTGTGTCACTGGGCTTACGATACAGTGTGAAAACATACATTATAAAGTAATTAGATGGGTGTTAGGTGCTGTGATAGTCAGGTTGCACTGGGAGCACACAAAGGCAATGGGTCTTCCAATCCCACATTGTTCCCAGAACACTGGCAACTGGGCTTACATATTACAGGAGGAAGACTGAAGGATCCTTGTCAGGAGAAACTGAGCTGCCGCCAAGAAAAGACCTTACAAATAAAGAGCTGGTTGCTTTCCTCATCACCCACAGAAAAGTCAGCCAGGTAAAAAGTCACCACCTCCCTTGTGCCTCATTCTAAAATGTGAAGAGAACAGTACAGGTATACCCGAAATTTGAGAACAGCCTCCAACAAGGAAGACAGAGACTAAAAGTCAAACAAAAAACTCCCAAGAATGAGGGAACAGGAAACAGGAAAAACAAACTTGAACAACTGAAATTTTTTCTGAGTCCCTAAAATGTTACTGCACATACCCAATAAAAATAAGATGATATATTAAAAAAATACAATTGGAATAAGAAAAAACACTTGGAAAATCAAAGTATATCAGGATCCATGTGACAGAGTGCTTGGACCCAGGATTACCAAAGAGTTTCTTGAACATGAATAGGGTCTGTGATGGTCTTTTTTTTTTTTAGAACAAACTGGATAGTGGAGTTCAGTTGTGATGGCTCTTTTTGAGAACAGGCTGGATAATAGAGTTCAGCCTCAAACATTTAAATTGAAAGATGCCCGTTTAAAAGGGCTTTGTTAGAACGGGTGAAATAGATCCCTAAGCTAGCAGCAATTCTTATCTAGTAGTCCCAGATTGTTGATGCGCTAAATCAGAATGTTGGAAGTCATAATAAAAAAATGGCAAAGCCTTAAGGTAGGATGTAATCTTGGAGGAAGAAGAGCAGAGAGTTTAGGACCATGCTCCAAGGAAAATTGGGAGTATTTAATATCTGTGTGGAGGAATTGCCATTGTGAAGGAGACTGCGAAGTAGCCAAGGTGGAACGGAAGTCAAGAGAACATTTTGAAAAGGAGAGAACGTTCAGTGTCAACTCCTACGGAGGGATTAAGTAAGTTAAACACTCCCATGTGTAGACTAAGCTGGTATGAATAGGAATTAGTGGATGATTAGTAAATGGGAATGTACTGAGGGTACATTTTTTCTTTTTTTTCCAGCTTTATTGAGATATAATGGATGTACAACATTATGTAAATTTAACACATACAACCAAATGAATTGATATATGTATACAGAAGGTCCCCAATTTACAATGGTTTGACTTAAAATTTTCTGAAGAATGTGATCAGAGTCTAAAGAACTTGTGGGACACCATCAAGTGGGCCAATAGATATATTATGGAAATCCCAGAAATGTGGTGGGGGGCGGAGAGAGGGATAGAGAAAAATTATTTGAAAAATAATGGCTGTAGAAGTGCAGGTATAGAAAAGGGAGTGCAGGTATAGAAGGACCAGAGAAGTCACCAACCAATCGATTTGTGAAGCAAACACATTTAGCTGCTAAGGTGAGCCTGACAAGGAAAATCAGTTTATCTAGGTGGCTGGCACCTCTGCATGGCCACGCAGACCAAAGAATGTTAGGATAAGCTGGAACAATAGCATTTGTCCATTACCATGCTTGACTAAGTGCAGCTTGGAGTGCAAACACTACTGCTTCAGTTTCACCCTACAAATCTTGTGCAAGCTATTTTGAGAAATTCTAAGCTGAAGGCAAACAAGGAAAGTAATTCTAGGAATCATAATCCCAATTTAACTAAATTGGCCCACTACAAATGATGACATCCCTCAAGTCTTTACTCAAATGTCAATTTCATTTTGCCTATCTTGACCATCATCCTATTTTAAATTGCAATTTATCTCATCTCCTTTGAAGGCCAGCCCTCCTTAGATTGCCCTTTAAGTGTTAGTGTTCCTGAGAGTATCATTCTTGGCACACTTCTCTCATTCAGCACAACTCCTCCTGAGCAATCTCACCTGTACTCATTGATGCAATTTCCAACCATGTACCGATGACTACAGTGCTATACCTCCAGTTCAGAACTCTACTCTGTGCAGTTACTATCCAAAGAATAACCAGAGAAAATAAACTTTTCTACTCTTTCAGTTTATTGTATTTGGTTTTTGCCCCTTGAAATAAACTCTAAATTACCATTTATACTTAAAAAAAAAAAAAGAATAACCAGGGAGCTCAACCTGCATTTTCTCAAACTAATGGTGTCCAAAACTTTCCCTCACCAAACCAACTCCTTTTCTTTATTGTCTCACTTCATGAATACTTCCAACTATCTAAGCAAGAAGCGTTAAGTCACCCTAGAATCTTTCCTATTCTTCACTTCAGTCTCTTCCCATTGATCACTAAGTCTTGTGGATTCTTAAACTTAATATATCTCATATGTTTCCTCTTTCCTATCCCCAATGCTGCATCCCTATTCCAAGACATACATACATTTCTGTAAAAGCCTCATACAAATCTCTACTCTCCTACTTAAAACATTCACTATTGTGGGTATTTTAAATAATCATTCTAACAAGGATATCTGATATGTCACTCCTTTGCTCTAATTCCTTTAATGGTTCCCCCTACATTTGCAGACAAAAATTTAATCTTTAAAAAAATTAATACAGAACTATTCACGATCTTTTCTTTACCTGCTCACGCAATTTCATCTGTAGAAATGGCTACAGATTAAGTAAGGGCTACAGAATCTTGGAATCCTTAGGCCAGGAATAACTCCAAGAAACGTTCCTACTTCTAAAATTCCTTAAGCTAATCAGTTAACAAGATACGTTGGAAACAGGCAAAGAAAAGCCATAAAGAGATGAGTCTTAAAGGAAAAAAGAACAGACAAGAGAGCACGCAAAAGCACTGCACGAATTACCAATGAACTTCCCGTCTTGCGGAAACTTCCGGTATCAGCAACAAGGAGACCCAATCAAAACCTCTCTCGGGGAGCCAATGGGGGAGCACATTACAAAGAGCCAATCCAAGCGGTGCTGTCACTGTTATGGTCCTGTCAGGGCTCGGGCGTCGTGGTGTTTGGGCTGTCGCCACCGAGAGGACTTCGCTGGGGCCGTCTCTGGGGACAGCCCCTCTCCGGCCTCGCTACCAGCCTGCGCTTCCCGAGTCGCGGGCCGCACCGTGAGGCGCGTGTGCGGGTTGGCGCCGCGGGGCGTGGGCACAGCCGCAGCCGCCGCGTCTGTCGCCGGCTCGGAGGGGCCGCGAGATGCAGCCTCCCGGCCCGCCCCCGGCGTATTCTCCCACCAACGGAGACTTCACCTTTGTCTCCTCAGCTGACGCGGAAGGTGAGACTGAGCCCCAGGAAGGCCTGTCACCGCGGACGCCGGGCTGGACGCGGTGGCGTCTCTGTGGTGCTGGGGCGTCTGTGGCCGGTGGGGACGGGTGGGAAGGTGCCTGTGACTCAGTCCCTGCCCGGCCTTCCGAGAGGCCCGAGAGGCCGAGGGAGGACTGGTGGTGCGCTTTACAAGTCACTCAGCTTCTGGCTTTGCCCGCAACGTCTGGTGGCACGTTTTCCTGGGTGACTTACCTACCAGAGATGGACCTGCACACATCACTTAACATTTTTTTATATTTTTATTTGTTGGTATCATTAATGTACAATTCTTGAACAACATTATGGTTACTAGACTCCCCCCATTATCAAGTCTGCCCCACTACAGTCACTGTCCATCAACGTAGTAAGATGCTATAGAATCATTACTTGTCTTCTTTGTATATATTGCCTTTCCCGTGCCCCCACCACCACATTATGTGTGCTAATCGTAAAGCTCCATTTTCCCCCTTATCCCTCCCTTCCCACCCACCCTCCCCAGTCCCTTTCCCTTTGGTAACTGTTAGTCCATTCTTGGGTTCTGTGGGTCTGCTGCTGTTTTGTTCCTTCAGTTTTTTCTTTGTTCTTATACTCCAGAGATAAGTGAAATCATTTAATACTTGTCTTTCTCTGCCTGGCTTATTTCACTGAGCATAATACCCTCTAGCTCCATCCATGTTGTTGCAAATGGTAGGATTTGTGTTCTTCTTATGGCTGAATAATATTCCATTGTGTATATGTACCACATCTTCTTTATCCATTCATCTACTGATGGATACTTAGGTTGCTTCCATTTCTTGGCTTTTGTAAATAGTGCTGCGATAAACATAGGAGTGCATATGTCTTTCAAACTGGGCTGCTGCATTCTTAGGGTAAATTCCTAGGAGTGGAATTCCTGGGTCAAATGGTATGTCTATTTTTAGTTTTTTGTGGAACCTCCATACTGCTTTCCACAATGGTTGAACTAGTTTACATTCCCACCAGCAGTGTAGGAGGGTTCCCCTTTCTCCATATCCTCGCCAACATTTACAACACTTAACATTTTATTTTTGAAATGACTGTGTTGCAGAACAGGGAGGGTTGGATTGGCTAGGGTGGGTGGCGAAGAATGAAAACGAGGAAGGACACCTGTGTTCCTGTTACTTGTCAGTAGATAACTTTTTCTGGGATTAGATTCGGCTCTGCAAATACTAACTTCCGTCGAGGAGTTTGTGTTTTTATGGAATCTGATATCTTGCCTGCGTCCCAGTTTTCCTTCTGTTTTGTAGTGTTTGACCTCAGTATTCAGAGAAGGGGGCCCAGGTGTATTTGAAACTTCTTGTAATCCAGCTAGGTGCTCCCAATAGCTTCTGCAGATTTCCTTGTACTGTTTTGAGGAAGCAGTTGTGCTGGAGATATTTATCTCTCCAGAAAATTTGCACAGGAAAATTTGTTTTCCTCTTCTGTTCCTTACCAGACTCTTTGTAACCAGAATCTTACTGTGCTAGTCGTTTTCAAATTTTACTTTTATTAGACTTTGTACACCGGTTATATCTTCCATTGACCAGACTTACTGCTCGTTTTGAAAAAAAATTATACTTAGCTATAGACATCTCAGTCTAGAGCCTCAGTTTTATTATAAAATACGGGAGTAATAAAGCTCAGCGGGATTCTTACAAAGAGCAAACAAGTCGTTTGGTTAAAATACCCTGTACATTTATGCAGTACAATGTGATACACATGAAGATATTATTAGACCTATAGCTATCCTCTTCTGTATACCCTTGGATATATCCTGGGAGGCTGTATGGAGAAGTTTGTATAAACTTTAGGAATTTTACTAATCTGGGTTTCTTGGTTTACTATATGGAGTCAATAGGTTAGGTTGTTATATTATTCTGTCAGAAAACTTCAGTTAAAATCCCATCTCTCAGTAAATAAATGTGATATTGGGCAAATTACATAGCTTCTGTAAGCTTCTATTTTGTCACCTGTAAAATGAAAACCACATGTAAGAGTAGTTGAGAATTATTTGGGATAATGTGTATAAAAGCATGGTCCATAAGTACAAGTTAAAAGAATGAGAACTGTGGGTAAATAAGACATTAAATGAATTAACAAATGAATAGTAAAATCCAGGCTGAATATTCAAGTCTATGATGTAAAACTGCATCCAAAAGCAGTAATGAAATGCATGTGTGTATAAATGCAAGAATGTAATAATACTATTACATATATATATATGTAAATTGTAGTGTAAGTGTCTTAATGGCAGTCCTTTGACTTTATTTTCTATCAGACAAATAAGTAATTCTTTACCTGCTTTATGTCCACACATAAGCAGCATTGGCATTACCTGGGCAGTTAGAAATACAGAATCTGCCTTCATCATAATTTGTCTTTTAATAGGATCCTTAGGTGATTCATATGCACATTAATGCTTGAGAAGCACTGATATAGAATGTTGTGAGAGATCAGAAGAGGGAGAAATTTTTTCTAGCTGGAAGATCAGGGACAGTTTAATAGAGGTGGTATTTTGCCCAACTTTACAGGATAGGTAATGTTTTGTATATGTAGGATGGAGGGAGTTCCTCCGTGTGCGAGGGACTGCACGTGAGAGACTGAATATGAGGAAGTCTCTGACACCAATAAATTGTCTAATAAAGAGATAAAAGAAATTTCATTGTACATAATAAATGCTGTAAAAAATATGGTTCAAAGAGGAAGTGGTTAACAGTGAGGGAAGGGATCAAGGAAGTCTTCAGAGACAGATGGGGTATATTTGAAGGATAAATAGGAATTCTTTATATTGAAAAGGGGGAAGAGCATTCACTTAAGAACTGTACAAGTCCAATAATTGGTGGAGGCAATCCCTGTATCTTACACTTCTCAGTCTTCACAAACCTAAAACAATGCTGATTTATACCATGAGCTCCTTGGTGTTAGAAGCAGTGCTTTTCTGCCTGCCAGTATCATACCCACTGCCTAGCATGGAAGCTGGCATATAGCAGGAACTCAATAAATGTTTGATGAATAAATGACTACATGATACTTTTTAAGATAAAGGTATTGTGCTGCTAGAACTAAAGCCAACATTAATTCAATAGAAATTCAGCAAGTAATTGGAAAGAGCATGGGCAGAGATAACTAGAGAAGAAAGATAATCTAAGCCATCCAGTAGCCATTTTCCCATGCTCATATTTACATACCTCTAAATATTTTTGTATCTGTATTGAAATATTCATCTTTCCTCCAAATCTTAAAGGAAAACTTGCTTTATTCCTTTTTAAGATAAGCCATTACTAGTGCTTTTATTTCCCTATCTCCCTGCCTCCTTTGAAATTTTCCTTTCTCTTCTCTATTTTTCTCTCTAGCATTTTTTATTTCTCCTCTGTTTCTTCCATCTCTACTATGACTCACAGGTCAGCTCCTAATTAGTAGAATTTTTAACTAAATCTACTACTTCCCCTTTTCTTTATTTTCACTGTTAAATTATCTCTGTTATTTACTATTTCCTCAGCACCCAGGTATCCATACCATTCTTTTAGAACTTCACTTCCTTCCTATCAGCTACAGAAGTCTTAAGTAGTGTTTCCCAAATGGGAATAGTTCCATGACAACGTTAAGTTTGGTAAATCATGTGTTAGTAAGCTAAGTTAAGTCAGTTTCCTTAATGCAGAATTCCCAGAACCTTTACTAGGCCAACCAGTATTATTAGTTCTGAAACTCAAAGTGGGGTTGTATGTAGTATGTAGGGTTTTCCAAATTTAGTGAACATCAAAAGCCTTTCGTGGAGAGTATCTCATAGGATCCAGATTCCACAGAACCTGCATAAAGAAATACCTGCCTATAAAATACTTCCCCTCTCCCACTCACCCAATATTTACGCTTCTAACAATTTGTCCCTAACCTCTCTTCCACACCTTTTGGAGATGGTCTCCGTGCCTATCATAAGCCTTGGGCTTCCATGCCTTTTTGTTCCTGCCATTGCTTTTCCTTGGAATGATTTCTCATTCCTCTGTTCGTTCAGCTGTCCCTCATAGCTAAATTTGAGTTTTACCTTCATACATCCTTCCTGACCACCTCTCTGATAGCTTAGACCTCTTTACTGCTATGGCCCAAATGATCACTTGGCGATATGCATTGTTCTTTGTCTACAGAAGAATGAGTTTTCAGTACTAATAGGGGTTTGTATCACATCTTACCTCTTTTTTTTATTGAGGTATAATTCACGTATGATAAACTTTACCCTTTAAAGCATACAGGCTTTAGAAGGGCTTTTAGATCATTCATAAAGTTGTGTAGTCATCACCACTATCTAATCCTAGAACATTTTCATTACTCCAAAAAGAAGCTCTGTACCCATTTTCAGTCATTTTCCATTCCCCGCCATGCCTCCTGGCCCCTAGCAGCCACTAAACTACTTTCTGTCTCTATAGGTTCACCTGTTCTGGACATTTCATATAACAACATAACAGCATAACATACTATAATATGTGACCTTTTGTGCCTGGCTTCTTTTGCTTAGCAAGTCTTCAAGATTTGTCCATTTTGCAGCATGAATCTTTCTGGCTGAATAATATTCCATTGTTTGAATGTACTAGCGATTAGATTTTAAACTCCCCAAAGTATCTCTTCTTTATATTATCCTCAGGGCATTAAAACAATTAATAATCCATAAATATTTATTGGTGGGTTAATTGGTCAACATGAAAAATGAAGAAAGTAGTAAAATGAAAATGACTTAATATTTGTGATATAGTTCCTCCAAAGGCCAGAAACTTGTGTCTAGTCTTCCCCTCAATTTCTCATATTCAGTTAGTTTTTGAATAATTTCAGAATAGCTCCAGAATAGCCATATAATTAATCTATTCTTCCATCTCTACTGACATTACCTTAGTTCGAGTCCTTACTGTTTCTCTTCTGTATTCCTTACTGCAGCCTCCTGACTATACTTCCTGCTCAAATCTCTCCCCTCTCATATCAGTCCTCTTTAATGCAGCTCAGATTGTTTCCAAAATAGAGTTAATTTTATGTTTGCTTTATTAAAAGCCTTTAATGTCATTTCTTGATTTAAGCTCTATGGAGTTATTTGCCCTTCCCTTAATTCATTCATTCAACCAGAACATGTTTGTTGTTGCCTGCTATTGGCCAGACACTATGATAAGTAATGGGGATATATGTTCAGAACAAAATACAACAGAACACTTAGTTCCTGCCATCATAGAACTTAGAAACATTAACCAATCACACCAAAACATATTATTATTATCAGTGATGAATGCTGTGGAGACAAAATCCAGGAGACTATGAAAGGAACCTAGTCTAGTCTGAGAGGTCAAAGAAAATTTCCTTAAGCAAGTATATTTGAGAACTGAAGATTGGCATTTAATTATCTGAAGTTAGAAGATACAGTCTGGTACAAAGTCCTTGAGGTAAAAGGGGTCCTGTTTCATTAAAAAAATTGAAGAGTCTTGAGATGGCTAGAGTGTAGGGTCCAGATGGGAAAGGGGTAGAAAATTGTTTGAAGAAGTAGAAGGGTGTGTAGAGATTTTTGGACTTGAGCTGAAAAAGCAGAGGGAGGACACTGAAGGATTTTAAACGCAAGAGTGGAAGATTTGCATTTTTAAAAGATTGTCCTGGCTATGGTTAGAATGGATTGGAAGGAGACAAGAATGATTAGGGAGACAGCAGTTAGGAGACCATTATAGTCATGCAGGCAGGGGGTGGTAGTTTGCACTGGTGATAGAAATGAGAAAAGTGGACAGCTTCAAAAAATATTTACGGGTGTAAGTAATAAAATTTAGTGGTGGGTTGGATGGAGCAGGGAGCATAAGAATGAAAGAAACTGTCAAGGATAATTAAGCTGCCTGTTTATAATGCTGGTGGATAGTGGTACCATTTACTGAAATAAGAAAGACTTTCAATATCAAGAATTCTGTTTTGGAATATTGAGTTTTAGATGCTTTTGACATACTTCAAGAAAACAAACTGACAATTTATTACATAAGTCTACAAAAGATAACGGTTCAAATATATTGCTCTTTGAGCTCATCTTTCCTCAATTTTCTTAACCCTGTCGTAATCTAAATGTTCATATCCCCCCACCCCCAAATTCGTATGTTGAAATACTAAAGCCCAGTGTGAGTTATTTGGGAGAGTGGGGCACTTTGAGAACTACTAGGGTCATGAAGGTGGAGTCCTCATAAGTGGGATTCCTGCTCTTATAAAAAAAGACTACACAGAGCTCCTTACTTCCTTTTGCCATGTGAGGATACACAAAGTCAGCAAGCTGGAAGGGGGCCCTTATCTGTTCATGCTGACCCTCTGATCTTGGGCTTCCAGCCTCCAAAACTGTGAGAAATAAATTTCTATTGTTTATAAGCCACCTAGACTATGTTATTTTGTTATAGCAGCCCAAATAGACTAAGACACTCCTATATAAAAATGACAATATCTATAATTCATAGTACATTACTGTGATCAGTAAACTGTAAATATAATCAATAATTATTGTCAATGTTCTTTTGAGTAAGTGATACTTTGTGTTAATCTGTTAAGGTAGCCAAACATTTAGCTTACTCTTTGTGGGAAATTACTTTCCCAGAAAGGATATCATTTCCAGTACAAGCTAGTAGTGTAGATGGAGGAATCTTTAGTTTACTTTTAGAATTTTCCTACTTGATTAAAAAAAATTATATCCATGTAGCTATGATCACAGATATCTTCTATATAGTAGGCTAATGAGTATGATAGATGATGCATAATTGGTGCAAGAATAGCTTTTCTTCTCTATTTAAAAATTACAAGTGACTTTTAAGGCAATCGTTCTTGGGAGGAATAAAACAGGTAGTTAAGCAAGGTTTATCTTTTTTTAAAAAAAAATTAATCTATTTCTTTGTTTTCATAAATTTTAAACTCATAAGGCATTACACAAACCTATAAATGTGATAAAATTGCATAGAACTGTACACACATACAAAAAACTGCTGGAAAACTGGTAATATCTGAATAATACAGCATTGTCAATGTATACTGTTGTGTGTATATACAACATATACTATACTAAATAGTCTTGTTAGTTATATATGATGGTACCCATAGGAGGAGACTGCGTGAAGAGTATATGTAACTTCTCTGTTCTGTTTTTGTAACTCTGTGAATCTATAATTATTTCAGAAAAAAAAGTTAAAAGATTCATAAGGCAGACAAAAGAGATTTTCTGTTAACTGGTTTATGAAAAAATGGGATTTAGTTTTTCTAAAGGTAGGCACAGGAGATTTAACTGATTTTCATTATATAACGTACAATATGAAAGTTTACTGACAATATTAAATAATAAGGCTACTAAACCATAAATCAAAACAACAGGAATAAAAAAAAATTTTTATACAAGGCTTTTATGGAGTAACATGATCAAGCTCCAGTATAGGTCTAAAAATTTTAAAATCATTCTATTTGTATTGTTTTCTTGAGCTCTTTCATGGGCTATATGTGCATTGAAATGTTTTTATAACTAAAATGGAACAGTGGAATTTTTCCCTTTAGTGTGAAACTTGTGCTTGTTTTCTTTTTGTCACACAAATGCTCAGTTGTGGCTTAGACTTAAGGACATGTGGATTTCATTTTCAAATGAAATGAGATGATTTTTGTCTTTGCTCTTGTTGCTTGTTAAATAAGAAAAAGCTTCTTCGCATATTTAAGAAGTTGATGAGTGCCAGCAAAATGTTTATTGTTCATTGCAGGATAATTTTCTTCACAGAAATCTAGGAGTTGTCTAGGGGCAGATCAGTAAATCTCATCCTGAGTATATTGTCAGACTCCACTGACTGAGTTCTTCCTCATCTCAAAGTGGAGTTCACAGGCTAAGTAGAAGATTCAGGGGAAGGATACCTCAGTATATATTCAGTAATATACTTGAATTGAAAGGGAGGGAGAATTAATTGTTAAATTTTGTTCTGCAGTTTTTCCAGGCAGCTTTCAATTAAACTTGAAACTTACGGATATTCTTCACTCGAAGCTCAAAAGCAGTGGAAACATTTTTTAGGTTTCCTTTTACAGTAGATTTTTTTCAGAAGACTATTTCTTTTAAATCCAATTATATTTGTTATTATCTCTACATTGTTTTTTTACTTAGAATGAAGAATGTTATAAATAATGTCATAGGAAAGAATTAATTAAAAATTAGTGTTTTATAATATAATTCCGGATATTTATGCTAGAGTTGACAACCAAACTGGCTGGTTCTTAGGCTGATTTAACTTAAAACCAGCTGTGCTCTTGGAGTGATTTGTACTCTTTCCTTTTTTTCTGACATTATTCTTTACTTATTAACTTGCTAACATGGTAGGCTAACCATCAATTTTTTAGACTTCTCTGCTGCTTTTTCGTACCCACATCTAATTGTGTCTTGGGAGCACTGGGGAATGTGCCAAACTGTTCTTGCTAGCATTCCTACATATGTCTATGATTTTTTTCCTACTTTGCATGGGATGGAAGTGCTACAATATAATAAGCTAAAGATACCTTTTTTGAGGTTCTATGCTATGACAAACTGCTAAACATATACAATTCTTTATCATAGCGTTCCTTAGCACTATAATTTATATATCCTTTTTTTTGGTTTAGATTAAGGACTTCAAGTACAGCCCTTAGTAGATGCCAGGAAACAGTTAAGGTCCTTTCCTGTTTCATAATTCCAAAACCTTTAATATCACTGCTGTACTAATGACTTCCTGATCTAAATCTTGCTCTTATTAAAGAAAGCACTGTTTGTACCTATTGGAAATGGAATTTTTGTTCAATTTGAACTCTTTCATTTTCAAATTGGATTAAGACAAAGAAAGTAATTTTGAGAGACTTTAAATCACAAGATTCTATGACAGATTCTACAGGGACTATTTTTTTTCTATTTTAAGCTTTTTTTAATTGAAATATAGTTGACACAATAATATATTAGCTCAAGTATACAGCATAATGATTTTTTAATGATTATTATGATTATTTTTATTAAGGCATTATTGATATACAATCTTATGCTCAGGTTTCACATGAGCAACACCTGTGTGGTTACTACATGCTCTCTATTATCAAGTCCCCACCACATACCCCATTACAGTCACTGTCCATCAGCATAGTAAGATGCTATAGAGTCACTGCTTGTCTTCTCTGTATACTTCCTTCATGCCCCCCTACAGGTACTATTTTTAAACTTTAAATAGGGAAGGTGAGTGAACTCAAAAGTACTTGTATTTTATCTCTAGATGAATAAACTGCCTTATAAAAACTTTTTAGAATCATATACTGTTAAACCTGGAAAGAACTTTGAAATAGGAAACTGGGGAACAGAAGACATTAATGATTTGCTGTATTTATTAGTAGCTAAGCTAGGACTTAGCTTCAGAATGCAAACTTTACTATAAATAATTAATTGCAGGAGTTGTCACATGATACTAAGGTGTAATTAATAATTGAGCCATTCATAGATTGAAGTTTAAGCCAAAATTTTAATGGCATTTCTCAAAAGCTATCCTGGAATTTAGAGTAATGTGCAAATTAAACTCTTTTTTTTTTTTATGCTGTATCTGATCTCCAGGAAAGGAGATCCATTAGCCAAAACTGTTTTCTAAAGTACCACTTCAGATATGTGGCTTCTAGTTAACATTGATGGTTGTTTACTGGTTCCTATTGTCTGGTTTTAGAAATGTGTTTTCTTTTCCTTAGTTCCTATATGACCTCAAACAAGTCCCTTATTCCCAGTTTTTTTCAACCAGCAAATGTGGCATTTGTACTATTGTGATTATCTGAATAACCTCTCAGTCACTGAGCAGACCATGAATGGACTTTGTTTTGTAATGTAGATAACTGAATTTCTTAACCTTTTTTTCTAGAGCTGACCTAAAAAAAAACCTTTATTTTGCCCAAACTAAAGATGATTGATATAATTATATATATGAAAGATTTTTCTGAAATAGCAGGGAACTCAGACTTATCCAGAACTAAGCATTAATGTATGAAGCGTATAGCATAGATATTTGGTGATTTAAATGAAAGAATGTATGAATAAATACTTGAAAAAGTAGAGAAAAATTATCTAGTTTTCCTTTCGTAAATAAATTATTTTGAATGGTTTGTATATATACATATGTGATGCCTTTAAAAAGAATTTATATAATCACTTTATTCTGAAGCACATAATGTACATAATGGAATCCAAAATAATTTCATGGAATATATTTTGTACATATCTTCTATTTAAATTGTAAAGTTACTATTATAAATCTAGATCTGGTAGCAACCTAGCTAATTAGCTGTGAAACTATTCATATGTCTTCACCTCTCTCATCTTTCATTTTCTTGTAAGGTGTCAACTATAAGATTGTATTTATTAGCAGATATTCATAGAGATCTTCAAATGACAGTGATGTTAGTTGAATATATGCTTATGTTGGTTAAGATTCACACACTGTACCTTGGTTTATAGTTTTATCCTCTTTTCTCCTAAGATCTCAGTGGTTCAATAACATCTCCTGATGTCAAATTAAACCTTGGTGGAGATTTTATCAAAGAATCTACAGCTACTACTTTTCTGAGACAAAGAGGATATGGCTGGCTTTTGGAAGTTGAAGATGATGATCCTGAAGATAACAAGCCACTCTTGTATGTAAAAATAGTAAAATGTATTTTTCCTTTTTTAGAGCTAGTCTGTGGGATGATTATATTGTTTTATATTATTTAAAGTATGGAAAAATCTTAACCTTTTTGGTCAAAAGTTTTAGCTATTTTCAGTTTTACTAGTAATTTAAAAAACTGAAATAACAGAGTGTTTTTAACCTATTGAATAGCAAAAACTGAAAGAATCATAATCTTATGTCATATAAACATATTCCAGACTGTTAGGACTTATCTGGGTCTATAGCTGTCTCAAGTAAACATGCAAAGTAAAATGTAGGGTGCTTGGGTGCTTACTGTGGGACAGTTTAAAACAAATTAAGACTTCCAAAAAGATGACTACAAAATCTCTCCTGATCTCTCCTGTATAGAAATTCTAGAGCCGCCACTGGGAGGACTATAGGCAGCCTTTTACTTTCTTCATAATACTTGAAAACTTTTAAGTGATTGCGTATCATTTGGGACATGAAAGAAGTTAACAATTTTGCAAAGAAGAATCTAATTTTGTAAAATTGGGGCAAAACCAAGTTATTCTCTGTAGTAATTATTGGTAGATCAAGTGCTAAAACATCCTGTTTTTTTTATTAAGGTATCATTGATACACAATCTTATGAAGGTTTCACATGAGCAACATTGTGGTAACTGCATTCACCCATATTATCAGGTCTCGTCTCCCCCACAAACCTCATTGCAGTCACTGTTTATCAGCGTAGTAAGATGCTATAGAGTCACTACTTGTCTTCTCTGTGCTATACTGCCTTCTCCATGGCCCCCCTACGTTATGTGTGCTGATCATAATACCCCTTTATTCCCTTCTCCCTCCCCCCCCACCCGCCCTTTCCACCCCCTTTCTCTTTGGTAACCGCAACTCCCTTCTTGGAGTCTGTGAGTCTGTTGCTGTGAAACATTCTGTTTTTTAATGTTAATATACCATATTTCATCAAATCTATGACTCTATGGATTATAACATGCAGTTATGTTACATTTATCAATAAGAAAGAAAAAGTATCTAAGACAGCATAAAGCTAGGACATCGAAAGGTTATTTCTCAAGGATAAGTGAAAAACAATCTACCATGCAAAAAGAGACTGGATGGAAGTTTGCATGTCTCAATTTGACACTGGGTGGGCTACTGGAAGAAAAATTTCCTCTGAGACTGTAAACCCCATACCAGTTGTCATATGGGATTGCAGTCTGAATTATCAGCATAGTCTAAAAAAGTCTCAAGCAGAGAATTTTACGTAAAGTTCTCTCAAATTAATAGTACCTTTAGGAGACTGGCATAAGGAAAGGCAGACCTTGGAAGCACTTGGCTTCATTTCAGGCTGACAGCAATTCTAAGACACCAGTGATTGTGAGATGAGTCCCAACTTTAGAGATGTTGAAATGTTGAAAATGTATACCTAGAAAATATGGGACTGGAAATGCAGATGTTTTGTTAACCTGTGGAGACTTCACCATCATATTTAAACTTTTCTTAAATTTTATTTTAACTGTCTTCATTATTCCTAAGTGTGTGACTTTTAAGAATTTTTATTTTAAAATCATAGGGAGGAATTGGATATCGATCTAAAGGATATTTACTATAAAATCCGATGTGTTTTGATGCCAATGCCATCGCTTGGTTTTAATAGACAAGTGGTGAGAGACAATCCTGACTTTTGGGGTCCTCTGGCTGTTGTTCTTTTCTTTTCCATGATATCATTATATGGACAATTTAGGGTAAGTACGTCTTACTTTATACAAATTCTAAATACTTTAAGAGTCTTAAAAAAATAGCTAAATATTAACTGTAATACTATATTTGGAAAGTGCTTTATCTTTACCTATTATTTCTCACTTCTTTGTCCCTAGAACTGTTCTTAATTAAGTAAGTGGGGAGTGCCTTAGGTTGATGCTTTCCAAACTTCTCCATATCATCATTCACATAGAAAGTATTAGTTTTTGTATGGCAACTGGGTAAATGGATGGGCCTACTCCAGATGTGACCAAAGGGGCTACCCATGCCCTTTCTGATGTCCTCTCAGGATAAAGAGTTTTAAATGTAGTATTCATAATTATATTTGTATTTCTTATTCATTTTTAGTTCTGTTTTTTAAATAAACATTTTAATAAATGATGACCAGGATTCCATTAGTATTAGTTTTTTTTTTTTTTTTAAGATAATTATTTTTTATTGAAGGGTAGTTGACGCACAGTATTACATTACATTAGTTTCAAGTGTACAACACAGTGATAAAACATTTATATACATAATTCTAGGTTCCAGCTATCACCGTACCAAGCTGTTACAATATCTTGACTATATTCCTTATGCTATACATTACATCCCGGTTACTTATTTATTTTACCATTGGAAGTCTGTCCTTTTTTTTTTTTTCTGTGAGGGTATCTCTCATATTTATTGATCAAATGGTTGTTAACAACAATGAGATTCTGTATAGGGGGGTCAATGCTCAATGCACAAACATTAATCCACCCCAAGCCTAATTTTCGTCAGTCTCCAATCTTCTGAGGCATAACAAACAAGTTCTTACATGGAGAACAAATTCTTACATAATGAATAAGTTACATAGTGAACAGTACAAGGGCAGTCATCACAGAAACTTTCGGTTTTGCTCATGCATTATGAACTATAAACAGTCAGTTCAAATATGAATACTCATTTGGTTTTTATACTTGATTTATATGTGGATACCACATTTCTATATTATTATTATTTTTAATAAAATGCTGAAGTGGTAGGTAGATACAAGATAAAGGTCGAAAACATAGTTTAGTGTTGTAAGAGAGCAAATGTAGATGATCAGGTGTGTGCCTGTAGACTATGTGTTAATCCAAGCTAGACAAGGGCAATAAAACATCCACGTATGCAGAAGATTTCTCTCAGAACGGGGGGGTGAGGTTCTAAGCCTCACCTCTGTTGATCCCAAATTTCTCACCTGATGACCCCCCTGCGACTGTGCCTGTCTTAGGTTGTTCCTCCCTTGAGGAATCTTACCCGTCTCTGGCTAACCAGTCATCTTCCGTGGCCATACAGGGAAATGTTAAGTTGGTAAGTGAGAGAGAAGCCTTATTGTTTGAAATGGTTAGCTTTTTATTTCTTTGCATATTTAAGCCCTGTAGCTTCTATGCCCAGCATTTGTCTTGAGGTATCTTTACCACTTGGAAGAATTATGATACTTGGTAAATTTGATATGAGGCACGAATTCTATTTAAGGGTTGTAATTAGGAAGGAAGAAGAAAAGCTATAGAAGTAGCAGGCGGAAGAAAACATGGGAAGATTTGATTATTTCTTTGACATATCTTCTTGTAGAGTAACTTCATCATGTATAGGTTTTAAACTACTATTTAAATTGTGCACACACATTAACATAATAGGAGTATAGTTACATAACCAAAGCATATCTGTAATTACCAGCCATCTCCAGTGAAACCAAGAAAACCAGTTAGGCACCTTAGGCATTTGTGAAAACTTATCTATGATATGGTGGATATTGTCCCACTGAACTTGAACAGTCTGAGAGATATCAGACAAATTAAAACAACCCTTTCCTGGGGACTGTTCACATACCATATGTTCTTTTAACAGTAAATAGTCTGTAGTTGTAAGATTTTGGAGCGCTACAATTTGCACTTCTCCTAATTCTTGGTTGAGTTCCAACAGTATAGATCCAGTCAAATTTGTTGTTTTACTGTATGCACAGGCCAGCTTAGATATCTCCTTCTTCATTCCCATGGCAAGTCCAGGAACTGGTGGGATGAGTGCATCTACACCTGTAGCAGTGCGTGGATCTTTGTTGGGGTTTCTTGATGATCATCTTCTGGCATGAGTCTTCCAGAGAGTGCTGATGTTGGAAGTTCTCTTTCATATCGTATCTTAGTTCATTTAAGGGGTAGCCCAATTAGGCTTTGATCTTCTGTATAAACGCAAACAGACCCTTTGCCTACACTTGTATATGCCCTTTATACCCTTGTGTAGAACTCATTGGAGGTTACCACACAGGAACTGCCCTTTTTTTTTTTGTTTGTTTTGTTTTGTTTTGTTTTTGGTATCACTAATCTACACTTACATGATGAATATTATGTTTACTAGGCTCTCCCCTATATCAGGTCTCCCCTATAAAGCCCTTTACAGTCACTGTCCATCAGCATAGCAAAATGTTGTAGAATCACTACTTGCCTTCTCTGTGTTGTACAGCCCTCCCTTTTCTCCTACCCACCCCATGCATGCTAATCTTAATACGCCCCTACTTCTCCCCCCTCTTATCCCTCCCTACCCACCCATCCTCCCCAGTCCCTTTCCCTTTGGTACCTGTTAGTCCATTCTTGAGTTCTGTGATTCTGCTGCTGTTTTGTTCCTTCAGTTTTTCCTTTGTTCTTATACTCCACAGATAAGTGAAATCATTTGGTATTTCTCTTTCTCCGCTTGGCTTGTTTCACTGAGCATAATACCCTCCAGCTCCATCCATGTTGCTGCAAATGGTTGGATTTGCCTTTTTCTTCTGTCTGAGTAGTATTCCATTGTGTATATGTACCACATCTTCTTTATCCATTCATCTATCGATGGACATTTACGTTGCTTCCAATTCTTGGCTATTGTAAATAGTGCTGCGATAAACATAAGGGTGCACTTATCTTTCTCATACTTGATTGCTGCGTTCTTAGGGTAAATTCCTAGGAGTGCAATTCCTGGGTCAAATGGTAAGTCTGTTTTGAGCATTTTGATGTACCTCCATACTGCTTTCCACAATGGTTGAACTAACTTACATTCCCACCAGCAGTGTAGGAGGGTTCCCCTTTCTCCACAGCCTCGCCAACATTTGTTGTTGTTTGTCTTTTGGATGGCAGCCATCCTTACTGGTGTGAGGTGATACCTCACTGTAGTTTTAATTTGCATTTCTCTGATAATTAGTGATGTGGAGCATCTTTTCATGTGTCTGTTGGCCATCTGTATTTCTTTTTTGGAGAACTGTCTGTTCAGTTCCTCTGCCCATTTTTTAATTGGGTTATTTGTTTTTTGTTTGTTGAGGCGTGTGAGCTCTTTATATATTCTGGACGTCAAGCCTTTATCGGATGTGTCATTTTCAAATATATTCTCCCATACTGTAGGGATCCTTTTTGTTCTATTGATGGTGTCTTTTGCTGTACAGAAGCTTTTCAGCTTAATATAGTCCCACTTACTCATTTTTGCTGTTGTTTTCCTTGCCTGGGGAGATATGTTCAAGAAGAGGTCACTCATGTTTATGTCTAAGAGGTTTTTACCTATGTTTTCTTCCAAGAGTTTAATGGTTTCATGACTTACATTCAGGTCTTTGATCCATTTGGAGTTTACTTTTGTATATGGGGTTAGACAATGGTCCAGTTTCATTCTCCTACATGTAGCTGTCCAGTTTTGCCAGCACAACCTGTAGAAGAGACTGTCATTTTGCCATTGTATGTCCATGGCTCCTTTATCAAATATTAATTGACCATATATGTCTGGGTTAATGTCTGGATTCTCTAGTCTGTTCCATTGGTCTGTGGCTCTGCTCTTGTGCCAGTACCAAATTGTCTTGATTACTATGGCTTTGTAGTAGAGCTTGAAGTTGGGGGGTGAGATGCCCCCTACTTTATTCTTCTTTCTCAGGATTGCTTTGGCTATTCGGGGTCTTTGGTGTTTCCATATGAATTTTTGAATTATTTGTTCCAGTTCATTGAAGAATGTTGCTGGTAGTTTGATAGGGATTGCATCAAATCTGTATATTGCTTTGGGCAGGATGGCCATTTTGACGATATTAATTCTTCCTAGCCACGAGCATGGGATGAGTTTCCATCTGTTAGTGTCCCCTTTAATTTCTCTTAAGAGTGACTTGTAGTTTTCAGAGTATAAGTCTTTCACTTCCTTGGTTAGGTTTATTCCTAGGTATTTTATTTTTTTTGATGCAATTGTGAATGGAGTTGTTTTCCTGATTTCTCTTTCTGTTGGTTCATTGTTAGTGTATAGGAAAGCCATAGATTTCTGTGTGTTGATTTTGTGTCCTGCAACTTTGCTGTATTCCGATATCAGTTCTAGTAGTTTTGGGGTGGAGACTTTAGGGTTTTTTATGTACAGTATCTTGTCATCTGCAAATAGTGACAGTTTAACTTCTTCTTTACCAATCTGGATTCCTTGTATTTCTTTGTTTTGTCTGATTGCCGTGGCTAGGACCTCCAGTACTATGTTAAATAACAGGAGAGAGTGGGCATCCCTGTCTAGTTCCCGATCTCAGAGGAAATGCTTTCAGCTTCTCGCTGTTCAATATAATGTTGGCTGTGGGTTTATCATAGATGGCCTTTATTATGTTGAGGTACTTGCCCTCTATTCCCGTTTTGCTGAGAGTTTTTATCATGAATGGATGTTGAACTTTGTCAAATGCTTTTTCAGCATCTATGGAGATGATCATGTGGTTTTTGTCTTTCTTTTTGTTGATGTGGTGGATGACGTTGATGGACTTTCAACTGTTGTACCATCCTTGCATCCCTGGGATGAATCCCACTTCGTCATGGTGTATGATCCTTTTGATGTATTTTTGAATTCGGTTTACTAATATTTTGTTGAGTATTTTTGCATCTACGTTCATCAGGGATATTGGTCTGTAGTTTTCTTTTTTGGTGGGGTCTTTGCCTGGTTTTGGTATTAGGGTGATGTTAGCTTCATAGAATGAGTTTGGGAGTATCCCCTCCTCCTCTATTTTTTGGAAAACTTTAAGGAGAATGGGTATTATGTCTTCCCTGTATGTCTGATAAAATTCCGAGGTAAATCCATCTGGCCCGGGAGTTTTGTTCTTTGGTAGTTTTTTGATTACCGCTTCAATTTCGTTGCTGGTAATTGGTCTGTTTAGATTTTCTGTTTCTTTCTGGGTCAATCTTGGAAGGTTGTATTTTTCTAGGAAGTTGTCCATTTCTCCTAGGTTTCCCGCTTGTTAGCATATAGGTTTTCATAGTATTCTCTAATAATTCTTTGTATTTCTGTGGGGTCCGTCGTAATTTTTCCTTTCTTGTTTCTGATACTGTTGATTTGTGTTGACTCTCTTTTCTTCCTAATAAGTCTGGCTAGAGGCTTATCTATTTTGTTCATTTTCTCAAAGAACCAGCTCTTGGTTTCATTGATTTTTGCTATTGTTTTATTCCTCTCAATTTTATTTATTTCTTCTCTGATCTTTATTATGTCCCTCCTTCTGCTGACCTTAGGCCTCATCTGTTCTTCTTTTTCCAATTTCGATAATTGTGACATTAGACCATTCATTTGGGATTGCTCTTCCTTTTTTAAATATGTTTAGATTGCTATATACTTTCCTCTTAAGACTGCTTTTGCTGCGTCCCACAGAAGTTGGGGCTTTGTGTTGTTGTTGTCATTTGTTTCCATATATTGCTGGATCTCCATTTTGATTTGGTCATTGATCCATTGATTATTTAGGAGCGTGTTGTTAAGCCTCCATGTGTTTGTGAGCCTCTTTGCTTTCTTTGTACAGTTTATTTCTAGTTTTATGCCTTTGTGGTCTGAAAAGTTGGTTGGTAGGATTTCAATCTTTTGGAATTTTCTGAGGCTCTTTTTGTGGCCTAGTATGTGGTCTATTCTGGAGAATGTTCCATGTGCACTTGAGAAGAATGTATATGCTGTTGCTTTTGGATGTAGAGTTCTATAGATGTCTATTAAGTCCATCTGCTCTACTGTGTTGTTCACTGCTTCTGTGTCCTTACTTATTTTCTGCCCAGTGGATCTATCCTTTGGGGTGAGTGTTGTGTTGAAGTCTCCTAGAATGAATGCATTGTAGTCTATATCCCCCTTTAGTTCTGTTAGTTGTTTCACATATGCTGGTGCTCCTGTGTTGGGTGCATATATATTTAGAATGGTTATATCCTCTTGTTTGACTGAGCCCTTTATCATTATGTAGTGTCCTTCTCTATCTCTTGTTACTTTCTTTGTTTTGAAGTCTATTTTGTCTGATATTCGTACTGCAACCCCTGCTTTCTTCTCACTGTTGTTTGCTTGAAATATGTTTTTCCATCCCTTGACTTTTAGTCTGTACATGTCTTTGGGTTTGAGGTGAGTTTCTTGTAAGCAGCATATAGATGGGTCTTGCTTTTTTATCCATTCTGTTACTCTGTGTCTTTTGATTGGTGCATTCAACCCATTAACATTTAGGGTGACTATTGAAAGATATGTACTTATTGCCATTGCAGGCTTTAAATTCGTGGTTACCAAAGGTTCAAGGTTAGCCTCTTTAGTATCTTACTGCCTAACTTAGCTCGCTTATTGAGCTGTTATATACACAATCTGGAGATTCTTTTCTTCTCTCCCTTCTTGTTCCTCCTCCTCGATTCTTCATATGTTGGGTGTTTTGTGCTGTGCTCTTTCTAGGAGTGCTCCCATCTAGAGCAGTCCCTGTAAGATGTTCTGTAGAGGTGGTTTGTGGAAAGCAAATTCCCTCAGCTTTTGTTTGTCTGGGAATTGTTTAATCCCACCGTCATAGTTGAATGATAGTCGTGCTGGATACAGTATCCTTGGTTCAAGGCCCTTCTGTTTCATTGTATTAAATATATCATGCCATTCTCTTCTGGCCTGTAGGGTTTCTGTTGAGAAATCTGACGTTAGCCTGATGGGTTTCCCTTTATAGGTGACCTTTTTCTCTCTAGCTGCCTTTAACACTGTTTCCTTGTCCTTGATCTTTGCCATTTTAATTATTATGTGTCTTGGTGTTATCCTTCTTGGATCCTTCCTGTTGACGGTTCTGTGTATTTCCGTGGTCTGTTCGATTATTTCCTCCCCCAGTTTGGGGAAGTTTTCAGCAATTATTTCTTCTAAGATACTTTCCATCTCTTTTCCTCTCTCTTCTTCTTCTGGGACCCCTATAATACAGATATTGTTCCTTTTGGATTGGTCACACAGTTCTCTTAATATTGTTTCATTCCTGGAAATCCTTTTGTCTCTCTCTCTGTCAGCTTCTATGCGTTCCTGTTCTCTGATTTCAATTCCATCAATGGCCTCTTGCATTCTATCCATTCTGCTTATAAACCCTTCCAGAGTTTGTTTCATTTCTGCGATCTCCTTTCTGGCATCTGTGATCTCCCTCCGGACTTCATCCCATTTCTCTTGCGTATTTCTCTGCATCTCTGTCAGCATGTTTATGATTCTTATTTTGAATTCTTTTTCAGGAAGACTGGTTAGGTCTGTCTCCTTCTCTGGTGTTGTCTCTGTGATCTTTGTCTGCCTGTTGCTTTGCCTTTTCATGGTGATAGGAATAGTTTGCAGAGCTGGGACGAGTGACGGCTGGAAGAACTTCCCTTCTTGTTGGTTTGTGGCCCTCCTCTCCTGGGAGAACAGCGACCTCTAGTCGCTTGTGCTGCGCAGCTGCGCGCAGACAGGGTTCCTGCTTCCTGCCCTGCTGCTATGGAGTTTATCTCCGCTGTTGCTGTGGGCGTGGCCTGGCTCGGGCCTCTGCTCTAAAGTGGTGGAGTCGCGTTGGGGCAGGAGCGGCTGGGAGGCTATTTATCTCGGTAAGGGACCTCCCTGCTCCTTGCAGCCCAGGGGTTAGGGTGCCCAGAGATCCCCAGATTCCCTACCTCTGGATTAAGTGTCCCGCCCTCCTGCCCCTTTAAGACTTCCAAAAAGCACCCGCCAAAACAAAACAACGAGCACCAAAAAAAAAAAAAAAAAGAAAGAAAGAATAAAATTTTTTAATTAAAAAAAAAAATTTTTTTTAATTAAAAAAAAAAGGTGGTCGCTCGTTTTTCTTTATTCTCCGGTGCCAGCCTCGGGCCTCTGCTCACCGGTCTTTCTGCCCTGTTTCCCTAGTATTGGGGTCCCTATCCCTTTAAGACTTCCAAAAAGCGCTCGCCAAAACAAAACAGCAAAAAAGCATAAAGAAAAAAAAAAAGAAAATGGTCGAGCACTTTTCTTATGTCCTCCGACACCCAGCCTCCAGTGCCCGCTCACCGTTCTTGCTGCCCTGTTTTCCCAGTATCGAGGGCCCTGCACTCTGGCCCGGATGGCTGGGGCTAGGTGTTCGGCAGTCCTGGGCTCCGTCTCCCTCCCGCTCTGCCTGCTCTTCTCCCGCCGGGAGCTGGGGGGAGGGGTGCTCGGCTCCCGCCTGGCCGGGGCTTGTATCTTACCCCCTTCACGAGGCGCTGGGTTCTCTCAGGTGCGGATGTGGTCTGGATATTGTCCTGTGTCCTCTGGTCTTTATTCTAGGAAGAGTTGTCTTTGTTATATTTTCATAGATATATGTTGTTTTGGGAGGAGATTTCTGCTGCTCTACTCACGCCGCCATCTTCCGCCCCTCCATTAGTATTAGTTTTTATATAATACTTTATCCTGCACAGAGGGGCTTTATCTTTATCATCAGAACACAACATATACAACCATTCCTTCATCCCCAGTGTAAGGCTTTCATGGAGTAAAAAATAACTCTTTACCACACAGTGATTTGGAAATTAATTCATTTCTAGTTGCTGTAGTAGCAAATCAAGTTTCCACAAATATAGTGACTTAAAAACAATGCAGATTTATTCTTTTATAGTTTTGGAAGTCAGAAATTCAAAGTAAGTGTGAAAGAGCTAAAATCAAAATATCAGCAGGGCTGGTTCTCTGGAGGCTGCCGAGCAGCATCTGTTCTTGCCTCTTCTCATGTCTAGAGGCTGTCAGCACTCCTTGGCTTCTGACTGCATCACTGCAAACTTTGTTTCCATGGTCACGTTGTCATATTCTCTACTGTACCCAAATCTTCCTCTGTCTCATTTCTTAGGGACAGTTGTGACTGCATTTAATGCTATTCCAGATAATCCAGAATAATCTCCCTTTAGCAAGATCCTTAACACTAGTCCTATTAATATTTACCTTAGATCAGTAATCTGTATCAGGTATTCTCTTGAAGTGTAAGGACGTGGAAATAGTTGACTGGGTGCTGTGGTCTTCCACCCACCACCAGTTCTCCCTCTAAAACATCTCTGAAATCTGTTTTGTATAATCATTCATTTGAACACTGGGTTCTAAGCCTAAAAAGATTACTACCCTTGTAGGATGTCACTCAATTTGACTTTGCTTAATGACTGGATTGGGGTCGTGCTTTTTTGGCAAGAATACCAGAGAAGTGACATTGTGCCCATCTTTGTATAACATCAGGGAGTACATGATAATTATGTCTTAATACTGGTGCTAGTAATGTTGGTCACTTGATTAGGTGATGGGGTAGTGTCTGTCCTATTCCTCCACTATGAAGTTGTTATTTTCCTTTTTTAGTTAATAAATATCTTGTGGAGATAACTTTGTAACTAATGCAAATGTCCTGTTTCTCATCAAATCTTAGCACACTAATTTTAGCATCTTTTGATGGAATTCGCAAGCAACAATTATTACTATATTGTTTCCTGAATGGTGATTTTCTATTTTCCTCATTTCCTTCTGCATGTATTAATTGCTGTTCTCTATGGAACAGCTACCTCTTCTTTACCATTACTTACTCATTTATTTGTTTATGGACATTTATTTTCTGGACTATAATCCAGTCCTATCATTTATTGCTCAGATTGTTCCAGTTTTAGCCATTGGGGGCTCCTTCAGGTTAATTTCTGTATCTTTTTGACATATTCTCTCTCTTTTTTTTTTGGAGCACTTCCTTTCCTTCTAACTCTACAAAGTGTTCTGGGCTCATCTTTTATTTTCCCTGCCTCAACACTGGAATCAATCATTTCTCAAAGCAATCCTAGTTCCTTTTTTTGGGGAATGATATTTAGAAGCCAGGATCTGGGCAGTAAATGTGCTTATGTTGCTACTGGGATGCCATTATTTCTAGACCCTCCAAGCAGACAGAACTTGAAAATATATGCATATATCATTATTGCACCAAGTCTCAGAAGTTAAAACTGTCTGAAATATCTTCCACACTCGATAATTTGTAATTAATGTAAATTTTAAAGACCTCCTGAAAATATTGGTAATGTGTTTTCAGGGATGAATTCTCCTTGCAGGATGCTATAAACTATAAAAAGAAAACACTTTGTTCTCTTTTTGCAGTAGTTTATTATAGATCTTGAAATACTGAGGTTTCCTTAGGCAATTGATCATTGCTAAGTTTTTTATTTGGATATAAAATTGTATTACACATTTTATTCTTACCAAGTTTTGGAAAAACACCTGGGAACTGAAACAAAGTATCGGTGACCTGAAATTGTGTAAACCAGACTATTTTATGTAGAGAATTGAGATACTGGTACAAAGCTTCTTTGGTACAAAGATATTAATTGCATGAATTTTTGTTTCCCTTAAGGTGGTCTCATGGATTATAACCATTTGGATATTTGGTTCACTAACAATTTTCTTACTGGCCAGAGTTCTTGGTGGAGAAGTAAGTGGTTAATTTTGAAAAAAGCCTTTGTTTTTTATGGTAAACTTTATTTTTGATGCTACAGATACCACCAGTAACTATAGTCATCATAACTATTTCTTGTTTCAGAAATGCTTTTAAGTTATGCTTCCTTTAGGATGATCAACATATTAGTATTGTGCATACTCAATAAATTTCACAAGAAATGAATAGGAAAGAAAAGGTGCCATCCCTTTTCTGTAAATAAGTACTTTATAGCTTTTTAGGGAAGCATACAACATACTCTCCATTATAGTAGTTCGCAGACTTTTTGATCTCAGGTCCACAAAGAAATTTCTTTATGTAGGTTACATTTATCAATATTTACCATGCCAGAAATAAAAATAAAAATTTTAAGTGTTTATTCATAAATAAAACAGATACATTTTAACATAAATAATATTTTGAAGAAAAATAACTTTTTCAAAAAAAAGTGAGAAGAGTGGCATTGTTTTACGTTTTTGCAAGTAGTTTTAATGTCTGGCTTAGTGGAAGTCAGATTCTGATATCTGCTTTCTGCATCAATCTGTTATGATATATTGCTCTGGTTTAAAGTATGTAAAAATATAAGGCCTCACACAGATATATAAGTGGAAGAGTATTTTAATAACCTTTTTAGATAATTGTGGATATTCTTCTCACCAACATTCAACAAGTAATAGTTTCTTAAAGGTTTGTTTCAGTGAGGAATCTCAGACTCTATCCATGAACTTTTCATACTCTGTTTCATTAAAATTCACTTTGGATAGGTTTTTCTACCTTTGAATGGTCATGTGGAAAATATTGGTTTACTGACTTTTGCAGATCTTCCAAATGTTGATGTGTTTTATTACACAATATCTGAAGATTACATTAATAACACTACCCATCTCATCAGAAAAGTATGTTTTAGAAAACTGTCAAGCTTATAGAGATGGATGCAAGTTTTCAAAGCCTAATTTTTGCTTGAAACAGTTTTATCATTTGCACCAAATACTGTCAGTTGTTTTCCTTGAAACAATATGCTCACTTCATTCATTTTTAAGAACATGCTTGCAGATACCCAACTCTGAATAACCATAGTTTGTCTTTCAGTTGTTCTTTCAAGTAAAAATGGTATTCCATGGGAAAAACATCTCTCTTTGCTCAGTTAGCTCTTCCTTAGGCTAACCATTGAAACAGGATACAGTGGATATGCTTTCTGTGTACTTCCCATTTTGTTATGCAGATTATTTCAAATACATACTCAAAGGTTGAGGTTTAATAAAATTAACCATTTTAACTACTTCATTAAAGATATTCTTCAGTTAAATGGGCTTTTTTCTCTTCTTTTTTTGTGACTGGTAGTAAAAAAACACAGTAACTACTAGTTCAGTTTGTGCCATCTTGATTCATGCTAAGGCAGCACATTTTACTCACCAGTGCTTTTGCCCTATTGGTACCAATGTCAACCCAATGGAAAAGGCAAATAATGTTTTATTGCTATTATGAAAAATAGTTTCAACCTTTGGTCTTCTAGAAGAGTCTCTGGGACCCTCCCCTGCCCCAGGTTTCTATGGGTCACACCTGGAGAACCACTGTCTCATTAAATAAGACTTCATGAATTACTATAAGCTTAGGAATTCTGAAGAGAGAATAAAGCAGAGGGAATGCCAGACAGAGTTATGTGGATGTTGATGCTATGAACATTGAATACTAAATGCAGAAACTTGGAGCCATTTTATCACACTTGGTGGGAAGCTCTGCCAAGTCTGCCACTTAGCCTTGTTGACCTGCTTTCCAGCTTCCAAACTAACGTTGCTGCTGTGCTGTCTTCTCTTCTTCTATTTATGCCTCTTATAGAAAGGAGTTTCTTCCTTTCCCTTTTAGTGGAGTTTCAAGAGGGAATGATATTAGACATAATCATCTTAAGTTAAAACCCTTGAATAAATTCAGAATAAAGTTTATCTATAAAACTTTTTTACTCTGCATATGGAAATATAAAATAATTCTAATAGAGTCAAAATTACACTTGTTCACATATTATTTCTTATATCCTAGACAAAACCTCATATAATATTTATGTGGAAACAGATATCACTAAATATTTTGGTAATTTAGGACTGCTGATACAGGAGTTAAGAGACCTAGATCTTAATTTGAACTCTGTCACCTACCAGCTTTGCTTTTTTCCTGAACAAAACGCTTTGTCTACGATCAGTTTCTTCATAATGGTGACAATACTACCTACTTCAGAGGGTTGTTACTGCATTTGATCTTTATATGTGAAGTGCTATTACAGAGTTTGCCATGCTGCCACTAAAAATATTTTTCTCTTTAGTCTCTATTGTCTGACCTCCCTTCCCTTCTAAGTTTTTATTTGTCAATCTAGCTTTTCTAGATCTTGAAATTTTCATCTGATTAAGAGGCTTTGGTCCCTTTATATAATCCTCCTACAATTTAAGAGAAGTAATGACAAAGTATACTGTAGAGATATACTGAAAGTTATTGGATATATAAGTCTGAAGCTCAAAAGGGAGAGAGGGGCTAGAAATGTCAGTTTGGGTATCATAAGAAAATTGATGGTAATTGAAACCATGGTGGTTGGTGAGTCTGTCCAGGAACATAGAAGACTATGATAATTTGAAATGCAGTGATTATGGTACTTCATGATTTCTTCTTAATTATCATGTTGATGTAAGTACAACAAAGAATATATCATGATCAGTAGTGATTAAAATAACTATCTTGATTTCTATGATATTTATTTAAAATTTTGAAAATTCACAGGTTGCATATGGACAAGTTCTTGGAGTTATAGGATATTCATTACTTCCTCTCATTGTAATAGCCCCTGTAGTTCTGGTGGTTGGGTCATTTGAAGTGGTCTCTACACTTATAAAAGTAAGTAGTATGTATTACAAAAAGTCGTTTACTATTTTCCAGTAACAAAAATGTACTAGTTCTTTGGCTAAGAATATTGTCATCTGTAGCTTTTTGGAACAGTGATCTTACTAATTGGTTTTACCAGTTGTATTTCTTTCATTTTCCTGTTTTAATCCCTGTAACATATGTTTAGTAGGGAATAAAGAATAAAGGGCAAATCAGGCCTCAGGATATTACATTCAGAATTTTTTAATGTTGAATTTTTCTTCTCTATGCTTATGAGTTTATCTGACTTAAATTTTCTGGGAGATAATTTATTTAAAATTCCACTGGACATTTATTTAATAATTTATTCCTATTTGAACAGTAACTTCCTTACCAAATATGGTAAACATGGTTCTAATAAATTGGCTTTTCTATATTGCAGAGATCAGGACTACTTTGTGCTGTATTGTTACATTAACATGTACCCATCTTAAACATTTACTTATGATATTAAGTATTAATAAGTTATAATGTAACAAAATTTGGCATTTATTAATTTTGAACAACTTTGGGTAATGCTTTAGTATGTATATATATTACATACTGACTGTAGTTTTTATGTTTTTTTTCTTTATAGAAAATAGAAGTTTTTAAGACCACTACTTTCAAAACTGCCATATATTACCCCCATACTAAAGTATTTGTTTTTAAGTAGAGCCACTTAATTTTTATGACTTCTGATTTTATTTAAAGTTCATTACTAATTCCAATATAAAATAAGTAATTCCTTTGAGAATTGGGTAATGACAAGCTAATAGTGACATGTAACCATTGGGTATTGAGAAGAGTGTAGATTTTGGAACCACTCTGTTCTGAATTCAGATGCTGATTCTGCCACTTATTTAATGTCTGCCTTGGGGAGATTTCTGTCTTACCCTTCTGTGCAAGATGGAAATCTTAAAAACTACTTTTTATGTATGTTAATGACAGTTTAGAAGCATATATAATGCCTAGTACAGTGCCTGTTATTATTACAGGTATTATAAAAATGTATTTTGAGAGCTGCTTTGTATATTTGAAATGTTGGAACATTTTAGATACCAAGATGATCTTTCCATCCTCAACATCATTACCCTAAAATCTTTAATTTTTCATCATTATTATTAGCACTTAGTTTAACAGTCTTGCATTGTGGAAGGCTAGCCCCATACTGGCATTTAATAATCTAGCTTTAGTAAACATACCACTTTAGTGAATCATTCAGGATCACTTCCTGCTTGTGTGTTGTTTTACTTGGGTTAAAGCCTGTTTGAATAATTCAGAGACTACTCCCAAACCGCTAAAACTGCATCCTTTGGTCATTTTTAGTCATTGAGTTCAACTGAAAATTGGTCCTTATTATTATTTATGCAAAGTATGAGTGTGTAACTATAAAATAGAAAAGTCTTTTATATTATTAAACATATAGGATAAAATTGTTGTTAAGTCTCAGGTTTTTCTTTGCCAGAATTTTTTCCCTAATGGCTTAATCTGTGTATAGTGAGCTATGTTTCTTCTTTCAGTTCAAAGTTGGTTGAGAAATGTGTTGCAAAACTCATCATTTAACTCTGGCATTAGAATGCAATTTAATGAGCAAGGACTAGCTTTTTTAACACTGAATTTCTAACTCCTACCAATGTTTAACCACTTATTCATAAAAAAATTTAATCGTGATAGACAAATGCAATTTGATCATAATTCTATTTCATGTATTTCCCTTTAATTTAGGTTTAAAATATTTTGTAGGTTTTTTTTTTTAATTTTAAAAGCATAGTAGGATTTGGACCATTTCAATACATTTTCAATCAGTCTACTAATATTTAAACTCTATGCTCGTTTTCAAGTGAGTGGTTTTTGCCCCCCAAGGACATTTCGGAATGTCTGAAGACATTTTTGGCTGTCACCGTGGTCGGGGGCATGTTACTTGGATGTAGTGGGTAGAGGTTTGGAATACTTCTAAACATACCACAGTGCACAGAACAGCTTCCCACAATTACCCAGCCCCCAAATGGCAGTAGTGCAAGATTGAAAACCCTGCTGTGTGCCAAGTCTGTTTCTAGTATAGTCTCCCTGATTTCTACCCTTGAAGTTCTTCCTTTCATTTTATTTTGTAAGATGTCTTCAATGACTACATCAATAAGTATTACGTAAATTTCCAGTGGATATACTTTAAAATTAGGTATGTGTGTAACCAGAAAACCACAGTATGTTTTATTTAATTAAACTTGATCGAATGTTAGGCTTTTTTCCTCTTTTTATTTAACTCTGTACTTCTGTGAATTCCTAGGGAAATGCTGTGATACTTAATAAACATTGTGTAAAATTTTCACCTAATCTGTTTTCCTACTAAGAAGGAATATGAGGAAAAATTTCTACTTTGTAAGGATCATTGGTAGTTAAATTTCTTGCAGCAACTTGGCCCAAAAATAGTTTTTCCAAAACTTCCTTATCTTAAATCACCAGGGGCACTTATTGAAAAAGACTAAAACCCTCCCCTTAGAGATTCTAATTCTGCAGAACTAGAGTGATTCCCAGGATTCTCTTCTTAATAGGCACCCTAGGTGATTTTTAGTATGAAACAAGCTTGTAATAAATGAACAATTTCATTTGTAGAAGACAAGGGAGCAGAGCAAGGATTAACATTCTTACTTAATAAGTTGTAAACATTCTTAGTAAGTTTAACTGTGTACCACAATTGGTTCTCAGGGTTGTTTTAAAAAAATACTGTAAATGTTATTTTTACTCTATAATAACCAACATGTTAATTGACTTGCTAATATGCCGCCTTTTGTCTTTTTTATTTGTTTTTTAAAGCTGTTTGGTGTGTTTTGGGCTGCCTACAGTGCTGCTTCATTGTTAGTGGGTGAAGAATTCAAGACCAAAAAGCCTCTCCTGATTTATCCAATCTTTTTATTATACATTTATTTTTTGTCCTTATATACTGGGGTGTGATCTAAGTCATATTTGAGTGGAAAGAAACAATGTTACATATGTACGTAGGCTGGGAATCTTTGATGAGAAGACTGAAGAAAACCTGTTACTAGTAAAATTTTACATGTACCGGTTGTAAAGACAGGTTTCAGGTCTTTTTAAAACAATATTTTTTGTATTTAATTAAGCAATTGCAGTTACCTGGATTTTTTTGGTCAGAATTCTAAGTTCTGTTTGATTCTTCATATTCCAGTGAATAAAATATAAAAGCATTGTGTTTTTAAAATTGTGTTGATATTCACCTAAAAAATTGTGCCAAAAGCACCTGGAATGTTAATTATATTTCACTTGAAGGATAAATATGACAACATCTTGATAATCTAAAAGTGCAATTTTTTTCTTTAAAGGGTTTTCTCCTGTATCACAAATCTTGTAGATACATATTTATACATACATATTTATGAAATAACTCTTATTAGTCATGAAATATATTTCTGAATAGCCTAAAATTGAGATATTTTCAATCTGATGCTCAAAGTTTAATTTGGCCATTAATTTTTTATTTATAAATTTAAATTTGTTTTTAAATTGTATATAATTTTTTAAATTTCATATATGATTCAGTATGTCCTTGTTAACGATTCTTAAAAATAACAACTGAAACTAATTTTAACAGTTGCTGGTATAGATTTGGTTTGTTTGGGTGTGCTTTTAAAAACCATTTTTGAATGTCTAAACATCTGATTTGAACTTCCTGTTTATCTTTCTGACCAAAGGAGCAAGAGGTATAATGGATATGGCATTCATTAATATTGTCAATATGTAGAAAAACAGTAATATTTATAGCATCAATAGAACTTTTCAAGTGGTACTCCTAAGTCATAAAGACTGCTGGAAAGAGACCTTTAAAATCTCGTGGCCCTGAACAATATTATATCAAGTAGAAAAAAATAAAATGCTTCCCAGCTGTGTGTTTTGTTTTAGAAACACGTCCTCTTTCACTTCATATTTTAAGTATCAGGTACTCTTTAACAAATGTACAGTATTTGCTAAGGGAAATACTAAGAAATTTTAAGTAGTGAAATTTTTGTTGCAAATAATGTCATAGACTCCAGATGTACTTTTAATTAATCTCACTTTGTAAAATAGGTAAATATTTTATTTATTTCTATAAAGTAACATGCCTAATAAGTATTAGCAAATTATTGTGTTATCCTTTTTGGTCTCAGCTGGAAGAGTTAGCTGCTGTCCTCAATATAATGTGGCCATCTCTTGGTATGTATTCCTTTAGCAACCTTGTTCATCAGGAAGTATCCAGTAACTGAAGCAAGTCTATGAATAAGCAAGGCTGCCAAGCCCATCCCTCTTCCTTTTCCCATTCCTCCTTCTAAAAAAGAAAGAAAAAACTTCCATTTTAAGCTGCAGGAAATATATGGAGCTACCTTTGAGCCAGAATAATGTGGAAAATTACATATGTGAATTTCTTAAACAAGCTTAGGAAAAAACAAATTAGAGGGATAAACTTCTAGAACCTAAAATAATATGTAATAGTGAGAAAGGATCTATAGCTACAGAATCAGCAACTGTAAAATAAACATTTATTACACTTCAGGAGGTCAATACTTTGTTACAACGGGTTATTATATTTGATGTTCATAGTGTTAACCCTGGAATATTTATCCTCAAAAAATCTCCAAAAGGGTTGGGGGTTGGTCCCAAGGGGTAGAATTTTACTAAACAATTATCAAGGCATTTTAGGCCCAACTCTATCAAAAAATGGTTTAATTTTTTAAAGCTATCGTTTCTTTAAGAGGAATGAAAAGTTCACTCATATATCATGTCTGTTCCTAATGATTTGGATAAAATCAGGTATTTGTGTTCTAAAAAAGTATTTAAAAATAATACCATTTAATCTTGGGAGCTGCCATGTTTAGGGTATATACAAATAAAATTTATAATGTTTCTAACTCATTCAACACCTTAATGTTCTAATGAACAAACCAGTTAGAACAGATGGTCAGTTTGAAAACATGAATTGTTAAGTGAGTACAAGATCCAGTACTGCTAAAACAAATTAATAATGGTAAGCTGGCCATAACAATGTCCTCTCCTTCAGTGTTTAATATTTCCTAAGTCATACTGATTTTAAATCGTAATTACCAACTTAATTATTAGTTCATTAATATTTTAAGAATTGAACTAGTCAGATAACCTCTTTTAGTTGTGTTGTAAATATTATCAGTTTTGCTAATCCTGGTGAATATTAATCCTCAAGAAAAGAATTATGAGACAAACATCTTTTTCAAATTAATTGTAAAATAATTAAAATTTTGATTAAAAAAATCAAAGTCTTTATAATTTTCTTTACATTAAAAAACAGCTTAGGAAGACTTGTTAAGTTTTATGAACATTACTAAACTTTCTTATTTCTATAAGATTTTTATATATAATAATGTGTTGTTTCCAAAATACCCAAATATCAAATACTAATACAGAGTTATAGTGAAAATTTGCATTGACTTAAAATATGAGGTAGATATTTGTTTAAATATTGTTTAAATTTTAGTCAGTATTTTTAAATTCCAGTGTATTAAAATTAAATAAAATAATACTTCTACAAACTAATAGAGAATTTCACATTCAGCCAAACTAATTTAATATTTTAAGATTATCATTATTATCTTTTACATCTTTGTTAGTGCATATTTTAGCCAGTTTTAGGCTTTAGGGAATTGTGACACATTTGTTGAGTTTTGTTAAAATATCTTGTATATAATTTTTTTCTTTTTGTAGTTGAACAAGTTGGCTTTATCACTTTATTATTTACAACAAAGAAGAAAAACACACATGGGGAACTGTAGGATGTCTTGGAGTGTTGAAAAGGATATATTACAGGATTTTAAGCTTGGTTTAAAAAAAAATTCTTTCCAATTGCATGGCAGTCATTGAAGTAAGTAGGGCCAAAAATCACCCTCAGCAGTTCTCTGATAACAGGAAATAATAGTGTTTGATTATCCTCTTTCATAAGTGGTTTCTTTAATTGAACTTGTAATATATCGTACCTTGTATTATGTTTTAATTTCCTTTTAGAAGCTGAATTACAAGTGCTCTATTCCTCATTTGTATCATTTCCTGGCAGTAGTCTGTGTATTTAAGAACGTTTTTAAATAGATCCCAAACTGTGACTTTGGCATCAGTAAAGGATCGACATTCTTGTATCTTTGCACTTGAAATCATGCTTTTTCTGAAAGAAGTTACACTTGTGAATACATTTTCTTTATACAAACAGATAGAAATTTTACACCCTACCTTGCCTTTATGGGATGTAGTAGTCTGAACAGAAATGGTTTAGAGAATATTCCCTGTACAAGGCGTATATTATTAAACATCGAGCTTAGGGTTAGGGTTCTCATTTGAAATTCTTTTGTATGCTGAGGTTGCAGTTTGGGAGTTAATTTAACATCGGGATGATTAAGATGGCAGTAGTAAAATAATTTCCCACTTTACATTTTGTATCAGTAGTAACCCCTTTCAACGTTTCTAACTTTGAGCAAGATATCTGCAAGTTGTTTGTACTTCGAAGGTATTTCATTTGCAGTTTGCAAGTGCTTGAAAAATATCCTTATACATCCTCCTGAACAGTGGTATACTAATGCTATCACTGAGATATTTTTAAGTTAAATGTTAATATGAAAAATTTTTTATAAAATATGTGGAATTTAACTTGTAATTGGAGCATATAAAGGTTATTAATACTTGGTGGGGGTAGTAAGCTTTCCTACATGTAATAATTTTGTTAAATTAACACTTGAAATATAAGTAAATTAGGTTTAGTGAGAATAGAAACTTTTTTCTATAATGGTTGCCTCTAAACAATTTTTATTAAAAGCTAAACAAGCAAAGAAAGCTTACCAAAGTGAAGGATCAAGTGAAATGATATAGAATGACTGGTTGTGGAAGAAATTTGTCATCTGGTGATAAAGAGAAAAAGGTAATATAAAAGTGGATTGCTACTATTTTCATAATAACCACTCATCATTGAATATAAGTTTTTGAAATTCCATATTTTCAGTTTTATAATGTTCCTACTCACTTTTGTGGAATTTATCAATTGCTATGTAAAGTATCACATATATGTGTATCATTTGATAATGAAATAACAGATAGGTTTTATCATTGTTATGTAGAATTACTCTTTATGATAATTATAATTTCTTCTCAGAAACAGTAAGTAAAAATATTCTTGTTCATGATGATGGGCCTACATGCTAAGTCCCTCATATTCAATCTTATTTGCCAAACGGAGCTTAGGAAAATTTTCTGCCTAATACAGATTTATTTTTTAATTTTTTTTGAAATTGAATTATAGTTGATATACAACCTTATATTGGTTTCAAGTATATAATACAGTGGTTCAGCAGTTACCCACATTATTAAATCCTCACCCCCACTAGTGTGGTTACTATCTGTCAACATAGAAAGATATTAAAGAATCATTGGCTATGGTCTCCATGCTGTACTACCATCCCCATGACCAACTTATATTATGATTGAGAATTTTTATGCCACTTTAACTCCTTCACCCTCTCCATCTACTGTAACTCCTCCCCTATGGTAACCACCAGATACTTCTCAGTGTCTGTGTGTCTACTGCTATTTTGTTCATTTTGCTTTGCTTTGTTTTTACATTCTACAAATACGTGAAATCATATGGTATTTGTTTTTCTCTATCTGGCTTATTTCACTGAGCATAATACCTCTGGGTCCATCCATGTTGTTGAAAATAGCAGGATTTCTTTTTTTTTTTTAATGGCTGAATAATATTTTGTGTATATGTACCACATATTTTTTATTTATTCATCTATTGATGGACACTTAGGTTGCTTCCATAGCTTGGCTATTGTAAATAATGCGGCAGTAAACAAAGGAGTGCATATATCTTTTGGAATCAGAGATTTTGTTTTCCTTGGGTAAATTCCTAGAAGTGGAATTACTGAGTTGTGTGGTATTTGTAGTTTTAGTTTTTGATGAACCTCCATACTGCTTTTCATAGTATAGTGGCTGCACCAGTTTACATTCCCACCAATAGTGTAGAGGGTTCCCATTTCTCCACATCCTTGGCAGCACTTGTTATTTCTTGTCTTTTGGATAGTGGGTATTCTAACTGTTGTGAGATGGTATCTCATGGTAGTTTTGATTTGCATTTCCCTGATGATTAGCAATGTGGAACATCTTTCCATATGCCTGTTGTCCATATAATACAGATTTGTTTTCAAAGACTGGCACTGGTAGTGGCTCCAAGAATGAAATATTCAGAAGAAACAGCATTTGAATTGGGTACCCTGAATGGGAAGAGAGAATATTCATCAAGTTTTTATTGACCACTTTCCATGAGCCTGGTATTGTGCTAAGTGCAGGAATAGCTAATTAGTTTAAAAAATTGTACAACAATTGTAGCAGATGATGAGAGAGGTTTGTGGTGGCAAGAGAGAGTATAATGGAGGTATTAGATGAGAAAAGCCTTTCCTGAGTCAGTGATGCCTAAACTGAAATCTTAAGTGAAAGTTAACTAGGCAGAGAGGGGAGGGAAGACTATTCCAGAGAGAATAGCAGGTGAGTAGAAGGAAATACAAATCCCTTTAGCTGAAGTTAAGTAAGTTTATGAAATTAATAGGGAAGTTGGTACCACTGTATACCTGACATTCTAAGCCATGTTTTCTTTGTTACAGCTTTTTATTAGAAATACAGTATCAGAAATAGGTACTTGTAACACTAAAGGTCATAAGGCAATTCAACTCTTAATATATTCCCAATAGAAATTCATGCACATATGCTCAAGGGACATGTGCATAGTAACAAGATTCATAATAGCCAAAAATTGGAAAAACCATGTCCATCAATATAGAATGGATAAATAGGTATAATTATACAATGGAATTTTGTGCATTGAAAATTAATGACTAGAGCCACACGCAAGAAAATGGAGAATTTCACAATCATTGTGTTGAGTGAATGAAACAGACACCAAAAATCTTGTACTGTCCTACTCCATGTATATGAAGATCAAACACAGGCAAAATTGAGTTACTGTATTTCAGGATACATATTGAGATGTAAAGTCTTCAAAAGCATTTTTTTAGGAGGGGATTCTCAAGATGGCATGAGTAGGGTTGCATAAATCTCCCAAAACCATATATATTTTGAAAATACAGCAAATAAAACTATTCCTAAAAGAGTGACCAGAAGAAATGGTACACCAGCCAGACTACATCTACATCTGAGAGAACTCAACATCTCATGAAAAGAGTAAGATAAAAAACCATGACCCAGCGGGACCTGAGCACTCCCCCCAATCCAGCTCACCGGTGGGAGGAAAAGTATCAGAGTTGGGAGGGAGTGGAAGCACAGGACTGCTAAATACCCAGCCCTAGTAATCTGCCCCGGGAGCACAGACACACATTGCATGGTGTACTGGATATTAGAGGAACAGAAAAG
Source organism: Manis pentadactyla (assembly GCF_030020395.1). Lineage (NCBI taxonomy): Eukaryota > Metazoa > Chordata > Mammalia > Pholidota > Manidae > Manis > Manis pentadactyla. Next base: position 210,575,734 of record NC_080020.1, on the reverse strand, counting down.
TAAAATCCAAGACTAAAACTGAATAGGTTCCCACAGCCGGCTGCCCTGGGACAAAAGAAAAGTGGGTGCTTTAAAAATCTTAAAGGGATAAGGGTGTAACAGGTGAACAAAATTGGCCTGACACACTCAGCTCAGCAGGCTGTGAACTTTAAGGAACTTCAGGCACCCTAACCCTCTGGGTGGCAACACAGCTGCAAAGCCCCTCACGGCAATAAGCAGCCTGCTGTTCATTCCCCCCCGCTGGCACTCCAAGCAAACTGGATGACCCATCATTGCTATGGAGCAGCCGGGGAGCAGCCCTGCCCACAGCAACCACACAGAGTCTTCTCCCATCAGGCGGCTAACCAGGTCAGACTCAGAGGCTGCCGCCTGCCTGCAGTCGACTGACACAGATAGCGGAGACTGGTGCAGAGTCTGGAAGGCACAAAGGGGCTTTATTATTGTGGTGAACACAATGCTGCTTGCCTGCAATCCCCGCTAGTGCCCTATGCCATCCTGAGAGCCGTCCCACCCATGGCAGCTCAGGGGGTTAACCTAGAGACAGTCAACTGTGTGTGGCCAACTGGCACAGGCAGAGGAAACTGGCACAGAGTCTGTGAAGCACGTAGGGGCTCTGTTGTCATGGTGAACACTTGCTGATCACCTGCAACCACCGCCGGTACCCTGGGCCATCCAAAGGGCCGCCATACCCATGGCAGCTTGGGATTAACCCAGAGGCTACCGCCTGCACCCAGTTGACTGGCACAGGCAGAGGAAACTGGCGCAGAGTCCGAGAAGCACGTAGGGGCCCTGATCTTGTAGCGAACATGCATTGCTGTCCTGCAACTACCGTCAGTGCCCTAGGCCAACCCAAGGGCAACTGCGCCCATGGTAGCTCAGAGGGTCAACCCAGAGGCTGCACCCTGTGTGCAGTTGCCCAACACAGGCAGTGGAGACTGGCGCAGAGTCTGAAAAGTACACAGGGGTGCCATTCTCCCAGGGGAATACACACTACATGCCTCCAACCCCCACCAGGACCCTAGGCTGTCCTGAGGGCTGCCCTGCTCACAGCAGCTCTCAGGATTAAACCAGAGGCTGCTCCCTGTGTGCAGTTGACCAGTACAATCAGTGAAGACGGGAAAGGCAACCAGCAAGCATAAAGGGATTTTGTTCTCCAAGCTGACACGTGGTACTTGCCGGCGATCACTTCCAACACCATGAAAAGGCAGAAGACCCTTGTTCAGTCCAAAATCCCTCCAACACCAGAGTGAGGGCCTGGTGAGACTGAAATCACCAATTTTCCTGGAAAATAATTCAAAATAAAAGTCAAGCATGCTGGTGGAGCTACACAGAAATATGCAAGAGCTAAGGGATGAATTCCAGTTGGAGATAACAAATGAAACAAACAATAGAAGGATTTAAGAGTAGACTGGATGAGGTGCAAAAGACTGTTTATACAATAGAAATCAGAGAACACGAATACAGAGAAGGTGAGGCAGAGAGAGATAAGGGATCGCTAAGAATGAAAGAATATTAAGAAAACTGTGTGACCAATCCAAATGCAACAATATTCGCATTATAGAGGTACCAGAAGAAGAAGAAGAGAGAGAGAAAGTGTCTTTGAGGAAATAATTGCTGAAAACTTCCCCAATCTAGGGAAGGAAATAGGCTCTCAGACCATGGAGGTCCACATATCTTCCAACACAAGGGACCCAAGGAGGACAACACCAAACCATATAATAATTAAAATGGCAAAGACCAAAGACAAGGACAGGGTATTAAAAGCAGCCAGAGAGAGAGAAAAGATCACCTACAAAGGAAAACCCATTAGACTATCATCAGACTTCTCGACAGAAACCTTACAGGCCAGAAGAGAATGGCATGATATATTTAATGCAATGAAACAGAAGGGATTCGAACCAAGAATACTGTATCCAGCAAGATTATCATTTAAATTTGAAGAAGGGATTAAATAATTCCCAGGTAAGCAAAAGTTGAGGGAACTTACGTCCGACAAACCATCTCTACAGTGCATTTTAAAGGAACTGCTCTAGATGTAAGTGCACCTAAGGCTAAATAGATGTCACCAGAGAAAATAAAACCACAGCAAAGAAAGTAGACCAACCAAATATTAAATGCAAAATAAAATTAGCTATCCACAAAATCACTCAAGGGAAACACAAAACAGTATATAATATAATGCCTAACATATAAAGATTGGAGGGGGAAGATGAAGGGAGAGAAAGAATCATTGGACTGTGTTTATAATAGCATAATAAGTGAGTTGATGTTAGACAGTTAAATAGTAAAGAAGCTACCCTTGACCCTTTGGTAACCACAAATCCAAAGCCTGCAATGGCAAGTACATATCTTTCAATAATCTCCCTAAATGTAAATAGACTGAATGCACCAATCAAAAGACACAGATTAATAGAATGGATAAAAAAGCAAGACCCATCTATATGCTGCCTACAAGGTACTCACCTCAAACCGAAAGACATACACAGACTAAAAGTCAAGGGATGGAAAAAGATATTTCATGCAAACAGTAGGGAGGAAAAAGCAGGTGTTGCAGTACTAGTATCACACAAAATAGACTTCAAAACAAAAAAAGTAACAAGAGATAAAGAACATTACATTACATAATGATAAAGGGGTCAGTCCAACAAGAGGATATAACCATTATAAATATGTATGAACCCAACACAAGAGCACCGACATGGGAAACAAATACTAACAATTTAAGGAGGAAATAGAATGCAATGCTTTCATTTTAGGAGATTTCAACACACCACTCACTACGAAGAACAGATCCACAAGACAGAAAATAAGCAAGGACACAGAGGCACTGAACAACACACTAGAACAGATGGACCTAATGGACATCTAAAGAACACTACACCCAAGCAGCATGATACACATTCTTCTCAAGTGCACATGGAATTGTCCAGAATAGACCACATATTAGCCTACAAAAAGAACCTCAGTAAATTTAAAAAGATTGAAATTGTACCAACCAATTTCTCAGATCACAAAGGTATAAAACTAGAAATAAATTCTACAAAGAAAACAAAAAGGCTCACAAACACATGGAGGCTTAGTAACATGCTCCTAAATAATCAGTGTATCAATGACCAAATTAAAACAGAGATCAAGCAATATATGGAGACAAATGAAAACTACAGCACAAAGCCCCAACATCTGTGGCACACAGTGAAGGCAGTTCTAAGAGGAAAGTATATAGCAATCCAGGCCTATTTAAAGAAGGAAGAACAATCCCAAATGAATAGTCTAAAGTCACAATTATGGAAACTGGAAAAAGAACAACAAATGAGGCCCAAAGTCAGCAGGAGGAGAGACATAATAAAGATCAGACAACAAATAAATAAAATTGTGAAGAATAAAACAATAGAAAAAATCAATGAAACCAAGAGCTGGTTCTTTGAGAAAATAAACAAAGTAGATAAGCCCCTAGCCAGACTTATTAAGAGAATAAGAGAATCTACACACATAAACAGAATCAGAAATGAGCACGGAAAAATCAGATGGACATTACAGAAATACAAAGAATTATTAGAGAATACTATGAATATCTATATGCTAACAGACTGGATAACCTAGAAGAAATGGACAACATTCTAGAAAAATACAACCTTCCAAGACAGACCAAGGAAGAAACAGAAAATCAGACCAATTACCAGCCACAAAATTGAATGGGTAATCAAAAGATTACCCAAGAACAAAACCCCTAGACAGATGGATTCACTGCTGAATTTTGTCAGACATTTAGAGAAGACATAATAACCATTTTTGTAAAAGTTTTCCAAAAAATAGAAGAGGGGGGAATACTTCCAAACTCATTCTATGAAGCCAGCATCACTCTAATACCAAAACCAGGCAAAGACCCCACAAAAAAGGAATATTAGAGACCAATATCCCTGATGAACATAGATGCAAAAATACTCAACAAAATATTAGCAAGACGAGTTCAAAAATACATCAAGAGGATCATACACCATGATCAAGTGGGATTCATCCCAGGGATGCAAGGATGGTACAACATTAAAAAATCCATCAACATCATCCACCACAAAAAAAGACAAAAATCACGAGATCATCTCCATAGATGCTTAAAAAGCATTCGACAGAATTCACCATCCATTCATGATAAAAACTCTCAACAAAATGCATATAGAGGGCAAGTACCTCAACATAATAAAGGCCATATATGATAAACCCACAGCCAACATTATATTGAACTGCGAGAGGCTGAAAGCTTTTCCTCTGAGATCGGAAACTAGACAGGGATGCCCACTCTCCCCACTGTTATTTAACATAGTACTGGATGTCCTAGCCATGGCAATCAGACAAAACAAAAAAATACAAGGAATCCAGATTGGTAAGGAAGAAGTTAAACTGTCACTATTTGCAGATGACATGATATTGTACATAAAAAACCCTAAAGACTCCACCCCAAAACTACTAGAACTGATATCGGAATACAGCAAAGTTGCAAGATACAGAAAGAGAAATCAGGAAAACAACTCCATTCACAATTGCATCAAAAAAAATAAAATACCTAGGAATAAACCTAACCAAAGAAGTGAAAGACCTATACTCTGAAAACTACAAGTCACTCTTAAGAGAAATTAAAGGGGACACCAACAGATGGAAACTCATCCCATGCACGTGGCTTGGAAGAATTAATATCCTCAAAATGGCCATCCTGCCCAAAGCAATATACAGATTTGATGCAATCCCTATGAAACTACCAGCAACATTCTTCAATGAACTGGAACAAATAATTCAAAAATTCATATGGAAACACCAAAAACCCCGAATAGCCAAAGCAATCCTGAGAAAGAAGAATAAAGTAGGGGGATCTCACTCCCCAACTTCAAGCTCTACTATAAAGCCATAGTAATCAAGACAATTTGGTACTGGCACAAGAACAGAGCCACAGACCAATGGAACAGACTAGAGAATCCAGACATTAACCCAGACATATACGGTCAATTAATATTTGACAAAGGAGCCATGGACATACAATGGCGAAATGACAGTCTCTTCAACAGATGGTGCTGGCAAAACTGGACAGCTACATGTAGGAGAATGAAACTGGACCATTGTCTAACCCCACATACAAAAGTAAACTCAAAATGGATCAAAGACCTGAATGTAAGTCAAGAAACCATTAAACTCTTGGGAAAAAAACAGGCAAAAACCTCTTAGACATAAACATGAGTGACCTCTTCTTGAACATATCCCCCCGGGCAAGGAAAACAACAGCAAAAATGAACAAGTGGGACTATATTAAGCTGAAAAGCTTCTGTACAGCAAAAGACACCATCAATAGAACAAAAAGGAACCCTACAGTATGGGAGAATATATTTGAAAATGACACATCCGATAAAGGCTTGACGTCCAGAATATATAAAGAGCTCACACACCTCAACAAACAAAAAACAAATAACCCAATTAAAAAATGGGCAGAGGAACTGAACAGACAGTTCTCCAAAAAAGAAATACAGATGGCCAACAGACACATGAAAAGATGCTCCACGTCGCTAATTATCAGAGAAATGCAAATTAAAACTACAATGAGATATCACCTCACACCAGTAAGGATGGCTGCCATCCAAAAGACAAACAACAAGAAATGTTGGTGAGGCTGTGGAGAAAGGGGAACCCTCCTACACTGCTGGTGGGAATGTAAATTAGTTCAACCATTGTGGAAAGCAGTATGGAGGTACATCAAAATGCTCAAAACAGACTTACCATTTGACCCAGTGATTGCACTCCTAGGAATTTACCCTAAGAATGCAGCAATCAAGTATGAGAAAGACCAATGCACCCCAATGTTTATCGCAGCACTATTTACAATAGCCAAGAATTGGAAGCAACCTAAATGTCCATCGATAGATGAATGGATAAAGAAGGTGTGGTACATATACACAATGGAATACTACTCAGCCATAAGAAAAGGGCAAATCCTACCATTTGCAGCAACATGGATGGAGCTGGAGGGTATTATGCTCAGTGAAACAAGCCAAGCGGAGAAAGAGAAATACCAAATGATTTCACTTATCTGTGGAGTATAAGAACAAAGGAAAAACTGAAGGAACAAAACAGCAGCAGAATCACAGAACTCAAGAATGGACTAACAGGTACCAAAGGGAAAGGGGCTGGGGCGGATGGGTGAGTAGGGAGGGATAAGGGGGGGAAGAAGAAGGGGGTATTAAGATTAGCATGCATGGGGGGGTGGGAGAAAGGGGAGGGCTGTACAACACAGAGAAGACAAGTAGTGATTCTACAACATTTTGCTATGCTGATGGACAGTGACTGTAAAGGGGTTTATAGGGGGGACCAGGTATAGGGGAGAGCCTAGTAAACATAATATTCGTCATGTAAGTATAGATTAATGATAACAAACAAACAAACAAAAAAGCAATTCCTGTGTGGTGACCTCCAATGAGTTCTACACAATGGTATGAAGGGCATATAAAAGTGTAGGCAAAGGGTCTGTTTGTGTTTATACAGAGGATCAAAGCCTAATTTGGCTACCCCGAAAATGAACTAAGATACGATATGAAAGAGAACTTCCAACATCAGCACTCTCTGGAAGACCCATGCCAGAAGATGATCATCAAGAAACCCCAACAAAGATCCACGCACTGCTACAGGTGTAGATGCACTCATCCCACCAGTTCCTGGACTTGCCATGGGAATGAAGAAGGAGATATCTAAGCTGGCCTGTGCATACAGTAAAACAACAAATTTGACTGGATCTATACTGTTGGAACTCAACCAAGAATTAGGAGAAGTGCAAATTGTAGCGCTCCAAAATCTTACAACTACAGACTATTTACTGTTAAAAGAACATATGGTATGTGAACAGTCCCCAGGAAAGGGTTGTTTTAATTTGTCTGATATCTCTCAGACTGTTCAAGTTCAGTGGGACAATATCCACCATATCATAGATAAGTTTTCACAAATGCCTAAGGTGCCTAACTGGTTTTCTTGGTTTCACTGGAGATGGCTGGTAATTATAGATATGCTTTGGTTATATAACTGTACTCCTATTATGTTAATGTGTGTGCGCAATTTAATTAGTAGTTTAAAAAACCTATACATGCTGAAGTTACTCTACAAGAAGATACGTCAAAGAAATAATCAATCTTCCCATGTTTTCTTCCGCCTGCTACTTCTATAGCTTTTCTTCTTCCTTCCTAATTACAACCCTTAAATAGAATTCGTGCCTCATATTGAATTTACCGAGTATCATTCTTCCAAGTGGTAAAGATACCTCAAGACAAATGCTGCGCATAGAAGCCACAGGGCATAAGTATGCAAAGAAGTAAAAAGCTAACCTTTTCAATCAATAAGGCTTCTCACTCACTTACCAACTTTACATTTCCCTGTATGGCCCCGGAAGATGACTGGTTAGCCAGAGACGGGTAAGATTCCTCAAGGGAGGAACAACCTAAGACAGGCACAGTCGCAGGGGGGCCGTCAGGTGAGAAATTGTGGATCAACAGAGGTGAGGCTTAGAACCTCCCCCCTCATGTTCTGAGAGAAATCTTCTGCATACGTGGATGTTTTATTGCCCTTGTCTAGCTTGGATTAACACATAGTCTACAGGCACACACCTGATCATCTACGTTTGCTCTATTACAACGCTAAACTATGTTTTCTACCTTTATCTTCTATATACCTACCACTTCAGCATTTTATTAAAAACAATAATAACAAAGAGAGAAATGTGGTATCCACATATAAATCAAGTATAAAAATCAAATGAATATTCATATTTGAACTGACTGTTTATAGTTCATAATGCATGAGCAAAACTGAATGTTTCTGTTATGACTGCCCTTGTACTGTTCACCATGTAACTTATTCACTATGTAAGAATTTGTTCTCCATGTAAGAACCTGTTCGTTATGCTTCAGAAGATGGGAGACTGATGAAAATTAGGCTTGGGGTGGATTAATGATTGTGCATGCAGCATTGACTACTCCCCTACACAGAATTTTATTGTTGTTAACAACCATTTGATCAATAAATGTGAGAGATGCCCTCACAAAAAAAAAAAAAAAAGTACACACTTCCAATTGTAAAATAAAGAAGTAACCGGGATGTAATGTATAGCATAAGGAATATAGTCAAAATATTGTAACAACTTGGTATGGTGATAGCTGATAGAATTATCATGTATATAAATGTTGAATCACTGTGTTGTACACCTGAAAAAAAAAATAACCCAGAAAACTAATAAGAAACTTAGTGTCTCTTCAAAGATAAATATTTTTGGACCCCTTAGCAGGTGTACATCCCTAGCCCTTTGTCTCTCAACCACCCATAAAACCCCTACACAACGCACCAACCCGGGGCTCTTTTGTCCCCTCCTGGTGTGAGCCAGTAGCTCTGTACTCTCACTTTATCTCTAAATAAAAGCCTCTCACTTGCTCTCCTAGAAAAACAAACAAACAAACAAACAAAAAAACCACCAAGTCTAGTGCTTTTTCATAATAACATGAAACAGCAGTGTTGTCAGGTAGCAACGTAGGTAGTTGCCTTCTACTGTAATCCATCATGTAGATAATTGAAACATTTTTCCTTCTCTTTCCTTTTTAATCCTTTCTGTTCCACTTTTTAAAATCTATTAATTTTATGCTTACAAGTACTAAGCATTAACACTGGAGTTAATAGTCAGGGCTGTTGTGAACCTTAAGTGAGCTAGTTAATAAAAAGCACATAGAATTGTCCTTGTATTCAGTAAACAGTTATTATATTAGCTATTAAATTGAAATCATGCAGATCAATGAAATAGGTCTTCCAGAAATATACCCAGATATGGAAGTTAGTATGTGACAAATGTAGCATGGCAAATTGGTATAAAAGATTATAATTAAGTGAGGATATTGCATCAGTTAGGGACCTAATTTGATCAAACAACCCTATGATCAATGACTTCATTAAATACTTTGCTTTTCTCATACAATATGAAATCTAAGGGTATGTAATCTAGTACTAATATGACAGTTTAATGTCATCAAGGACTAAAGCTCCTTTTATATTTTTACTTTGCCATTTTTAGTGGGTGGCTTTCATCATTGTCTTAAGATAGCTTCTTCATCTGTAGGTAGTACATCTTGATTCCTAGCAGAAGGAAAGGTGAAAAGATTCCAAATGGTGTATGCTGGTTAAACCTTTATTTAAAATATGCCTGCAAGCTGCACTAAGTCACTTCCCTCTTTATCTCAGGACAGAACTGAATCACTTGGCCACCCTTGGTGCAAGAGAGTCTGGGAAAATTTTTAAACTGGGTATATTACTGCCCTAAACCAAATCATAATAAGGTAGCATAATAAGGATGAATGGATACCAGGCAGGTAAACAGAATGTCTGACAAAGACATGATAGGTTAGTTAGAAAAATATAAAGTTGGACCTGTATCTCACTTTTTATGGCAAAGTAAATTACAGATATATCAAATATTTTAAAAACAGAAACCAGAAAAAAGATGGATTTTTAATGTACTTCTTGAGAAGATAGGGCTTTTAAAGCATGACATAAAACAGAAAAGCCAAAAAGGAAGACTCAAGAAACTTGATTATATTATTTAAAACAATTCTATGTAGTTAAAAAGATAAACCACAAATTCGGGTGAAATATTTGTAAGGATAATTTAATATAAAAACATTGAATTAAAAACCTGAGTTAGTTAAAAATCAGTAACTTAAAATAGACAATCATAATAGTAAACATTTATAAATTAATAATTAAAATGGGGAAGAGATATAAATGAGCAATACAAGAGGGGAGAATTGATAAAGACCAACAAATACAGATATACATGCACAGTTTCATTCATGATTAAATGTAGTTTAAACATCACTGGCTCCTAAGATTGCCAAGAGGTTGATAATTTCCAGTGTTGGTTCGGCTATGAGCAGATCTGTTAGTTGGTAAGACACCAGCATTACTGTCTCAATTGTTAAAATATTGAAATGTGTCTGTATCAGTGGTAAATAGTATTACTGTAACTGAGATAGCACCAAAATTAATAAATTATTTAAATTCTAATATAGAGTCATTAGTTCTATTGTGACAACCATTGCTAATGGACCTTCTGTTTTAATGATACCTGAGAAACATTTGTTAGTTGGCCTGTGTCATGGTAAATAACATCACTAGATTGCACATTACCTATGAAGCATTTCATGTCTTAACAGTTGCTACTGCTTCTAAATATTTATTTGGCTTTACTTTTTAGTGTATTGTAATTCTTGGGTGAAAAAGTAAATACAGTGTTTTAATATAAAGAAGAAAATAGAAGAATTTATAGCAAACTAGTAATAACACTCCAGAATTGTTTGACACTATCTGCTATCCTATCCATGTGGAACATATGCATACCCTATGACCTATGAATTCCACATGTTTACTAACATATGAATTCAGCACTGTGCAATGAAACTTACTGCAATGGCGGATGTACTCTATATTCTGTGCTTTCCATATAGTAATTACTAGTCATGCAGCAACTGAGCACTTGAAATATGGTTGGTGTAACTGAGGGACTAATTTTCAATTTAAGTTTATTTAAACTTAGAGCCATGTGTCACTAGCAGCTACCATACTGGTCAGAGCAGTGTGTGTTCATTACAGCACAATTAATAATATCCAAAACCAGAAACAACCCAAATAGACAAATAATTGTGTTGTCACACAGTGGAATTCAAAAGAATGAAATATCTGTAACTACATGTAAGATTATGGATGATCACAAGAACCAAATGCTGAGCAAAAGAAGCTAGACCCAAAAGAATATATACTTTATGATGGTATTTGTGTAAAGTACAAAAATACAGTGTTAGTTACTCTTGGGTGGGAAGGAAGTAACTGAAAAGAGGGTATAGAATTGGAACTTCTAGTATGTCCTATTTCTTAATCTAGGTGTATATGGATTCATTCAGTTTGTGAAATTTATTAAGCTATACACTTGTAACAGTGTACACCTCTCTCTAAGGATATTGTGTTTGAATTAAAAGTTGTAAATTGGAGAAAGAGAGAAAAAAACACCCAGAATGAAGTGTTATAAAGTGTTGATAAGCTTCTTAACATTCCTTTTAAATGTCATAAATGTTTATATTCTAAAACCATAGAAGAACATGATAAGGAACTGTAGCTTGGAACATTTCTTGAAACATCCTGAAATGTCTTGATACTGTGCAAGAATTTTTTAAATATAAAATAAGTGATTTTCATCTCTGAAATGAAAATATGACTACTCTAAATTATGTGAATGTTGAATGCAAAAAGTGATCAAAATTGTAGTGTTGGCAATGTAGGTAGGTCACAGGGAAGGCAGTACAGTACAGAGAAGATAATGACTCTATAATATCTTACTATATTGATAGACAGTGACCCCAATAGAGGGGGTGAGGACTTGATACTATGGGTGAATGTTGAAACCACAGTGTTGTTTATGTGAAACCATCATAAGATTGTATATCCATGATACTTTAATTTAAAAAAAAATTGTACTGAAGGTGCTAAAACTCATCCAAAAAGCAATTATGTTCACTTAGCACATGGTTCAAACAAAAATTTGCAATCAATGAGAAAAGTAAAAGAAGATTATGTTATTAAAAAAATTAAAATTGGTTTTCAATAGTTAGGAATTTGAAGTAATGACTTCTAAAAGTTTCACTGAAGAGTTTCAATGAAACAAATTTCAAAAAGACCATTCAAATTGTTAACACTATCTATTGCATTGTCAGTGTTAAGTACAATCAAGGATTTTTAGGCATGCAATTTAGATTTATGGTCTCACTTGTAAAAGATAACTGGCAAAAACAAGAAAGAAAATTTTCAATCATTACAGCAAAGCTTCAATTTTTACACATCAAAGTGTCTTAAAATTTTACTTAAAAGGCAAAATACCACAATTTAAAAATAGTTTAATGGCTTTTGTTGTGGAGCTGAAGGTAACATTTGTGGAAAGACTTCAAATGTTATTATTAGTGTTCAAGGAAAATGATTTCAGTATGAACTGTATGGTAACTTTACTAGGTTTTGAAAGAAAAATACTATGGAATGCTAGGGAAGAAATAAGGAATTTTAGCCAAAGTTAGAAAGATTTCCAATGTTGTAATTTGGCACAAAGTCACTAAATTTGAATACCTCCAAATGATGCAATAAAGATGTAAGTAAATAAATCACTTTTAAGTATTTTCCCAATAAACTATATATTTGCTATCATAAACCTATGATAGCAAATAAAGGTAAATTTTTTCTCAGGAAGTTATCTGGAAAGTTCGGAATTGTGGTAATAATTGGAATTACATTTTGGCTTCAGTGGTAGCCTATAGTGCTAGAATTACAAAAGTAATTGGGAGTCATATCAAGCCTTACATATTTTCTTCATTAGGAAGTTTTTATTTAGAGCAAACACTTAGAATTTGAATGTTTTTAGAAATTTGGCCTTACTTAAAGTATTTAACAGAGATATCAATTCTTTGCATTTTTCAGAGATTAATATTTTAGTAAATGTTTTGTAAATTAATTTGACAGAAACTAAAAGTGACTGAACATACAAAAATAAAAGCATGAAAAGGAAGCAGAAATTATTTAAGAAACCAAATACAGTAAGTCATTGAAATAAAATATAGGACCAATCAAGGGAAACTTACTGTCCTAATAAATGGATAACATTTTGATCATATTCCTTTCTGTGATGGTATTAATCTTATGTATAAACTTGACTGGGCCACATGGTGCTCATATATTTGGTCAAACATTATTTTGGGTGTTTCTGTGAGAGTGTTTTGGATGATATTAACATTTAAATAGGTAAAAAAAAAAAAATACTGCTCTCCCTAAATTGGTTGGACTTAAACCAGTTAGTTGAGGGCCTGAATTGAAAAAAAGGCTGACCCTCCTTCCTCCCTTCCCTCCCCACTCAAGAAGAGAATTCCTCTTGGCTGACTGCCTGTTAGCAGTGTTGCTGGGCCAGTGTGTCTGGGGAGGTCTCTCCATGTGCACCAGGTGAAAGCTCAACCTAGATAGGGGAGGGTTCTTGACTCTGAGAAAGAATTCTCGAGCAGGTCGGAAAAGTGTAGGTATGGAAGCAATCTGTTAGAATGAGAACAGAAATGAATGGCAGAGGTCTTGCAGGCAGCTGAGAGCAGGAAAGTGCAGAGGTGCAGAGGGAAAATTTGCTAAACAATTTCTTGGTAGAGGGCAGATTCCCTTGCCATCTCTTAAAGCCAGGGTCACTGGGCACCCTGTGTCCACTTGGATCTGGACTATGTGGGGATTAGTCCCTACCACCCCAGGATTTAGGGAGCTGTGGAGCACAGGATGGAGTGAGATTATATTCTGAGAATTTCCCAAAAAAGGGAGGTTTTCAGGCAGGCTACTGCAGATGCAGTTCCATCTGGGTCACCCAGGTGATGGGAACTTGCAGGCCCAAATCTGAGCTCTCAGCAGCCTCTCCCTATTTGTCAGGGGTAAAATGGAGACTTGGAAATGACATGAAATAGCAAAAAGACAAAACACAGTAAGTTGAGTACTGAGAAAGCTATATCAAAGGTACCCCCTTAAAGAGAGAAAGTGTGGGTGTCCTCAGAGATGAGGGGTGCCAAAAGACAGGTTTCTGTCTTTTAAGCATTTTTAAAAGGGCCAGGGGTTATAGACTTGTAAAGTGGTCTCAAAATGCTTATCTCTGGTGAAAGACATTAAGTCTCTTCTATTATCAGTCCTCAGGTAATTCTGCAAAATTAACACAAGAAATTGGTCTGTTCTCTTCCAGTATAGCAGTTTCCCTCTGGAAACATATCAGTCAAGACCACCTGCCCTGTCCCCAAAAGTGAATTGAGTTATTGTCTGTTTGCTAAGGAATATGTTAGGAATCTTACTTCCTAACTTCCTGGTTTTTAAAATGGAATCTTAGCTTTAAGATGGAATCCTTCCTGTTCTTATTATGCTGTTTATATCTCAGCATTTTTCATCATAGGCAGGAAAAGTTAACTGTGATGCATGTCCCAGGTACCTGCCCTACATCAGCAGGGACATCCTTTATTTCCTGCCTTCAGATTTAAACTCTTCCCAGGTCTCTAGACTGTCACTTTGGACTGCAGTCACCCTACTCATATTATTGTTAGTCTAAGTAGTTTAGTGCTCGTTGATTTTCAGAAACCGATATAAAAGAATATAGAGTTGTTTAATATTTATACCTTTTTAAAAGCACAGAGAATGTAAGGCTTTCTGTAGGTGGGTTGGCATACTTAAGAACAGCTTGTCATAGAATATAGTTACTTGAAAGCTCAACGTTATTCACTTCTGGGTACTTGTCATCTAGTCACTGTTCCTCAGACCTGGATGTGGTCTTACTGGCACCCAGTGGGATTTGTGAGCTGACCCTTAGGTCTATCAATGCAGTCTGTTTTGGGGTTTATTTTCTTGGAAGCTCAATCACTGATGGCCCAGCTTATAGGTTCATCTAATGCTTCTGTTGTCCACTTATTTGGGAACCTAAGTTCCCTTGTTTTACTATTGGTCAGGCCCATTAGTTTGGAGGTCATTTTCCTTCCTTGAGAAGATAGGAAGAGAGACTCCTAGCTCTTTTCTTTCTGATTATATACTAAACAACATGATATCTTTGGATTTGAACCTATTCCTAATAGTCTTGTTAGGCAGGAAAATTGATATAAGCAGGTTGGAAAGAGAATAATGCCAGTAAAGCCCACTAGAAGGGACTCAAAGAGTTAACCAGTTAAAAATAAAAAGCCCAGAAGGCCAGGAGCAACTTGACCTAGAATGTTGAATACTCCCAAATAAAGAAAAGTATCTCAGCATAGCCTATGTTTTCACTGCGTCAATTAGAACATATCATTGTAAGATTTACTTTAGCACCTGCTAAAAGGCCCAGCTTATCAGGAAGAATTCTATCTTAAAGCTAAGATTGCATTTTAATCAAATGGATGGTGACTCAGCCCACCTTGGAGGCAGGGCAGTCTTGATTGATATGCTCCGGGACAGAAACTGATATCCTGGAAAGGAATCAAAGCAGTATATTTCTTGTGTTAAGTTAAAAAAAAAAAGAAGAAACTTAATGTCTTAACAAAAATGAACATTCTAGGACAATTTGGCCAGTCTGCACCTGGCCCTTTCTTGCATTCTTGAAAATCTTCAACCGTCTATAAAACCCCAGACCCTAAACCTCAGCCGCTTCTCTCTCTGAGGGTTGCCCAAACTTTCTAAGTGCGTAGCCTTTTCCCAGTCTTTCAGTGCCTCTTCTTTGATGTAGCCCACACTCCCCTTTCTCCAAGTGTGCATCTTTTTGCTTTAAATAAACTTCTCACTGCTCAACTTAAAAGTTTTGTCTCTGCACTTTTCCAGTGATAAGTGTCTTTGTTACTTTTCTTTGTTATTCTAATTCTCCAGATTTAAGCTCAAACCTTCACTTCCTCTGTCCTATTTCAGGTAAGTAAGGAGGGGCTGCTGAGAGCTCAGATCTGGGCTTGCAAATTACTGTTGTCTGGGTGCCCCAGCTGGAACTGCAGTTTATGGTCACGTTCTTTAATAGTTTGCCTGAAAGTCTCCTTTCTTTGTTTCTAGGAAATTCACAGAACATAATCTTACTCCATCCAGTGCTCTGTGGCTCCCCCAAATCCTGGGGGAGGGGAGGGACTCAGTTCCCATGCCGTGCAGATCCAAGCGGACACTGGACGCCAGACGACACTGGCTTAAGGAGTTAGCAGGGGATGTGCCCTATGCTGAGTAGCAGCAGTTCAATAAACTTCCTTTACTATTATAATCTGTCATTCCCGACACTCTTGCTTTAATAAATTCCTTCCTCACCTTGTACTCTTGACTTCCCTGTGTCTCCCAAATGACCTCTCCCCACAACAGTCTCTAGCCTTTGCTTATTCTGTGTGGTAGGTCTCTGACAATTTTATGTATAATCGAGTGTAAGAAACTTCACATTTCTGTTTTTCTAAACTAAAACTACCCGTGCTTCCTCAGGCCAGCTAAAGGAACTTCCAATATGGGTGGAAAATGAGATTCCCTAATCCCTACATTGGATCTTAAGAGAACCCCTGTTGCCTTATCTGATGCCAAGGATGGGGTGTGGTTCACTGAGTTTTCCATTGCTCCTTCTAGAGAGAATCCTACAGCTGAGTGATGGTTCTTCTCCATCTAGTAGACCCTGTTGCTAGACCCTGTAAGTGTTGCCAAGATTCCCTCACTGCTACGTCCTCGCTGACTACAGGCTGGCACAGTGTAGTGACTTCTGCTTTGCTCTCAAGGCCTCTGCATTTACATTAGCCTTCACTACCCTGGACATAGGCACATAAGAGAAATACATTTAAATGTCTTAAGAAAATGCTGTAAACCTAATGCCCCCCACCTCAGTCCCCCTCCTTTTTCTCTAATCAGGCTAACCCTTTTTCTATCCCAAGTACCAGTATCTTCCACAGCCCTATTCCATCCTCAGCAGCAGGTTAATTCCTTTCCAACAAAGCCCTAGAATTTTTTTCTCAGGGCAGCCACTGAAATACAAGGGAACTGCAACTCACCCCCATGCTTTCTCTACACACACACACACACACACACACACACACACACACACACACACACACACACGGGTGCAGGAAATACCTCTGTTATGATGAGGAAATACATTTCTATCATGATAAGCCTACAGTTATGAAAATAAGACCAAGGTGATTTTTCTTTTAAATAACTATGAAACATTTCAGACTCACAAAAAGGTAGGTAAATTCATGTAATCAGCACCTGAGTTAAGAAAGAAACAACTTAAGAAATAAAGCATTATAATGGTCTGTACTCCACTGGGACATTTTCCTTACTTTTCCCCCAGTTAAAATGATGACTTTTAAATTTGGTGTTTTTCATTTCCTTGTGTTTTCTTACAATTTTAATGCACATGTGTGTATCCTGAAGCAATGTATCTAGGATTGTTTTGTACTTTTAAAAATTTTATGTGCATGGTACCTTCCTGTATGTATTCTATTGTGCCCTGCTTCATCTGTAGGGAGACAGATAGCTGTACATTTATTCGTTTCCACTGCTGTAAAGAATTTCCTTGAATGAAGATACCACATGTTATTTATCTATTCTCCACTGGATGGGGTATTTAGGTTGCTACCAAATATTTGCTATTGCATAGAATGTAGCTATTCACATTCTTTTTCATAAGGTCTTGTGTACATAATTAACATTTCTCCAAGTGAAAATTGCTTAGGAGTACAATTAATGGGTCCCAGGGCATGTACATCTTCTACCTCAATATAAGCTGCAAAATTGCTCTCCAAAGTCGATACACCTACATACCCTTTTATGGGAACTATCTGTTTCACATCTTTACCAATGGTTAACACTGGTAGCCCACAAAGTTGGGGCTTTGTGCTGTTGTTGTCATTTGTCTCCATATATTGCTTGATCTGTTTAAATTTGGTCATTGATCCATTGATTATTTAAGAGCGTGTTGTTAAGCCTCCATTTGTTTGTGAGCCTTTTTGGTTTTTTTGTACAATTTATTTCTAGTTTTATACCTTTGTGGTCTGAGAACTTATATAAAGTTGGTCGAATTTCAATCTTTTTGAGTTTACTGAGGCTCTTCTTGTGGCCTAGTATGTGGTCTATTCTCGAAAATGTTCCATGTGCACTTGAGAAGAATGTGTATCCTGCTGCTTTTGGGTGTAGAGTTCTGTAGATGTCTATTAGGTCCTTTTGTTCTAGTGTGTTGTTCAGTGCCTCTGTGTCCTTACTTATTTTCTGTCTGGTGGATCTGTCCTTCGGAGTGAGTGGTGTGTTGAAGTCTCCTAAAATGAATGCATCGCATTCTATTTCCTCTTTTAATTCTGTTCATATTTGTTTCACATATGTTGGTGCTCCTGTATTGGGTGCATATATATTTATAATGGTTATATCGTCTTGTTGGACTGACCCCTTTATCATTATGTAATGTCCTTCTTTATCTCTTGTTACTTTCTTTGTTTTGAAGTCTATTTTGTCTGATACTAGTACTGCAACACCTTTTCTCCCTATTGTTTGCATGAAATATCTTTTTCCATCCCTTGACTTTTAGTCTGTGCATGTCTTTGGGTTTGAGGTGAGTCTCTTATAAGCAGCATATAGATGGGTCTTGCTTTTTTATCCATTCTGTTATTCTGTATCTTTTGAGGGCCATTCATTCCATTTACATTTAGGGTGATTATTGAAAGATATGTACTTACTGCCATTACAGGCTTTAGATTCGTGGTTACCAAAGGTTCAAGGGTAGCTTCTTTACTATCTGACTGTCCAACTTAACTCGCTTATTAAGCTATTATAGACACAGTCTGATGATTCTTTATTTCTCTCCCTTCCTATTATTCCTCCTCCATTATTTATATGTTAGGTGTTTTATTCTGTACCCTGTTGTGTTTCCTTTGACTGCTTTTCTGAGTAGTTAATTTTATTTTTTGTCTTTAGTTGGTATTTAGTTGGTCTGCTTTCTTTGCTGTGATTTTATTTTCTCTGCTGACATCTATTTAGCCTTAGGAGTGCTTCCATCTAGAGCAGTTCCTTTAAAATATCCTGTAGAGGTGGTTTGTGGGAGGCAAATTCCCTCAACTTTTGCTTGTCTGGGAATTGTTTAATCCCTCCTTCATATTTAAATGATAATCATGCTGGATACAGTATTCTTGGTTCAAGACCCTTCTGTTTCATTGCATTAAATATATCATGCCATTCTCTTCTGGCCTGTAAGGTTTCTGTTGAGAAGTCTAATGATAGTCTGATGGGTTTTCCTTTGTAGGTGACCTTTTTTCTCTCTCTGGCTGCCTTTAATACTCTGTCCTTGTCTTTGATCTTTGCCATTTTAATTATTATATATCTTGGTGTTGTCCTCCTTGGGTCCCACTTAACTTCTTTTTGTACCTCAGTTTCTTCAATTGTAAAATGAAAATAATAAAAAATGTAGCTACTTCATAGGATTGTAATGATAATTAAACGTTAATACATGTACATGGAATATATCTATTTCCCATATGTCTGCTCACAGAGCCCACTAGCATTGAGCACATGTAACATAGGGATGTTGGCTTCTAAATCCCATCCTTCATAATAAAGAACCAAGACTCCTTGAGGAAGTGGCTGATTCCAGAACTGGGGCAAGGAAAATACAAGATAATCCTGGGACATCTTTTTGTGCTATGTTAAAGTCACAGCATTGACTTTGAGCTCTTATGACCAAATGTATAACAATTTGAACATCAAAATAAAATAAAATGAAAACAAGGAATATAACCTATTGAGTAAAGAAGAGGACCACAATGATACAGAGGAAAGAGTTCATTTTTAAAGTAGAAATCCATGTAGAAGAAATGATAGAATTAGAAAAAAGTCATTTGTCAACCATCGTAATAATAATTATGGCTGCTAAAATTAGTGGGTAAACGTTTGAGAAATAGCAGAGTATTTAAGTATTCCCAAAGTATCTCTCTACAAGATATCTATTAAATACAAAGGGTAAGCTAATAACTTGACAGTGTAGAAATCTGCCAAATACCACCGTAATCCAATGTCAAATATAATATCACTAATAATGGGGCAAACCAGTATTGTATGCCTCCTGAAGTACTGACAAGAGCTCAGCATCGATTCTGTGGTATTCTTGCCAAATTGGATCGGTGAAAAGTAATAGGAGCTATCAGACAAATCCAGAGTGAGAGAATCTACAACAAGCTACCCCATCCTCTTCAAAAATGTTGATGTCGTTTACTACAAAGAAAGACTGAGAAACTGGCACACTAAAGGATGCTAAAGACGCATGACAATAGAATGCACACATAGTCTTGGATTTTCTGATTTAAAGAATATTTTCAGGACAAATGGTGAAATCTGAATGTCTGTAGATGAGATAATAGTATGACATTAATGACAGTTTCTTTGATTTTAGGAAAAACAAAACAGGTATTTAAAGGTAACATGGCATAATGTAACTTTTAAATGGTTCATAAAAAAATGACATACTGTGGATACACACGGTCAGGGGAGAGAGAAGCAAATGTATTAAAATGTTAACAATTGGTGAATCTAAGTTAAAGGTACACAGGAGTTCTTTTCACAATTCTTGCAAACTTTGGTCTGAAATTTAGTCAAAGCATTTTATTTTGATATGTTTATTACCTTGATTGTGGTAGTGGTTTCATAGGTATATGTATATATGAAACTCATCTGCTTATATACATTAAATATGTACAGTTTTTTATATCAATTATATAAATAGGGAAAATATGTTAATTTTAAATATATGTAAAAGACTTAGAATGGTGTCTGACACATAACAAGGAGTATGTGTGTTTGCTGGTACTATAAGGATATATTAGAAGCATAGGTATGTGAAGGTATAAGAAGGTGAGTGTAAAGAATGGGAGAGTAAGTGACATTTTCCTTAGAGATTACCACAAATCCCAGGAATCACAGGATTTGTGATAGTTTACTTCAGTGTCTAATGTAGACTGAGTTTTTTTTTTTTCCACTTGGAAAGAATCAGAAAGCGTATGATCTTGAAGTGGAAAGTAAAAAATAGCTTTATATTTGAAAAGAATGGAAAAATTTTGTAGGCAGATCATAAGCACACCATCTGGCTAACTCAAGAGAAATCCTAGAGCTTAGATTTCACATTTTTATCACACATGTATGGTTTAAGATAGACTTCCTTAAGCTGAAAATGTCAAATCATGTTTGTTCTGCTATTCATAAGTTAGTTGAGCATGCCACTCAGCTGCAATGCTAATGATCCCATTAATTTTATCTAAGAATCAAAGTCCATTGTGGTTTATATTTCTCAAGTTCAAATGTTCAACAGTGTACAAGACAAATTCATCACAAAGGAAATAGACAAGGTTGGCACAGTTGTAGTATCTATAAAGTTAAATAAGTTTTCATTTAAAAAAAATATGATCATACTCAATTATTCTCAAACAGGGGCAATTTTGCCTCCAGGGGATATTTTGCAAAGTCGGACACATTTTTGGTTGTCACTACTTGGGGCAAGGGTAGGGATAGAGAAGAGGGGAGGGCATATTCCTGGCATCTAGTGGTAGAAACCAGGAATGCTGCTACAGACAATGAATAGGACTGCCGCCTCAATAAAAAACTCTGGTTCCAAATGTCAGTAGTGCTAAAATTAAGAAATCCTACACTAAACATTTTCTAGAATTTCAAGCAGTTAAAATGTGACTAGAGCTGGAATAATTCTTCTATTCCTATCCTGATATAAAATATTATCAGCTAGCCTCTGCCTGCGACATAACATGTACACAATATATATTTGTTTAATCAATCAAAGTGTGTGCGGCTCTTTCTTATGGTTTTCCCTCCATTTATATATGACTAAAACTAGACCAAAACTTCATTAGTATCTGCCTCATAATTATCCCACCCATCTCAAAATACATCAAGGGAGAGAGATTTATACAAGATTAGAGATAAACTAGGTTGCAGGAATGTGGAGAAAAGCCGATATCCATTAGAGATTCAATATGAAAGAGAACCAGTTTGTGTGGCTTCTAGTTTAACTGAAGGATTTTAAATGCAATAAAGACATGTATTAGGAAATCTTATTAAAAACAAAAAATTCAAGTGGTGTAAAAACATGGATAAGAATTCAGCCCTGCAAGGGTTCACCTACTGTGAAAATTTCTAAAGCTGTTCAGGCCACCATAACCTGTCCTGACAAACTGGGGGTAGAATGAGTCTCTCTCCCCATCCTCTTTTGCTTATTTTGTTCTCCAGGAAAATGATGTAGCAGGAAGTTACTTATCATTATTCCAATCCCCAGGGAGCCTGAGCCTGAAGATGCCCCGTTAAAATGGAGAAGTAAACTGAGTGCTTCTCTACACCACCTGGCTTTATTTCTCTCTAGGAAAGGAATTGTCCCCAAAACTTTCCTGAATCTGTGGCAAAACTTCAGGTTAGTTTGAAAATCATGTTTAATTGTTATGTTAGACCAACGACTGCCTCATGTGTCTAGAAATCTCTGAGGTGAGAAAAAGTGAGACTTAGGGAATACAGTGGTCAAAGAAAAAAATGAAAGTATTAATATTCTCTAGAAACTATTATCAAATTTCATATTTGTATTTTTTTGCTTACAATGATTTTAAATTGTTCGCTATATTCTAAAACATCCTAGATCTAATAGCAGTTCTACTTTAATAAGCTAAGGACAAAAATTATACACCTGTTTTAAATCCAACTTGAATCTTTTATTTCTATTAGCTGATTTAAGAAATTTTAAAAAAAGAAGCCAGTCTAGAGAACTTACGATGAAATGCCACAGTCCCCAGTGCCATTTGTTCCCTACTCATCCCACTACTACTTCTCAGGGGCAACTCATTTTGTTTTTATTTTTCAGGTAGACATCTTTATAACTGAATAATGTTTCTTTGTTAATATTTCTTGATGTGTCAATTATAGACATTTACTCCCATCTTTGAAAGGTAAAGATATAACTACTTAAGCTACTCTACCTTATCTCCATTTTTAGTAGATTATCTTTAGTTATTCTATTGGAAGTCTTTATAACTTCATATAAGATAAACCCCTGTTTCTTGTTTATTAGCCTTTTAAAATAGTAACTCTTACCTCTCCTGTTTGTAAGATGAAGCCATTATCACACCGTCCTTTCTTTCCCTCCTCTTCCACCCAATCTCTGTAAGCTTCACTTTTGCTTTCTGTTTCAATTTCACTCTGTTTTGTAGCTATAAATAAATATTCAGTGACTTGGCTAAAATTGATTCTCAACTTTGAACGCAGTAATCAACATTTGCTTTGTTATCACTATGTAAATATTACTCAATGTAGAGACAGGTGCTATGTCAGAATGACATTTTCTTTTTCATGGGTCCACTTTTTAACCACTCAGCCACCTAAGAGAGAATGGCCCTTTCCTTGAATTTCATCAGTTGTTCGAAATCAAGCCATATTTTAGTTTGTTTCATGTCTGGACTGTGGCTTTCTTGTGATTTTTTTCCCTACAAATTCCAATCGCCTTTCTTTTTCTGTACTGAATAAGAGAAATATGTGCCTTTTATCCATCTATGGCATGAAATGCGTTACATTCTCATTCTTGAATACATGCTTCTTGGAGCCCACTGACATACATCTAATGGAGACAGATTGGTTTCAGTTCTGCCCCATCTTGACATTGTTCTTCATTGGACTCCTGGCTTTTGCTGTGTTCTTGTATCCAGTGTCTTCATCTTTCTTGATTTTTGCCCTTGTTTTGCTGGCATGCATCAATACATTTTCACGAGGATTTCTTGTTTTCTAATTTAGAACATGTCCTTGATTCTCCTTTCTAAAAAAAAATTGAGTGATATGCTCCCATTTGGATTTCTTCTACTTTAGATGTTCTCCCCTTGTGAACTTACCTTCCAACTCCCTTAGATTCCTTGCAAGAGAAGCACCAGTATTCTTCTTTAAAAAGTAGGCGTATTATGAGTTCTGTAACTTGGAACAAGTATTGGTTCTCTATATGGTGACTGATAACCCAAATAATGTGGATCAACCTAATATGTATTTTGCAGCATAAAAATTGCCAGCTTTCATAGAGATTGGGTGTGAGTTTGACTGATTTTGTCAAATTGTCTTGATTTTAACAGCATTTTCCAATAATGTAGATTAACTCAATAGCATGGACACAATCATTGCAACTATATAAAGAAAAGATCTAAATTATAACCGAAAATTTTATTTTTTTTAATAGTGGACATGAGATAAACTTTTATTTAACCTAAAGAATTTAAGCATATTTTAGTGTTTAAAGTGTTTAAAAAATTCTGTTTCATTGAATGTCAATTATGTGTTATAATACAGTTTAGAATAGGATTGATTTGGGGGCCTGGGACTAAAAGATAAAGATTGAGGGCTTTAAAAGGGATCTGTAATCCAAGAGTCTTTTCTATCATAAGACATAAGCTAGTGTGGTTGAATAAGTCTAAGAAATCTGTTAGAAGGGTATCATAGGTAACATAAAAATCCTGGATGTCAGTGGAGAATTGAATCTAAAACCAAGGGTTCAATAAAAATAGTCCCCACAGATTAACAGTGAATATCATGAAATAAATAGAAGGCAAGTTTCCCAGCTGGATGGGTAATTAAAAGGGTGGTAATTAGAATAACTTGGATTAGAATGTGAAGGTCCAGGCAAAACATTTCACTGTTATTATTATCTGAAATTTTACTGATTGTACCAGCCAGGGATTGGTGCCGGAAACAGAAAACATTGGAGATATTTTAAACATGAAGGGGTTTATTATACAGATTTTGTGCTTGGAAAATCTTTGAAAGGCCTGAAGGTGTAGATTCTACACTGGGACTTCAGGAATGACTCTCAGAACAATACAGAACTGACTGACCAGGGGACTGCCTTCTGAGGTCACTACTTGAATGGTTGAGTTCAAGACCACAATACCATGAATGCATTCCAGGGTTCAGGAATCAAACATGGCTACTATTGCCACAGTGAGTGCACCCCAATCTCCAGGAAACTGTAGAAGGAACACTGAAGGTACTGCAGTACAAAATAAAACCTCACATTTCCGCAGCAGGAAAATAAGCAAGAGGAACAGGAAAGGAGCTTCCACCTCACTCCTGCCTTCCAAATTTCTCTTGAATGTGTGTAAGTGGTGGAAGCTAATTCACATCCAGAGCTGTACCTGCAAAGGAGCGAGACCATAGACTTTAGTGTTCTAGCCTTTTCAGCTCAGGAATAAGGGTAAAATCCAGGTTGGGTGAGCCAATTCACATTATCCACTAATATGACATCAAGTTTAAAGTGCAAAGAAATACCCTGAGTGGGAAAAGGAAAGACCACTCACGGTGCCAGCTAGAGGCCAGATGCTGTGCAGGTGTGTTGAATTCAAGATCAAGCATTTTTCTATGGTGTTTACAATCACTGTGGCCTTGACTTGCTTTTAACAGTTTGTACCTTATTGACCAATCTTTTCTTTTGCAGAAAACTTGTTTGACGGTTTTATTTTGTGGTAGGTAATTCATTCATATGATTCAAAATTTGAAAATTTCACAAGGCTTTACAGTAACTAATTCAGCTACTCAGTTACTCTCCTTTGAAGCAAACAATCATATCTCTTATTTGTATCACTCCAGAGATTTTCTATATATATGCAAATATATATGTGCAT
Organism: Manis pentadactyla; assembly: GCF_030020395.1. Classification (NCBI taxonomy): domain Eukaryota; kingdom Metazoa; phylum Chordata; class Mammalia; order Pholidota; family Manidae; genus Manis; species Manis pentadactyla. The sequence continues at coordinate 210,550,523 of NC_080020.1, read as the reverse complement.
CATATTCTCCCTTCCCTTTTTATACAGTGATGGTCTTCATGCACATTGCACTGTTTTTATTTTTCACTTCCCAATAGATATTGGAGATTATGCCATATCACAGCAAAAGAGCCTCTCCATTCTTATTTATAGATGCCTACTATTCCATTGTATGATTATATACTATAATTTATTTAAACAGTCCCCTGTTGGTGGATGTTTAGATTGCCTCTTTTGCTATTAACAAATAATGCTTCAGGAAGTAATCTTGTACACATGTCATTTCACAAGTCTGCAGGCATATCAATGGAATATTCCTAGATGTGATATTTCTGGCATTTCCATATTTTAGAAAAGGACATAGACTAGAAATGATGAGGAAGACCCTGAGGCATTAAGGTAGCTCTGCAGAGGTAGGTCATCCTAATGTGCTTAGATTTGGGTCACTCTATGGTGGGTCCTTTGAGACCTTCATTAGGACCTTGCGGAAATTAGGTTTCCACTTGCCTGCTTGCCCCTTAAGTCTCCGATTTACTGTAATGAGCTTGTCCTTTAAAATTAAAATTAATAAAATTAATTAAGTAAAATTCCCCTGCATTGGGCAGTGTAGCATTGTCTATCAAAATAAATAATACATGTACACTTCACCCAGAAATTCCACTATAATCACCTTATCTAGCAAGAGAATCTGGTTAAAAAACATTATGGTACATAGAGTCAATGGCCATTGTTAGGTATAAAAGAGTGATATATAAACCAATACAGAAAGATCTTCTAGAAACAAAAGAAACAAGGTGCAGGTCACTATGTATAGTATGCTTCTAATTATGTAATAATAAATAGAAGGACAATATATACTCATATTTGATTGTAAATGAATATTTAAAATTTCTAGGATGATACTTATGAAACTAACAATTGTGGTTAACTTTAGTAGGAGTGCAGAAAAGCCAGGCAAATGGAAGACAGAAGGTGAGGGCAAGAAGAGAGGGAGAAGGAGAATGCTTTTTTAAACATTAAGTGTAAAATAAAATAAACTTTAAGTAAAATAGTCCCCAAACACAGTATACTTGTAACCCACTATTCTGCCAAAACCTCTGGAAATTCCCGTGGTATCCAAATATTTCCTAGTTGCCTCTGTATTTGAGTTCTTGCTTCTGCTAAGTTCTCTTTTTTCTCTTTCTCTTCTATTCTACCTTCCATATGGTGGTGTCCCTTTGCCATCCTGTGTCACAGCTGTGTACCATCCTGATACATTCACTTTCCAGAGCACCACCACAAGGCTGCGTGTAGCACACTTTTACTCAAGGGGATGTATGTAGCATATTAAGGCCCAATAAACATCTTCAGCTTGGATCCTGTTCTTAAAAGTCCCTCAGCAGCCTTAATCTCCTTATGACAAGTCACAAAGATTCTTACAACTGGGGACTTGACTCCTCATTGAACTTCTACACTGTCCTCTAGTGTCACTCCCAAAATATCTGTGAGTTTCTTAGGCAAAGCAGTTTCTCTCTCTGTCTTTCAGTTAATCCCAAAACCCTCAACCAACCCAAATCAGCCTTTGAGATGTATGTGTGTGTGTCCACTCTTTATTTTGAAATAATTTTAGACTTTACACTAAACTTTCAAAAATAATATAAAAAATTCCTGAATAGCTATCACCTAGTTTTTCCTAATGTTAACATCTTGCATGATCATAGTACATTTATCAAAACCAGAAAATTAACATCAGGACAATGCTATTAACTAAATGATAGACTTTATTTGGACTTCATCAGATTTTCCATTTTCTTTGCCAGGCTCCAATCCCAGATCCCACATTGCATTTAGTCATTGTGTCTCAAGTCTTTTCCAGTCTGTGACAGTTTCTCAGCCTTTTCTTGTCCTCATGACCTTGAAACTTTTTAGGAGTACTGATGCTTGTGAAGAGCACAGTTCCTTCGTAGAATGTCTCTTAGTCTGGATCTGTCTGAGATTTTTTTCTCCTCATTATGTTGAGGCTATGCATTTGTAGTGGAAACCTCAGAGTGATGTCTTGCCGGTATGTCATATCAGGGGGTACGTGATATCAATGTGTGAAGTAGTTTCAGAATTGCTAACCCATATGCCCATGTAGAACAAGTTTACTAACTAGGATATAGTACTTGGTACACTTTTCTACACCTTACAGTTTACAGTCAAAGAATGTTGTCTTCCTAAGTCCCAGGTTGGCTCTTTTCTGCTCCACTCTCATCAGTGTGCTTATGTTATGAGTTTGTAATACAGTTAGTTCATTTGTTGTAATTCACATTCCATTTTGGGTTTCCTTTGCAGTCTAGTTTAATTTTCATTTTTTATTTCACATTAAAATGTGAGTTTTTTTAAATTAAAAAAATCTCACATTAAAATGTGAGTTTTTTTGTTTTGTTTTGTTTTGTTTTTTTTTCAGCTCAAATAGATAATTTTAATATGGATCACATGTGCAATTTTTTACTTTCTAGTTACATGGCCAAAATCTTTCAAAGCAGATAGAGAACAGACTTCTCAGAAATTCAAATTAAAAATGTAAAATAATACAAAGTGCTGGCTTGTTATATAGTACCTAACCAACTCCAATATGCTGGGTTCCAGAAAATAATTCTACCTCAGTTGCCAGTAAAAAGGTAAATCTTACATACACGTAAAAAGACAATATTACAAGACTGTAGTGTCACCTGTCAAAACAATATCTAAAATGGAATTTTCAGTAAATACTTGGGATGAAAGGTGATCAGAATACAAGAGAAAGCAAAATCCACATGAATTAATTCCTAATTTGAGAAATCAATAAAATGTATACATAAATTGATACTGTCTCCACAGTCATTAATTCCAAGGACTAGTTAGTAGTTAGCTTCTAACTAAATTATCATAGGACGTTCTGGTGTATGCTTTCTTCTTGAGATCAGTTTGTTCTGGCAAGACTTTAACAAGCAGTTGCCCTTGAAAACAGGTCAGCAGGAGAAGGCTCTGAGGCAATCACTTCATTTACTAACTTGCCAGATAATAAGTCCCAAGATTACAATAATCACTGACAGGACAAGCACCAGGATACAGATCTTCTTGCGAGACTTTTTCTGATAGTAAGCAGCCCTCTGTAACTGATCAGTGGCTCGTTCTACATGCACCTCTGAGCTTTCCACATTGGCTTCTATGCTATCAATCAGATCACCTTGGTCATGGATCATCATGGCCAAATCTTTAAATATCTGATTGACATCCAAAATGTCAGCCCAGAACGACTCAGGAGACATGGGCCCACGCAAGAGACTTTATTATCTGAAGGAGGGAGTGGCTGCCCCAGAGTGGGGTGAGGAGAGAAAGAGAGAGAGAGAGGGAGCAGCAGAGAGAGCAGCGGGACAGAGAGAGCAGAGAGAGGGAGGGAGAGAGCGCAGGGAGAGCAGTGGGACAGAGACACAGAGACAAAGAGAGGGAGAGGGCAGCAGAGAGACAGAGAGCTGAGTTTTTTTTAATTAAAAAAATTTTTTATTTTGATATCATTAATGTACAGTTACTTGAACAACATTATGGTTACTAGACTCCCCCCATTATCAAGTCCCACCCACATACCCCATTACAGTCACTGTCCATCAGCATAGTAAGATGCTATAGAATCATTACTTGTCTTCTCCGTATATACTGCCTTTCCCGTGTCCCCCCACCTATATTATGTGTGCTAATCATAAAGCCCCATTTTCCCCCTTATCCCTCCCTTCCCACCCACCCTCCCCAGTCCCTTTCCCCTTGGTAACTGTTAGGCCATCCTTGGGTTCTGTGAGTCTGCTGCTGTATTGTTCTTCAGTTTTTTCTTTGTTCTTATACTCCATAGATAAGTGAAATCATTTGATACTTGTCTTTCTCTACCTGGCTTATTTCACTGAGCATAATACCCTCTAGCTCCATCTATGTTGTTCCAAATGGTAGGATTTGTTTTCTTCTAATGGCTGAAAAATATTCCATTGTGTATATGTACCATATCTTCTTTATTGATTCATCTGCTGATGGACACTTAGGTTGCTTCCATTTCTTAGCTATTGTAAATAGTGCTGTGATAAACATAGGAGTGCATATGTCTTTTTCAAACTGGGCTGCTGCATTCTTAGGGTAAATTCCTAGGAGTGGAATTCCTGGGTCAAATGGTATTTCTATTTTGAACTTTTTGAGGAACCTCCATACTGCTTTCCACAATGGTTGAACTAACTTACATTCCCAGTGTAGGAGGGTTCCCCTTTCTCCACATCCTCACCAGCATTTGTTGTTGTTTGTCTTTTGGATGTTGGCCATCCTAACTGGTGTGAGGTGATATCTCACTGTGGTTTTAATTTGTATTTCTCTGATGACTAGCGATGTGGAGCATCTTTTCATGTGCCTGTTGGCCATCTGAATTTCTTTTTTGGAGAAGTGTCTGTTCAGCTCCTCTGCCCATTTTTTAATTGGATTATTTGCTTTTTGTTTGTTGAGGTGCATGAGCTCTTTATAAAATTTGGATGTCAACCCCTTATCAGATATGTCATTTATGAATATATTCTCCCATACTCTAGGATGTCTTTTTGTTCTACTGATGGTATCCTTTGCTGTACAGAAGCTTTTTAGTTTGATGTAGTCCCACTTGTTCATTTTTGCTTTTGTTTCCCTTGCCTGGGGAGATTTGTTCATAAAGAAGTTACTCATGTTTATGTCCAAGAGGTTTTTGCCTATATTTTTTTCTAAGAGTTTTATGGTTTCATGACTTACATGCAGGTCTTTGATCCATTTTGAGTTTACTTTTGTGTATGGGGTTAGACAGTAATCCAGTTTCATTCTCTTACATGTAGCTGTCCAGTTTTGCCAACACCAGCTGTTGAAGAGGCTGTCATTTCCGCATTGTATATCCATGGTTCCTTTATTGTATATTAATTGACCATATATGCTTGAGTTTATATCTGGACTCTCTATTCTGTTCCACTGGTCTATGGGATTAAAATATGTTTTTAAAGGAAGTATATTTTCTTCAGGAGAAAGATTCTTAAAGCAGAGGCTCAACTAGGTTAGGCCCAAGAATGTAATTTGTCCACACAAGAGTTTTTTTTTTAACAATTGTAAAGTCCTTCCCAACATAAAAAATTTAGGAGAGTTCACATAAAAAGTTCAAATTGACAGCTTTGCTTGAAAGAATCAGCTCTCTCTGCACTGAGCTGACCTCATATGGCAACAATTCTAACTCAGTAGGTCTGCTGTGGACAAAGAAGTTCCTCTAGAAGTCTTAAGGGCCTCTTGCCTACTGCTTAGGGGGATAGAGTGAGGGACACCAGGAAAACTCAGGATTAGAACCAGGTCCTCTGACCTGAACATTCCTCTCATTACACAAATGCCTTCCCTCTGAGCATTAATATCAAATTAATAAAATTATACCCTCAGAGGGAAGTTTAGAACAGTGGCTGAAAGTACAGGCTATAAAGTCAGATGGGTGTTCAAAGTTCAAACCCTAACTCCCCCACTTACTAATGTGTGATCTTCCTAACCCTTTTGACTCCTTCCTTAACTTCCTTAACTCTTAGGGCTCCAGCAGCAGCATCTGTAAAACAGTATTAACAACATTTTGCACTTTAGGATTGTTGTAATATGTATATCTAAGATAATTCTCCTCCTTTAGTCTTCTCAAACTGTGTACCACCCAAATGTTCACTTGTGTATTCAAACGTTCACTGCAGCTGCTACCTTACAGGAAAGATGGCTTACCCATCAGAAGGGCAGTTCAGCATTAAGATCAGGGAACAATTAGAATATTGACTATTCGGACACCATGGAGCAGGTCAGAAACAGGGAAATATACCCAAAGATTTAAGGGGTGGGTATATGTTATGGGTACCACAAAGTTAGAAGAGATCACAGCCACAGAAAAATGTTAGGCATCCAGGACAGATCATGTTAGCCTCAAGGAGGAATCTGAGATAAACAGCACATCTCTTCCTTCCATGTCAGATGGTTTAGACTATCCCCATCTTGTGTTTTGTTCAGGAAACCTGGGGTGGCTCTCTTAGAGACATGGATCCTCCTTAACTCAATGGAACTGTTGCCATTTGAGCTGGGGCTTATGCAGGATCAAGGTATTGATTCTGGAGCAATAGTCAGTAGCTATGTTGATGTACTCATTCCTCTGAATCGTCTGTTCTGCTGGACCGAAACACTGTGACAGTCAAAGCATTTACTGTCACACTTCCCTTTATTCAACCAACTGTGAGGTTAAAAAATGGGGACTGTTCCGTGACATCTCCCTCTTTCTTACTGTAGACTTGTTGATTCTACTTTTAAAATGTCTCCATTAGCCACTGCTTCCCATTTCTTTGCCACCGTGCCAGTTCAAGCCAGCTCATGCCAGTTCTTTCATCTCCTAAATCCTTCTCTAGCCTTCTTTGGCATTTCTTTTACCTGGGACTCTCTTCCTTTTTTTCTCATCACTCAAATTTTAGTTCTACTGGCTTTCCCTGGCCACACTCGCCCAAGTAGTTCCCTCCTAATTGCCAGACCAGATTCTCTCTTTTACTTCCTTAATTGCACTTAAAAAAAGTCTAAAATCATCTTGTTTATTTGGCTGTTTATATTACATTAGACTATACAGTCTATGGTTTTTTCACTCGGCACTCCCCACTATGTATAACAGTGTCTTGTATTGTTGAATGAATGAGCAGATGGTATTCCTATTTCTTTTGTGTACTCACAAAGATGGTATTCCTATTTCTTTTGATGTACTCACCTTAGGTGCAAACCTTAAGGGGGTGTCAAAAATCTGAGTCATCAAGATAAATCATATTTTAATGAAATATTGTTTAAAAATCAACATATATGCTAAGAAAGAAAAAAAATCACAATTTTATGTAAAGACAGGATCTGTGCCCCCACAATCCTGTTGTAACTTTCTCCAGCTAATCTTAGCCCTGATTGCAATAAAACTTTATTTACAAAACAGGGAGCAGGACTATAGGCCATAGTTTGTAGATTTGATTTTTTAAAATACTGCTTTAAAATGTGATTTATCTGGATCACTGTTTTGGCAGCACTTTAAATTTTGCATCCAGATTGAGTGCCTTATATGCTTCCCTAGTAGGGCCCTGCTTGTTTCCATTATATTTTCTCTTCATACAGCAGCCAGAGTGTAAATTGAGCTGTGTCACTCCTTTGTTAAATGCCTTTCCTTTGAACTGAATATAAAGTCCAAAATTCTGAGTGTGGCCTACGCCTACCAGTTCCTACATAAGCTCACCTCTGCCTTCCTCTTGAATGTCATCTTGTGCTGTTCTTCTAATTGCTTACCAAACTCCAGCTATAATGGCTGGAACAAGCCAAATGCCCCAAGGCCTTAATACAGAATATTCTCTGTCCAGATACCCCTAATACCATCTTCTTTAACCGATATTTCCTTTTCAGATTTTAGATGTGAGCTTCATTTCCACTTACATTGAAAAGCCTGACTTGACTCTCCACTCTAAAACAGTTTCCCCTGTCATTTTGTCTATGGGCTTTTCCTTCATACATTTATCACATGTGTAATCACATGTTTATTTTGACTATGATTTGGTTAATGTCTGTCTGCTCACTTGATTGGACAGAGATTATGTCTATATTCTTTGTTCCATTGTTTCTGTCACCTTTACCACTGGTGCCTGGTGTGTAGGTGTTTAATAAACACCTAACGCAGTGATTGGGGCCTAATAAATTCTCCATAAATGTTTGCAAAATTATTATTAGGAAGGTAAATCGTACAGTGTATGAAAGCAAGGAGGAAAGCAAATGAATTTTCCACTTTTTAATCAACTTCCAATTCTTTCCCACTGTTTTTTTAATTTGTTTTTTCAGTCCATGACTTTTTCTTTACCCTCAGGCTGCAACCCTGTGCTTACTCGTATCCTACATATAGCTTATAATGGTGTCTATCCTTACTCCAGAATACCCTGATGAATTTTTTTATGATTGCCTAAACATGTCAAAGGTAATCCTGAATGTGGATCAGGTATCCTTTCAATCGAAGATCAATTTTCTCCATAAATAATGGCTGCTCACAGCAAAAAGACACCAGGCTTTTCCTTATGATTATTCTATATCAAATTCAGAAAATGGAAACTGTTCAAATACTTCTCTTTCCATGAGTGTGGTTTGGCCAAAAAGGAAAAGCTGAGCCCATGAAAGTATAGTGGGTTTCCCTACTTTTGCTTTTGATCTGCTAGCTCTTTGCTTCTCAAAATGTGGTCTAGGCATCAGCAGCTACTGCCTCAGAGCTGGGAACTCGTTAAAAGCAGAATCTAAGACTCCCACTCCCAGTATCTATACTTTAACAAGATTCCCTAGGCCTTGAAAAATTGAAGGACATATATTCCTAGTAGGGGTTTAGCATAAACAGATACCCATTCCAGAATGGAAAGAGACTGTAGTCCAAGAGTTTCCAACCCTGGTTGGTATCAAAACCCCATGAGGTCCTTGTGTAAAAATAAAGTTTTCATGAGAATCTAATTTCACAGGTCTAGGGTGGGGCTCCAGATTGGCTATCATGCCAACCCATAAAGTGACATTTGGAAACTGCTGATTTTGTCCACTTTTATACTTTAACACAAGAGGTGACAGGAAACTTCAGCTCATAGTCTCTAGATAGTGAAAAAGTTGCACTGGAAAAGAATTCTTTTGGAAGGCAGTGGAAGGAGATAACAAAAATGTTTAATTTTATTTGTTTATTATGCTGTGTATTTTTTAAATGTTTTATTATGAAAAATTTCAAACAGAAATGTTGAGAGAGCTTCCATAGTAAATGTCTGTGTACTGGCCATTTAGAGTCCATCATTAGGATTTTACTGTACTGCTTTATCATATACTTACCCATTTCAGCTTAATTCACCCATCCATCCATCCATCTTTTTTTTTTTTTTGGTGCATTTCAAAGTAAATCGCATACATCAATATATTCTCCCAAACACTGTATCATGCATATTAGATAATTAGGGTGACTTCTCATTTTTACACTGTATCACACACTTTCCATAGAAAAGCAAGAAAGCCATAAAGAGAGCAGAAATGAGAAAAGCAGTAAAAACATGCAAAAGAAGGAAAGCAAGAAACCTTGGCTCATTTAAAGGTGATTAACTCCTGATTTAATTTATTTGTGGACTCTAAAAACAAAAAACAAAATGAACAAAACAGCAGTAGACTCACAGACACAGGTGACTGGTGGTTACCAGGGTGGAGGGTTTGGGGTAGGTAGGTAGGTGGGGAAGCTGAGGAGATTAAAGGGGCACAAAAATCTCAGTCATAATATAAGTTGGTCACTGGGATGGTAGTACAGCATGGAGAATATAGCCAATCATTCTGTACCATCTTCCTATGTTGACAAATAGTAATTGCACTAGTTGGGGTGAATATTTAATAATGCATGTAACTGTTCAACCACTGTGTTGTATACTTGTAACTAATATAAGATTGTATCGATGATACTTGAAAAAAAAAAAGATGATTAACTCCAATTTTTGAAGTTTAGAAAAACCTCACACAAACCTGGTGTGTTTACACAAGTTACTATGGAGAGTAAGTTTTAAAAAACAGTACCTCCTAGGTATTTATTAATTACATGAAGTCTGATCTTTGGCACAAGATGCAGTATTTGGAGTTAACATGCCATTGTTTCCCCTGACAGCATTTCCGTTTTTTAAATCATCATGTTCACATCTCAAATAGACACATTTGTAACAGCCCTAGCTTTGGCCTCATTCCAGTGCACTAGGATACAATTTATGTGCAACAAAACTCTATCTGGAAAAACTGGGGGCCTCTAATCCCTTCTCAGTAATGAAACAAATGTGGATGGACTATGTATGCTCCTGTTTTCTCCTGACAGTAGATTTTTTAATCTTTAAAAAAACTGTGATAAAATACAGATGCCATGAAATTTTCTATTTTAACTACTTTTTTAAAATTAGTAAATTTTAATTTTTAGAACACTTTTAGATTTATAGAAAAATTGAACAAATGGTACAGAGAATTCCTATATACCCTCCCCTGTGCTCAGTCAGTTTCCCCTATTATTAACATCTTGCACTGGTGTGGCATATTTGTTACAGTGAATGAACCAATACTGATACATTATTATTAACCAAAGTCCATGGATTATACAGTTTCCCTCTTTGTGTTGTGCATTCTATGGGTTTTATCAGATGCATAATGTCATGTATCCACCATGACAGTATCACATAGAATAGTTTCACTGCCCTAAAAATCCTCCCCTCCACCCAGTTGTCCCTCCTCTTTTCCACAAAACCCTGGCAACCACTGATCTTTCTACTATCTCCATTTAAGTTGGAATCATACAGTCTGTACTCTTTTCAGTTCAACTTCTTTCACACAGCAATATGTATTTAAGGTTCCACCACGTCTTTCATAGCTTGATGTATTTCTTTTTGTCACCTAACAATAATCCTCAGTATGGATGTACCAGAGTGTGTCTATTCACCTATTATTGAAGGGCATCATAGCTGCTTCCTGCTTTTGGCGATTATGAATAAAGGTATTATAAATATTTATGTGCAGGTTGTGTGTGGACATAAGTTTTCAACTCAGTTGCTTAAAACCTGAGATTATGATTGCTGGATCATACAAATAAAAGTATGTTTAGCTCTGTAAGAAATTACCAAACTGTCTTCCAAAGGGGTTTTACCATTTTGCATTATTACCCACACTGAATTAGAGTTCCTGTTATTTCACATCCTATATGTATTTGGAATTGTTGAGTTTTGGGATTTTAGCCATTCTAATAAGTGGTAGGCCATCCTAACCATTTTTAAGTGTACAGAACATTCACGTTGTGCTACCATCACCACCATCCCTCCACAGAACACTTCAACTAGCTAAACTGAAACTGTACCTTTCAAACAATACCTCTATTTTTCCCTCTCCCCAGTCCTTGACAACCACCATTCTACTTTCTGTCTCTATGATTTTGACTACTCTAAGCACCTCATGTAAGTGGAATGATACAGTATTTTTTTTGTGTGTATGTGTGACTGGCTCATTTCACTTAACATAGTGTCCCCAAGTTTCATTCATCTTGTACAGTGATTCAGAATTTCCTTTCTTTTAAAGACTGGGTAATATCCCATTATTATTTATCCATTCATCTGTCACTGATGGACCCTTGGTTTCCTACCACACTTTAGCTATTGTGAATAGTACTGCTATGAACATAGCACTGCAGATATCTTTAAAAAATCTGCTTCCAATTCTTTTGAGTATATACCCGAAAGTGGAATCGCTGGATCATATGGTAATTCTACTTTGAAGTTTCTGAGGAACAGCCATACTGTTTTCCATTTTGCATTCCCACCAAAAGAGTGCGAGTGTTCTAAATTCTCCATACCCTTGTCAACACTTATTTTGTTTTCGTGTTTTTTTCCTTTGATAGTAACCACCCTAATGAATCCTCAGGGTGAATTTTAATGATATGATTTAATTTTAATGATTCAGGCTGCCATTATCTGACCAGATAAAAGGGATTCCTGGAGGATCAGCCTTTCCATTAGAAATCATTAGAACTTAATCATATTCTACTTTGGGACAAAGCAAATCTGCCTGTGAACTTTAGTAGAGAGGTTAATTACTTTGGGCATTGGTGTGATGATCTCTAATTTTTTAGGGGGGAATTCCTTTCTTGTCATCAATTTGCTTTTTTCCACTCTAAATTTATATTCCTTTATTACACTAATATTTTGTTATATGCAACATATACATATGACGTGTGTGTATTGAGTTTTACTGTGGAGTGTGTTGTAACTGTGCCCAAATTTTAGCTCCCTTGGCATGACCTCAACCACCCATTCAGAGTCCCCTTAGTATTTACCAGAGAATCTCTGTAAACTCCAGATTAATTTTTTGTCACTCTCTCTGCTTCTATGTAGCTCCAGATACAGGTCTCCAGTCAGGCAGCGGTTCTGCTTTCTCTGCCGATCATCATCTGCAGTTCTGGGGCAGCTGGTCTTTTTGGCCTCAGCCTCTAGTTTTCCTCCTAAAGACAGGTCCCCCACCATCAGTGGCTGTATGAAAGGAAGAGACAGGCAGGCGTCTGATTTTTCTTTCATTGTTGCAGTGACTTCCAGTACGTTCCAGAACTTTTAGTACTATGTTGAAAGGCATAATGAGAGTGGATGTCCTTTGACTTTTCCCTGATTTTAGAGGGAAAGCATCCAGTCTTTTTTTTTTTTTAATTATCCTCTTTTTATTTTTTATTTTTATTTTTTGAGAGGGCATCTCTCATATTTTTTGATCAAATGGTTGTTAACAACAATAAAATTCTGCATAGGGAACTCAATGCATAATCATTAATCAACCCCAAGCCTAATTGTCAACAGTCTCCAATCTTCTGAAGCATAATGAACAAGTTCTTACATGGTGAACAAGTTCTTACATAGTGAATAAGTTCTTACATGGTGAACAGTGCAAGGGCAATCATATCACAGAAACTTTTGGTTTTGATCACGCATCATGAACTATAAACAATCAAGTCAGATATGATTATTCGTTTGATTTTTTTTCCAGCATATCATAGTGTTTATTAAATACTCATTCCTACTATATAGTATTATGAAAGGTACCCCTTGGATCTAAAGAGGCACATGTCTCTTAGATTCTGGCCACTGTGTCCTGCCAACATGATGGCATTCTGCATCACCACGGACACTCCAGCTATGTACCTTGTTTTGTCTGTTTCTCCCTGTTTCCCCCTCATTTCTCTATAACTGAGTCAACACCCAGCCACAGGTCCAGGGACTCAGCAGTTCCAAGATGCTATTCATAATACCTCCAACTATCACACACTTCTTAAGACTCCTCAGTTCCTCAACTGGGATGAACCAGGACATCTGCTTCAAGTCTGGGTAACACTAAAACCAGTCCAAAAACTCATCTGTATTTGGGGGCATCTGTTTTAATTTTTTTTTTTGAGAGGGCATCTCTCATATTTATTGATCAAATGCTTGTTAACAACAATAAAATTCTGTATAGGGGACTCAATGCTCAATGCACAATCATTAATCCACCCCAAGCCTAATTCTTGTCAGTCTCCAATCTTCTGAAGCATAATGAACAAGTTCTTACATGGTGAACAGTACAAGGGCAGTCATCACAAACTTTCGGTTTTGATCACGCTTTATGAACTATAAACCATCAGGTCAAATATAAATATTCGTTTGATTTTTATACTTGATTTATATGTGAATCCCACGTTTCTCCTTTATTATTATTATTATTATTATTTTTTAATAAAATGCTGAAGTGGTAGGTAGATGCAAGATAAAGGTAGAAAACATAGTTTAGAGTTGTAAGAGAGCAAATGTAGATGATCAAGTGTGTGCCTGTAGACTATGTGTTAATCCAAGCTAGACAAGGGCAATAAAACATCCACGTATGCAGAAGATTTCTCTCAGAACGGGGGGGTGAGGTTCTAAGCCTCACCTCTGTTGATCCCAAATTTCTCACCTGATGAAACCCCTGTGACTGTGCCTGTCTTAGGTTGTTCCTCCCTTGAGGAATCTTACCCGTCTCTGGCTAACCAGTCATCTTCCGGGGCCATACAGGGAAATGTAAAGTTGGTAAGTGAGAGAGAAGCCTTATTGTTTGAAATGGTTAGCTTTTTATTTCTTTGCATATTTATGCCCTGTGGCTTCTATGCCCAGCATTTGTCTTGAGGTATCTTTACCACTTGGAAGAATTATGATACTCGGTAAATTTGATATGAGGCATGAATTCTATTTAAGGGTTGTAATTAGGAAGGAAGAAGAAAAGCTATAGAAGTAGCAGGCGGAAGAAAACATGGGAAGATTGATAATTTCTTTGACATATCTTCTTGTAGAGCAACTTCAGCATGTATAGGTTTTAAGCTACTACTTAAATTGCACACACACATTAACATAATAGGAGTATAGTTACATAACCAAAGCATATCTGTAATTACCAGCCATCTCCAGTGAAACCAAGAAAACCAGTTAGGCACCTTAGGCATTTGTGAAAACGTATCTATGATATGGTGGATATTGTCCAACTGAACTTGAACAGTCTGAGAGAAATCAGACAAATTAAAACAACCCATTCCTGGGGAATGTTCACATCCCTTATGTTCTTTTAACAGTAAATAGTCTGTAGTTGTAAGATTTTGGAGCGCTACAATTTGCACTTCTCCTAATTCTTGGTTGAGTTCCAACAGTATAGATCCAGTCAAATTTGTTGTTTTACTGTATGCACAGGAGAGCTTAGATATCTCCTTCATTCCCATGGCAAGTCCAGGAGCTGATGGGATGAGTGCATCTACAGCTGTAGCAGTGCGTGGATCTTTGCTGGGATTTTTTGATGATCATCTTGGCATGAGTCTTCCAGAGAGTGCTGATGTTGGAAGTTCTCTTTCATATTGTATCTTAGTTCATTTTCGGGGTAGCCCAATTAGGCTTTGATCTTCTGTATAAACGCAAACAGACCCTTTGCCTACACTTTTATATGCCATTTATACCCTTGTGTAGAACTCATTGGAGGTTACCACACAGGAACTGCCCTTTTTTTTTTGTTATGTTTTCTTTTGTTTTGTTTTTGGTATCACTAATCTACACTTACATGACGAATATTATGTTTACTAGGCTCTCCCCTATACCAGGTCTCCCCCAAATACCCCTTTACAGTCACTGTCCATCAGCATAGCAAAATGTTGTAGAATCACTACTTGCCTTCTCTGTGTTGTACAGCCCTCCCTTTTCTCCTACCCCCCCATGCATGTTAATCTTAATACCCCCCCACTTCTCCCACCCTTATCCCTCCCCACCCACCCATCCTCCCCAGTCCTTTTCCCTTTGGTACCTGTTAGTCCATTCTTGAGATCTGTGATTCTGCTGCTGTTTTGTTCCTTCAGTTTTTCCTTTGTTCTTATACTCCACAGATAAGTGAAATCATTTGGTATTTCTCTTTCTCTGCTTGGCTTGTTTCACTGAGCATAATACCCTCCAGCTCCATCCATGTTGCTGCAAATGATTGGATTTGCCCTTTTCTTATGGCTGAGTAGTATTCCATTGTGTATATGTACCACACCTTCTTTATCCATTCATCTATCGATGGCCATTTAGGTTGCTTCCAATTCTTGGCTATTGTAAATAGTGCTGCGATAAACATAGGGGTGCACTGATCTTTCTCATACTTGATTGCTGCATTCTTAGGGTAAATTCCTAGGAGTGCAATTCCTGGGTCAAATGGTAGGTCTATTTTGAGCATTTTGATGTATCTCCATACTGCTTTCCACAATGGTTGAACTAACTTACATTCCCAGCAGCAGTGTAGGAGGGTTCCCCTTTCTCCACAGCCTCACCAACATTTGTTGTTGTTTGTCTTTTGGATGGCCGCCATCCTTACTGGTGTGAGGTGATACCTCATTGTAGTTTTAATTTGCATTTCTCTGATAATTAGCGATGTGGAGCATCTTTTCATGTGTCTGTTGGCCATCTGTATTTCTTTTTTGGAGAACTGTCTGTTCAGTTCCTCTGCCCATTTTTTAATTGGGTTATTTGTCTTTTGTTTGTTGAGGTGTGTGAGCTCTTTATATATTCTGGACATCAAGCCTTTATCGGATGTGTCATTTTCAAATATATTCTCCCATACTGTAGGGATCCTTCTTGTTCTATTGATGGTGTCTTTTGCTGTACAGAAGCTTTTCAGCTTAATATAGTCCCACTTACTCATTTTTGCTGTTGTTTTCCTTGCCCGGGGGGATATGTTCAAGAAGAGGTCACTCATGTTTATGTCTAAGAGGTTTTTGCCTATGTTTTCTTCCAAGAGTTTAATGGTTTCATGACTTACATTCAGGTCTTTGATCCATTTTGAGTTTACTTTTGGATATGGGGTTAGACAATGGTCCAGTTTCATTCTCCTACATGTAGCTGTCCAGTTTTGCCAGCACCATCTGTTGAAGAGACTGTCATTTCGCCATTGTATGTCCATGGCTCCTTTATCAAATATTAATTGACCATATATGTCTGGGTTAATGTCTGGATTCTCTAGTCTGTTCCATTGGTCTGTGGCTCTGTTCTTGTGCCAGTACCAAATTGTCTTGATTACTATGGCTTTATAGTAGAGCTTGAAGTTGGGGAGTGAGATGCCCCCTACTTTATTCTTCTTTCTCAGGATTGCTTTGGCTATTCGGGGTCTTTGGTGTTTCCATATGAATTTTTGAATTATTTGTTCCAGTTCATTGAAGAATGTTGCTGGTAGTTTGATAGGGATTGCATCAAATCTGTATGTTGCTTTGGGCAGGATGGCCATTTTGACGATATTAATTCTTCCTAGCCACGAGCATGGGATGAGTTTCCATCTGTTAGTGTCCCCGTTAATTTCTCTTAAGAGTGACTTGTAGTTTTCAGAGTATAAGTCTTTCACTTCTTTGGTTAGGTTTATTCCTAGGTATTTTATTATTTTTGATGCAATTGTGAATGGAGTTGTTTTCCTGATTTCTCTTTCTGTTGGTTCATTGTTAGTATATAGGAAAGCCACAGATTTCTGTGTGTTGATTTTGTATCCTGCAACTTTGCTGTATTCCGATATCAGTTCTAGTAGTTTTGGAGTGGAGTCTTTAGGGTTTTTTATGTACAGTATCTTGTCATCTGCAAATAGTGACAGTTTAACTTCTTCTTTACCAATCTGGATTCCTTATATTTCTTTGTTTTGTCTGATTGCCATGGCTAGGACCTCCAGTACTATGTTAAATAACAGTGGAGAGTGTGGGCATCCCTGTCAAGTTCCCGATCTCAGAGGAAATGCTTTCAGCTTCTCGCTGTTCAATATAATGTTGGCTGTGGGTTTATCATAGATGGCCTTCATTATGTTGAGGTACTTGCCCTCTATTCCCATTTTGCTGAGAGTTTTTATCATGAATGGATGTTGAACTTTGTCAAATGCTTTTTCAGCATCTATGGGATGATCATGTGGTTTTTGTCTTTCTTTTTGTTGATGTGGTGGATGATGTTGATGGACTTTCGAATGTTGTACCATCCTTGCATCCCTGGGATGAATCCCACTTGGTCATGGTGTATGATCCTTTTGATGTATTTTTGAATTCGGTTTGCTAATATTTTGTTGAGTATTTTTGCATCTACGTTCATCAGGGATATTGGTCTGTAGTTTTCTTTTTTGGTGGGGTCTTTGCCTGGTTTTGGTATTAGGGTGATGTTAGCTTCATAGAATGAGTTTGGGAGTATCCCCTCCTCTTCTATTTCTTGGAAAACTTTAAGGAGAATGGGTATTATGTCTTCCCTGTATGTCTGATAAAATTCCGAGGTAAATCCATCTGGCCCGGGGGTTTTGTTCTTTTGTAGTTTTTTGATTACCGCTTCAATTTCGTTGCTGGTAATTGGTCTGTTTAGATTTTCTGTTTCTTTCTGGGTCAGTCTTGGAAGGTTGTATTTTTCTAGGAAGTTGTCCATTTCTCCTAGGTTTCCCAGCTTGTTAGCATATAGGTTTTCATAGTACTCTCTAATAATTCTTTGTATTTCTGGGGGGTCCGTAGTGATTTTTCCTTTCTCGTTTCTGATTCTTTTGATTTGTGTTGACTCTTTTCCTCTTAATAAGTCTGGCTCGAGGCTTATCTATTTTATTTTCTCGAAGAACCAGCTCTTGGTTTCATTGATTTTTGCTATTGTTTTATTATTCTCAATTTTATTTATTTCTTCTCTGATCTTTATTATGTCCCTCCTTCTGCTGACCTTAGGCCTCATGTGTTCTTCTTTTTCCAATTTCGATAATTGTGACATTAGAGCATTCATTTGGGATTGTTCTTCCTTCTTTAAATATGCCTGGATTGCTATATACTTTCCTCTTAAGACTGCTTTTGCTGTATCCCACAGTAGTTGGGGCTTTGTGTTGTTGTTGTAGTTTGTGTCCATGTATTTCTGGATCTCCGTTTTGATTTGGTCATTGATCCATTGATTATTTAGGAGCGTGTTGTTAAGCCTCCATGTGTTTGTGAGCCTTTTTGCTTTCTTTGTACAGTTTATTTCTAGTTGTATGCCTTTGTGGTCTGAAAAGTTGGTTGGTAGGATTTCAATCTCTTGGAATTTACTGAGGCTCTTTTTATGGCCTAGTATGTGGTCTATTCTGGAGAATGTTCCATGTGCACTTGAGAAGAATGTGTATCCTGTTGCTTTTGGATGTAGAGTTCTGTAGATGTCTGTTAGGTCCATCTGTTCTAGTGTGTTGTTCAGTGCCTCTGTGTCCTTACTTATTTTCTGTCTGGTGGATCTGTCCTTTGGAGTGAGTGGTGTGTTGAAGTCTCCCAGAATGAATGCATTGCATTCTATTTCCTCCTTTAGTTCTGTTTGTATTTGTTTCAGATATGTTGGTGCTCCTGTATTGGGTGCATATATATTTATAATGGTAATATCCTCTTGTTGGACTGAGCCCTTTATCATTATGTAATGTCCTTCTTTATCTTTTATTACCTTCTTTATTTTGAAGTCTGTTTTGTGTGATACTAGTATTGCAACACCTGCTTTTTTCTCTCTGTTGTTTGCATGAAATATCTTTTTCCATCCCTTGACTTTAAGTCTGTGCATGTCTTTGGGTTTGAGGTGAGTCTCTTGTAAGCAGCATATGGATGGATCTTGCTTTTTTATCCATTCTATTACTCTGTGTCTTTTGATTGATGCTTCAGTCCATTTACATTTAGGGTGATTATTGAAAGGTATGTACTTATGACCATTGCAGGCTTTAAGTTTGTGGTTACCAAAGGTTCAAGGTTAGCTTCTTTACTATCTTACTGTCTAACTTAACTCAATTGTTGAGCTTTTATAAACAAAGTCTGATGATTCTTTATTTCTCTCCCTTCTTATTCCTCCTCCTCCCTTCTTCATATGTTGGGTGTTTTGTTCTGTGCTCTTTTTAGGAGTGCTCCCATCTAGAGCAGTCCCTGTAAGATGCCCTGTGGAGGTGGTTTGCGAGGCAAGTTCCCTCAACTTTTGCTTGTCTGGGAATTGTTTAATCCCTCCTTCATATTTAAATGATAATTGTGCTGGATACAGTAGTCTTGGTTTGAGGCCCTTCTGTTTCATTGCATTAAGTATATCATGCCATTTTCTTCTGGCTTGTAGAGTTTCTGTTGAGAAATCTGATGATAGCCTGATGGGTTTTCCTTTGTAGGTGACCTTTATTCCTCTCTGGCTGCCTTTAATACTTTGTGCTTGTCTTTGATCTTTGCCATTTTAATTATTATGTGTCTTTGTGTTGCGCTCCTTTGATTCCTTGTCATGGGAGTTCTGTGTACCTCTGTGGTCTGAGAGGCCATTTCCTCCCCTTGTTTGGGGAAGTTTTCAGCAATTATTTCTTCAAAGACACTTTCTATCCCTTTTTCTCTCTCTTCTTCTTCTGGTACCCCAAAATGCGAATATTGTTCCTGTTTGATTGGTCACTCAGCTCTCTTAATATTCTTTCGTTCCTGGAGATCCTTTTATCTCTCTCTGCATCAGCTTCTCTGCGTTCCTGTTCTCTGTTTTCTAGTCCATTAATGGTCTCTTGCATCTCATCCATTCTGTTTTGAAGTCCTTCCAGAGCTTGCTTTATTTCTGTATTCTCCTTCCTTAGTTCTTGCATATTTCTCTGCAAGTCCATCAGTATGGTTATGACTTTTGTTTTGAATTCTTTTTCAGGAAGACTGGTTAAATCTATCTCCCCAGATTCCTTCTCAGGGGCAGATGCTGAAGCTGTCTGGGTTAGTCTTGTCTGGATCAAATTTTTTTGCCTTTTCATGTTGATAGGTGCTATTGACTGTCATCTGGGAGAGCCAAACTTTCCACTTGCTACTGGCCTTTTTTCACTGGGACAACTGCGACCCCTAGTGGCTTGTGTTGGGCAATTGCGTGTAGACTGGATCTTTGTGTCTTGCCCGGCCGGTATGGAGGAAGCTGCCTTCCTGAAGGCGTGGCCAGCCACAGGCTGCTTCTCTGCTATGGCCATGCCCGGATGGGTATTGTACGGGGGTCTGTTTGGCTGTTTACCTCCGTGAGGGGTCTCAAAGCTGTTGCCCAGGGGGTTAGTTTGCCTGGGTTTCCCTGGAATTTCCAGCTTCTGGACTGTGACCTGGGTTGTTTCCGTCCAGCTGTCGCATCCCTGTCCCTTTAAGATTTTCAAAAAGCACTCACTTTTCTTTGTCACAGGGGCATCAGCTTCGGGACCCACTCAGAGGTCTTGCTGCCCGGTTTCCCTAGTTTCCAGCCCTCCATGCATGCACTGTGTCTGTTCTCTGGTGTGGATGGCTAGGGCTGGGTGTTTAGCAGTCCTGGGCTCCCTCTCTGTCCCCCCTCTGACTCCTCTCCTCCCGCTGGGAGCTGGCGTGAGGGGCGCTCGGGTCCTGCCCGGCCGGGGCTTGTATCTTACCCCTTTCACCAGGCCCTGGGCTCTCGCACGTGTGGATGTAGTCTGGCCATTGTCCTGTGTCTTCTGGTCTCTTTTAGGATTAGTTGTATTTGCTGTATTTTCAAAAGTATATATGTTTTTGGGAGGAGATTCCCACTGTCCTAGTCACGCCGCCATCTTGGCTCTGCCCTTCGTTTAATTTTTATACTTGATTTATATGTGAATCCCACATTTCTCCCTTATTATTATTATTATTATTTTTAAATAAAATGCTGGAGTTATAGGTAGATGCAAGATAAAGGTAGAAAACAATTTAGTGCTGTAAGAGGGCAAATGTAGATGATCAGGTCTGTGCCTATAGACTAAGTAGTAATCCAAGCTAGACAAGGGCAACAAAACATCCACGGATGCAGAAGATTTCTCTCAAAACGGGGGGGGTGAGGTTCTAAGCCTCACCTCTGTTGATCCCCAATTTCTCACCTGATGACCCCCCTGTGACTGTGCCTGTCTTAGGTTGTTCCTCCCTTGAGGAATCTTACCTGTCTCTGGCTAACCATTCATCTTCCGGGGCCATACAGGGAAATGTAAAGTTGGTGAGAGAGAAGCAATATTGTTTTAAAAGGTTAGCTTTTTAGTTCTTTGCAGATTTATGCCCTGTGGCTTCTATGCCCAGCATTTGTCTTGAGGTATCTTTACCACTTGGAAGAATTATGATACTCGGTAAATTCGATATGAGGTATGAATTCTATTTAAGGGTTGTAATTAGGAAGGAAGAAGAAAAGCTATAGAAGTAGCAGATGGAAGAAAACATGGGAAGATTGATTATTTCTTTGACATATCTTGTAGAGTAACATAAGCATGTATAGGTTTTAAACTACTAATTAAATTGCGCACACACATTAACATAATAGGAATACAGCTACATAACAAAAGCAGGCCTACAATTACCAGCCAACATCCAGTCTTTTACTATTAAGTATGCTGTGAGCTGCAGGTTTTTCCATAGATGCTTTTTATCAAGTCATGGAAATTTCCTTCTATTTTTAGTTTGCTGAGAATTTTTTTTTTCTCTTGAATGGATGTTGGATTTTGTCGAATGCTTTTTCTGTGTCCATTAGGCCTGCTTTCTGGGTCCACATTTCTGATTCCAGCAAATTCCTCTTTCCAGAAGGATTGTCAGTGGGAATTTCTACTTCTTTTAGGCAATCACCATCTATCCCCAAAATAGACCAGCTATCAATATCAGTACATTTTACTATCAGAAGTAATTGCTTTCAATGCCATGTGCATAAAGGCATCAGCAATACAATTGATGTTGGACTTTACTCAGTCTTGCCCAGTTTTATTTTTATGATCACTTCAATTCAAGGAAACTTAACCTGGGTTTGGAAACATGTAACTGCAGTCTCTGGGATCTCAGTAAATGCTCAAACCAAAATACATATTCACAAAAACAAGCAACAAGTTACACTAAGAGCGTACTAGTTTTGCAGAATTCTGTGGTCATATGAGTTTGAGGGATTCTTTATCATAGGATTTGGAGGTTTGATATGCTAATGTGTATTATAAATCTCCCAAGAGGCAAAACGTAGGGAGTGTTATTTCCCAAATTCTTTGATTATAGAAGTGTTTTATTTCAGAACACCAGGGTTAATAGCTTTGGAGAAGGCTGATTTACAGCTAAAAGCAGTCTGAATTCATAGAAAAGAAATCCTTTTTCTCCAATCAGAAAAATGTAAGATCAACCAGCAAAACTATGCCCTCAATTCTTTTCAGTATAGGACAACATAAGATACTCTAAACTTAAATTTAGTGTTCGGGTTACTACTTTGTTTCCCTGTTAGTAAGATGAGGGGCTTGGTTTGCTTTTGAGGCCCACTCAGGGGAAACTTTCAGGTGAATGGAAAAGGATGGTCCTAACGGGTCTTGAATGAAAAAACTGTAAAATGGCAGCTTTTACAGTTTTTGCTTATGTCCTGAGATTTAAACCAGTTTCAGGACACTCCCTGTTATATATAGGTTTTATTTTTGCACTCTGGGCACTGAAGTTTTGAGTAGAGGGGTTAAGTTAGGAATGTGAGTTCTGGAGTCAAACTGCATAAATTCAAGCTCTACTATCTGTTACTCCTTCCTCAGAACCTGTGAGAGCTTGGACAAGCCATTTCACCTCTTTCTGTTTCCATTTTTACAGCCTGTAAGTACTTTCACAAGTACTTGTAACAAGTCTGTGTAAAGCAAATAATTTTATCATGTGTTTGACATTCTGTGAAACATGCTCAGAATGTATAATTGACTTGCCCAGGTTCATAGAAGGTTGATAAATGAGGCTACAGTGACTGAAAATCAGATATTCATTTAGAGTTTAATACTTAGGTATTTTTCCACTTTATTATGTGTTGCCTCTCAACAGCAGATAAAATGACATATTTAGCATTCCAAAATGGAATGAATATATGGATTATATAAATACAACTCTGCATATGAATAAATAGGTTTAAGATATAGTTGGGATAATCCATCAAGATCTCCTGAAGGAAGTTTCCTTGAATGTGGGCAGGCAATTAACTTTCATAACGTTTATTGAGCACTTACTATATGACAGATGCTGTTCTACACATTTTACAAATTATTCTTTTTTTATGCTTATTTTAGCACAAGTTTTTTTTTAACTGGGTCACACAGCAGTTTTATTTAACTATTTGAGAAATTGACAAACATTTCCACAGAAGCTGCATCAGTTTACATTGCAGCACATCACTTAAAAATTTTTTTTTTAATTTTGGTATCATTAATCTACAATTACATGATCAACATTATGTTTACTAGATTCCCCCCATCATCAAGTTCCCCCCACATACCTCATTATAATCACCACCCATCAAGGTAGTAAGATGCTACAGAATCACTACTTGTCTTCTCTGGGTTGTACAGCCCTCCTCGTACTCAACCCCTACATTATGTCTACTAGTAGTAATGCCCCCTTTTTTTCCCCCTTATCCCTCCCTTCCCACCCATCCTCCCCAGTCCCCTTCCCTTTGGTAACTGTTAGTCCATTCTTGGGTTCTGTGAGTCTGCTGCTGTTTTGTTCTTTCAGTTTTTTTCTTCTTATACTCCACAGATGAGTGAAATCATTTGATACATGTCTTTTTCTGATACAAATGATTCTTAATGCTTACAACCACACTGTAATTAGGTTTTTAAGGAAGAGGAAATTAGGATTTCCAAGATAATATAATAAGCCCCAAATACACAGAACATAGTTATATCTTGATTGTGGTGCACAAATCTACATGTGCTAAAACCCAGAACTGTACACACATCAGGTGAATGTCAAATCGCTGCTTTTGATAGTGCACTAAAGTTACATAACATGTAATTGCTAGGGGAAGCCATTGAGTAAATTGGACCTCTGTTCTCTCTGAAAAGTACTGGTCAGATATTTCATAGAATATCCTTCAGTTTGGGGTCCAATTGTTTTTCTCATAGTTTTATAGCAGTTACAGGTATTAGGGAGGCAGACCACAGAGGTCTGTATTATATTTGCAATGAACTGTAAATCTAATAATTATTTAGAAATAAAAATTTAAAAAACATTGCTCTTATCCAAAGGGGGATGATTAGTAAATTTACTTGACTACATTGCTTTGCCACCCCACACACCTATGAACAATTTACATAACTGTAATTACTTGTAGCGAAGATAGAGAGAATAAGATAATATGTGTGTCCAGCAACTCCTGTTATTTTGTTCAACATAAAGATTTGCGGACGAGCGCTGTGATAGGCACGGGCTTGTGGGGGTCGTACCCTTTCTCCAAATCCAGACTATGGAGTTTTCAGACTGCTTATTCTGACTAGAGGCACGGCCCAGATTCTGAGATCCCTCTAGGCACCTCCAAACAGAGGCACAGCACGTGCTGGGAACGTCCGGGCACGGCTGGAACCGTAGCGAAGGGCTTCGGGGCGTCTCGGACAGGGCGGACCCGACGAGGTCTCCGCCTGGCGGAAATACACCGAGCCCAACTCCCACCATCAGGAGCAGGGGAGCGGGGCGGAGCCCAGGCAGCGGCCACTCCCCTGACTCAGAAAAAGAAACTGGGACATTGCGGACGCGGGGGTGGCCTCCGCAGCGGCGCATGGCACGGGCGACCCCTCCCGCGCATGCTCCACCTGCTGGCCTCCCGCCCCCTCCGGGCCCCGCCTCTTTCGCTCCCTCTCCCGCTCCCCTGCCAGCCTTCCAGCTTGGCCCCTCCGGGCGCGCGGCCGAACGTCCCGCGTGCGTGCCGGCGCCTTACTTCACTTCCGGCTAACGCGCTTCGCTTGCCCCCTGGCCCCGGATGGTGACTGGCGGTGGTGCTGCACCTCCCGGGACTGTCACTGAGCCGCTTCCCAGTGTGATTGTGCTGAGCGCAGGCCGGAAGATGGCGGCTGCGGCTGCGGCGGCCTCGGGCCCGGGCTGCTCCTCGGCGGCGGGGCCGGGAGCGGCCGCGGTCTCGGAGTGGCTGGTGCTGCGGGACGGCTGCATGCGCTGCGACGCCGATGGTCTGCACAGCCTCTCCTACCATCCGGCGCTCAACGCCATCCTGGCCGTCACCAGTCGCGGGACCATCAAAGTCATCGACGGCACCTCGGGGGCCACCCTACAGGCCTCGGCCCTCAGCGGTGAGTGTGCGGCACACCAGGCGGGAGCCGGGCCCGCGGGATGCCGAGGAAGGAAGCCGCCAAGCCCTGGGGCTCAGCCTCGGGAGGACGGGAAGCGGCGTGACGGGAGTGGGGTGTCGGAGGCTGGGGGATCAGGCGTGGCTGTGAACGGAGGCCCGGAAGCTGGTGGAGGAGGACCTTAGTGCTCAGCTTTTCTGCGGCTGCAGCTGGGAAGAAAAGACTGGCAAGTCGGGCCGTAGTGGGAGTTGCCTTTCGGACCTCGGGCCGTCCGGTGTAGGTTGGTCCTCTGGAACAGGTGAGAAGGCCTCGGAGCGCGGCACCGGAGAAGGTCAGGCCCCCGGGTAGGTCCTGGAGACGGTGTCGGTCCTGCCTTGTGCTAAAGGTTAGAGAGCTAAAGGCTACTTAAGGTTGGTGCCGACGTGAGAGGCTGGTGGCCGGAGGCGAGGTCCGAGCCGGCGTCCGAGCCCTCCTCTTGAGAGTAGGGGATCCTCGGCTGTTCGTGGGACCCGCAGGTGCTGTGCTGTATAGCGGGCTTCGTGCCGGCGGTGGGGGTGGGGTGCGTTTGGCGTCGGGGCGGGGAGGGAAGTGGGCGGGCCGGCTGCCTGAACTGTTTCGTGGACAGCTTTAGGTCTCTGGCGGACACCAAGGAAGACTAAATCTTGTCTCCTACCTCGGGGCTTCCAACTTCTACCTCCCAGTGGTGAGAAACTCAGGACCTGTGGTGTATGAAATACAGATTGCTTTGAGTTCTTAATGAGGTGAAACATAAGGCTCCCCCTACTTGTTTAACCACAGCGAGCTGAAAGTTGGGATTCAGAGGTGTGTCTGAATCTCACCAGTAGAAGAGAGCAGTTTAAGATCTGAAAACGTTGGTCCAGGGACGGATCTTTCGTATGCCTGAAGTGGACGCTCAGTGGCCTGGAGTGGGGTGCTTTGGAATTGCCTCAGCCAAGTAAATGTTTGGCTGAGATGGTATTTCATTTGCGGTTAAATGATGTGTGGCTTAATTTAGATGTTATAAATCGAGACTGAAAAGTTAGTATATGAGTGAATTAGAGTCATGCACAGAGATAGATAACGACTCTCTGCATTTAGCCCAGTGCAAGTAGTTATGTGATCTACCATTTCACTTGTGTTTTAGCACAGACAAATAAGGAAAGGTCATTATTACCGTATGAGTAATAGGGTGCTTGATAGTTAATGGCAGTTTAAGGATGCAGAGATAAAATAAGGGATTTAATTTTTGTTGATGTGAGAATTGTGAAAGAAATGGATTGTGTACAGCTATAGAATATAAACCTAGAGTGTATCCAAGAGGAAGTTTTGGGTTGTAGGCTTGTCATTTTTCTTCTCTTGGCTTAGGTAAGGGACAGGAGGGATGTTTCAGATGTTAATGAGCCGTTACTGCAACTTTGACATAACAGTTTGTCACTATGTATGAGAGGGAGATACTCATTAGTAATTGGATATGTTTTTAAACTCACTTAAAAATATTTTAAATACGAAAAGGTACAGAGAATAATCACAATGAACAACTAAGTATCCCTGACTCAGTTTAAGGAATGAAACATTACAGGTAGAGTTGGAGCCTCCTCTGTGTTTCGTCTGGATTGTATTCCTCCAATCCTTTCCCAAGACCATTATCCTTAATTTGGTTTAATTATTTTCATGTGTCTTTATGTTTTTCTTTTTTTAAAAAATTTTTTATTAAGGTATTATTGATATACTCTCTTATGAAGGTTTCACTTGAAAAAACAATGTGGTTACTACATTTACCATATTATCAAGTCCCCACCCACACCCCAATGCAGTCAGTGTCCATCAGTGTAGTAAGACACCACAGATTCACTATTTGCCTTCTCTGTGCTACTTCCCCGTGATCCCCCACACCATGTGTACTAAACATAATACCCCTCATCCGCTTCTCCCGTCCTCCCCCACCCCTCTCCTTTGGTAACCACTAGTCTCTTCTTGGAGTCTGTGAGTCTGCTGCTATTTTGTTCCTTCAGTTTTGCTTCATTGTTATACTCCACAAATGAGGGAAATCATTTGGCACTTGTCTTTTTCCGCCTGACTTATTTCACTGAGCATAATAATGTCCTCCAGCTCCATCCATGTTGTTGCAAATGGTAGAATTTGTTTCTTTTTTATGGCTGAATAGTATTCCATTGTGTATATGTACCACATCTTTATCCTTTCATCTACTGATGGATACTTAGGTTTCTTCTGTATCATGGCTATTGTAAAAAGTGCTGCCATAAACATAGGGGTGCATATGTCTTTTTGAATCTGAGAAGCTGTATGCTTTGGGTAAATTCCACGGAGTGGGGTTCCCGGGTCAAATGGTATTTCTATTTTTATTTTTTTGAGGAACCTCCTTACTGCTTTCCACAATGGTTGAACTAGCTTACATCCCTACCAGCAGTGTAGGAGGGTTCCCCTTTCTCCTCATCCTCATCAGCATTTGTTGTACTTAGTCTTTTCGATTTTGGCCATCCTTACTGGTGTGAGGTGATATCTCATTGTGGTTTTAATTTGCTTTTCCCTGATATTAGTTATGTGGAGCATGTTTTCATATGTCTGTTGGCCATCTGAATTTCTTTTTCTGTTTTTCAATATATGCTTGTATTTTAAACAATATCTAATACTGTCTTCCTTAATTTTAAACTGAATAAATGGTATCATACTATATGTATTTGGATTTTTTATTTAAAAAAGCCATATTAACAAAAGTTTTAAAATGTTTTCTATAGAAAGAGGAGTCCCATAGGGTGTTTTTATGTCTGAAGGCCATGACTGAGAAAAAGTTTTTATAAATATTTGGGGAAATGGGACCTATGTATTTGTATCTGTTCATGAAAGGGAAGAAAATAGTCACTCTGATGGTAGATTACTAAAGGGGAGTGTTTTAGGTGAATAACTCAAGTGTAAAGGTAGAGGCATAAAACAGCATTGATTTGAGGTAACTTAATTTTGGGGTATGTTGGGGCATTTGTTGATTAGAAAAGTATGAGATTGGATAAAATGCAGACGACCATGTGTTGAGGATTTGAAGATGTGATTAACAACGTGTTGAAGAGTTCATGACAAACGAAATAAAAGGATTACAGAAAAACTTTGAAAGTAACAATGGACAAATTCTGAAGTGTTTTCATGTATGAAAAGTGCAGCTTATTAATAACAATTGTCAGAGCTGGTATAAGGTCCTTGTGTATGTTATCTATTCAGGTGACTGGGGAGGGAATGCTGCATTTTATGTTCTGCCTGGAATATGTAGGTATTTAGTAGGTTTGCTTTTAATGATTAACAGAGGGTGACAGTCCTATAAATAGTATGGGGAGAAGGTGCCAGTAGTGACCATGGTTCTAACATGACCCGTCTTTCCTGTTCATGGGCAATGAGCCACCTTCTTTTCTACCCCAGAGGAAAGACATCTTTATTTGAGGGGATAAGCGGTGGTGTAACTTTACAGAGTTTTATTGGGTGATAGAGTATCTTATGGATGGGTTCAGTTTATAGGGTTATGAGTAGCCTTTTAGTGTAGATTGGAAATTGAAGGATGGGAGCAGGACTTGTATGTATATGTATTCAATTGGGTAGCAGAGATGGTGAATTTAACTGGTATATATGGTATATATCTTCAAATTATATGTATCTGACATAAGATGTTTATCAATACACTTTCATTAGATTAATAGATGTCAGTGTATATGCAGGTTAGTCAAGTATTTGCTCCCTGTTAGTGTTTAAGAGTTTAGATTTCTGAGTCTTGTGCTGGTTTGCTGCCTGGCATTCACTGACCTCCATGATCTGGCCTCTACCAGTCTCTGTATTTTGCTTTGTGAAACATTTAATTTCTTTTGTTAACTCCCCTAGTTCTGTTCTTTCTTGGAATGCAGCAATTCCATCCAGACAGTTAGGCAGATCTTACCCATTTTTTTTTCATTTGATTTTTATACTTGATTTATATATGAATCCCACATTTCTCCTTTTTTTTTTTAAATAAAATGCTGAAGTGGTAGGTAGATGCAAGATAAAGATAGAAAGCATAAGATCTTACCCATTTTTTAAAAGCCTAGAGTTGATTTTAACTTCCTTATTCTTTTAGCCTGAAGTGATCCACTGACCCTCTAAGCACAAAGTGCCCTATTAATATGTTTTAGTAACTGGGTGACTTACTGCTTATGGTTATGTTTTCTGTCTTGAACTATTAAAGTCCATTTTGTTTAGCTTTTTGTGAACTTATAATGTCTGTTCAACTATTTATCAAACTCTTGTCTACTTGTCCCCCTCCACCGGATGCCTAGTATAAAATATTAACAGATATTTTTGATTTGGTGTATGTATACTAATGAGTGTGTTAAATAGATGCTCCCTTATGTACTAACTGCTATATAAACACCCTACTCAGCTTTTATTTTTCTTAAGTAGATTTTATATTTTTTAGAGCATTTAGGTTCATGGTAAAATTGAACCAAAGGTACAGCGTTCCTACATCCTACATACAATCTGTCTCACCACCACACAGACACACACACACCCTCCCTCACTATCAACATCTAGCAGCAGAGTGGTATATTACAATTGGTGAACCTGTGTGAACACATCAGTGTCACCCAAAGTCCATAGTTTATGTTAGTGTTCACTCTTGGTGTTGTACATTGTATGGTTCTGACAAATGTGTATGATGTATCATACAGAATGGTTTCACTGTCCTAAAAATTCTCTGTGTTCAGCCTGTTCACCCCTTCCTCTTACCCACTGACAACCACTGATCTTTTTACTGTCTCCGTAGTTTAGCCTTTTCTAGAATGTCTTATGGTTGGAATCATATAGTATATAGCCTTTTCAGTTTGGTTTCTTTCACTTAGTAACATGCATGTAAATTTCCTCCATGTCTTTTCATAACTCATAGATAGCTCGTTTCTTTCTATCATTGAATAATATTCCATTTTCCGAGTGTACCACAGTTTATTTACCTATTCACTCACTGAAGGACATCTTGTTTGCTTCCAGATTGTGATAGTTATGAATAAAACTTCTGTAAATATCTGCCAGTTTTTGTGTTGATATAAGTTTTTAGTTCATTTGGGTAAATACCAAGGAGCATGACTGCTGAATTGTATCGCAGGAGTATGTTTAGTTTTGTAAGAAACTTCCACTGTTTTCCAAGTGTACTATTTGAATTCCCAGGAACCGTAAATGAGAGTTCCTGTTGCTCCACATCCTCCTTGGCATTTGGTATTGTCATTTTTTGGTTGTGGCTGTTCTAATAGGTGTGTGGTGGTATCTTGTTGTTTTAATCTCAGCTCCCTAATGACATATGATGTTGAACATCTTTTGATATTCTTATTTATGGAGTTTGGGCTTTAAAAGTCAAATAGCTCTGTGTATACCACCTGACTATATTGCTTATATTACTAGATATGTCCCTCTCTTTAACTGTTGTTTGTTCATGCAATTTAACATAACAGTAAGGAGCCTGGTTGTGGGCACAGATGGTTTAGGGGTTAAAATCATTTTTTTTCTTCCCCAATTTAACTCTGTTAGCTTGACAAAATTACTTGACATTTCTGTTCCACTTTCTCTATTTGCAAAATTGGGCTGATAAGTGTACTAATTGTGAAGATTAAGTGTTAATATGTGTAAAGTGCATAGAACAGTGTTTACTGTTTGAATAGTGTGTTTACTGTTCAAAAAAACAGTTCCTGTTGTAAATCTTGGCAAATATCCTTCTCTTCTTTCTTATTACTTGATTAAGCCTTTTTGATATTCTCTGTTAAATCTTTTGAACTTAATCCCATATTTGATCTTCTTAGGACTTTCTCTGATTTTACCACCTTTTATCCTACAGAATTCATCTAGTTTTGTTGTTAATTTATTTATAATTTTCTAATTTATTTAATTATTGTTGGTGGTGGTTTCTTTTGCTTTCTGAAATAGTGCCCCTTTTCCCCTAAATGTAGTATGCTTTATATTGTTTAGGTTTTTTAATCAGCTTTTTTTGAGGGCATGTAGAGGGAGCATAGGCTTTATGTTTTAGGTGGTCCTAAATTTTTAGTTCACTTGCTAACTCACTACTACCTAAACTTTCTGAACTTCAGCTTCCTTGTTTGTAAGTTAAAATTAATATTTAATAGCATAGTTGCAAAGCTGAAGCAGGCAAACATATTTAAAGTGCCTAACACTGCTTGGCACGTGTATAGTGGGTCACATTTAATTCTGATTCTCTTAAGCCTCATGGGTGCTTAGTGTTGTCATACTCCACTGTTACTTTAAAAAATGTTCATTGACTTAGTGTTTATTTACAGAGGATAGATATCACTCAGATGTAGATGGAAATATAAATGATGTTAAGTTAACAAATACTGTTCATGTTTGGATAAACAGCTTTCAGTGTATTGGTGTGAGTAATGTCAGAAGTTAGAACTGTTGTATTACTAGTTCTGTGTATATATGTATTGTTCATGTAGTATATGTATATAAGTAAATGAAGATATATATGTGTGTAGGTATTAATCAACAGATATTCTAGTATATATGTAAGAGGAATTCATGTCTCTTCACTTTCTAAAGTGGGTTCCAGATTTCTGTCACAGTGAAAAAGAGGAAACTCCAGAGCTGCTCTGCTTTTAGAGAAACACTCCAGTTTCACATTTCTTTATGAATATCTCCCTTTTTCTTTTTCTTATATAGACATTGACTTTGATTTGACTTGAGAAGTTTGTACATGGTCACAATGAGAAAAAGATAGTTGTACTCCAGTTGCAGTGAAGTTCAGGTTGGATAAATAATGATTAATTGATTGATTACTAATTGTCTGAAAAGACAGTTTCTTGTTCAAACTTAAAGCCCAGAGCTGCCTGCTTGGAATATAGTCTTGGAATATAGAAAACTAGTTAGGTTAGCATGCTTAGTCCTCCAGAAATAAATTTTATGGATAAAACTCATACTTACCATTTTATTAGAGTTGGAAAATATTTTCTTATTACATCTGAAATAGGCATGCATTAATTTGGATAAAATGTAAAATCTTCTGTAGGTCCCAGTTTTTGAACCTGTAAGTGATTCAAATCACTTCCTATTTCCTCTTCCTGGTCTCAACTATTGTTCTATGAAATATAATAAACATGGTATAGAGTTGAGATTTCAGTAACTCTGAAAGATAGCTTTCTTCTCCTGATATATCTGAGTTGTTTGTAAAAACTCAATTTAGCAAATCTCTTTGTGGACTATGAGTATGTACTTTGGTTGTGTTGCAGTTGACTGAGTTTAGTAGTGCCACATGATGACTACGTCGAAGATTTGCTGTTTTATGAACAGAACATTTTAATGTAATTATTTGAGTGAATTTATATTAAGATTAAAAAACAATTCTTGTCCTGGTTTTAAGATCCTTTATATTTATTCAGATTTCTACATATACCTCCCAGGTTTTCCAGACTGTTGTAGGCCCAAAGATGGTTCTGCATAGTAGATAATTTATTCTAGTCTTTATTTTAGTAGTTTTAGACATTAATGAGAAGCAGTATAAGAGATCAGACTCTGGGGCCAGTTTGGGCTAAAGTCTTGATTCTATTTGATCTTGAAGTTCATCGATAAAATGAGGATAATAATAGTGTCTATCTCATAAGGTGGTTGTGAGAATTAAAATGAATTAATATATGTCAAGCATGTAGAATAGTGCTGGTACATAGTGTGTGCTTTATACATGTTTATCTTATATTATTTTTTATTCTTCTGGTAGCAATGGCTATTTGAAAGGTTGCTGAGTGTAGTAGATATTTTTGCAACAGATGTTCTATTAAACTTGCAGCATTTTCTTCCAGTTTTCTATGCATGTGGAAATGTGGGTGAAATTTAATAGACATAATTATAAGAAGTGTAATTTTTGTATTATAGGAGAGATATAAACTATGTACAGTGATTGATTTTAGATTTGAAATCGTTAAAAGAGCAAGGTGATGTAAAGGGCTGGTTGATTGGTATTCATTCATTCAACATTTACTGATCATATGCTTTGCATGGGGGCACAAAATAATTAAGCCAACATTTCGGCCATTGCATGCTTGATGATGTTTTTGGGTAAACCATTTAAGCATATGTTATACATAAGTACTGTAATATAGGAAGGCAGAATGCTGTGTATACAAAGAAGGTTTCTTAAGAAGGTTCTCAAAGGAGGTTGCTTGTATGATCAATTTTGAAAGATGAGATAGTAAGAGGCAGTGTTACAGGGATCATCATCTTATGCCAAGCTACTGACTTGTGCAGGTCTTTAAAAACATGGTGAATAAGGAATGGAGAGAAGTTTTTTAGGGGAGAGGGGTTGGGGTTTAGGGTGTGTATGGGGATGGTTAGAGTTGAAGCTGAGAGCTATGCAAAGATAGTATGTTTTGCTAAGAAGTTTGAACTTGATGTAAATGGTAGAGAGCCAGTGTAGTTTGTGACATGCAAATGTGTTTTTAGAAAAGGTTCTAAGCTAGTGTCCAGATATGAGAAATGATAAACCCCTCATGTAAGTTAGAGATCCACCCCTCCTCCCAAATTTGGAAAGCCTTCTAGAAGCAGTGACATAATTTAAATGTGGGGATGAGAGAGATTGAGGTGGAAAATTACTCATGGCTTAGGTTCCTACTTTGGGCAACTGGGTGAATGGTGTTTATTAATTATAATAAGCAATATAAAAAGTAATGTTTGTTGGAGAAGGCTGGGGAACAAGAAGGAGATAGTGATTTCACTTACATTAATTTTGAGATTCTTGAAGGACATCTAAGTAGAAATGTTGAGAAGACATTTGAAAATTCAGGCTTGAAGCTTGAAGATTTGGGAATATAGATTTCAGAGGCATTGGCATTTATAGAAAAAGCTGAATTTGGTGGTTTTGGATATCGGCTATGGAGCCAGACTGAGTTAAGGTCTGTGATTCACTACTTAGTAGCTGTGCCCCTAGGCATGATACTTAAAACTCTCTGTGCACTTCTTGAGTACCTAACTCACTGAGTTATTGGAAAGATTAAGTAAACTGATAAAAGTAGATACTGCTTGACCTATCATAAACACTCAGTAAATGTTACTCTTTGCTTTGGTGTTTTAAATTATATAGCTAATTTAATAAGTGTTTGTCTGATATTTGGGGTAATAAGATGAGTTTGAAATCCACCCCTCCTCCCAAATTTGGAAAACTTTCTAGAAGCAGTGACATCTCAGCTTTTGAAAGAGAAGGAGTTAGCCA
Organism: Manis pentadactyla; assembly: GCF_030020395.1. Classification (NCBI taxonomy): domain Eukaryota; kingdom Metazoa; phylum Chordata; class Mammalia; order Pholidota; family Manidae; genus Manis; species Manis pentadactyla. Next base: position 210,516,247 of record NC_080020.1, on the reverse strand, counting down.
GGAAGAGGGAACAGTATGAGCCAGAGTAGAGGCCTAAAGCAGGTAATATTTGTTACAAGCAATTTGGTGTTAAGAGTGCAAAGCAGGAGGAAGGGAGTGAATGGTAAGGTAGCCTGAAGATCTTGGGCTTGGTCCTCCTGGGCTGTGTCTGCCATATTTTTAAATATGAGAACTCCCAGTTTAAGGTAAAAAAATTTAGGGCCCTGTTGAAGAAGCTATCAGTTAATTGAGAAAATATTGCAAGATGCTACTGCTTTGAAGTAATGTCATATTAGGCCATTATCTATATAATTTGAAAACTACTACAACATACATACTTTGGGTTTTCCTCCTTCCTGGCTTAGCCTTGAGATTTTTATGAGGGAAACAAGTCAGTTAACAGTTTTCTGTCTGCCCTCTAGCTTCAAAATTTTGTTATCATCTCCTTACTTGTTGGTTTTGTCTTTGTGGGTTTGTTTAATGCTCTCCATATTTCTTTACTGACTTGTCCAAGTGGGAACTTGGGAGAGAGCAGAAGTAAATGTTACTATATTCTTGTTTACCTGTAACTCTGTAGTTGTAACTACTTAAGTTATTGGACATTTGGTACTCTATTGTTAGCAGTATGTGCTATAACGACAAATAGAACATAAGCAATAATATATTTCTGTAATGTAATATGTAATAACAGTGGGAAGGTGGCTGAGAGGTACCTCTCTGATAATGTGCTCATGGTCTCTCATGCAAAGAATACCTTTGGTAAGACGCTTCTTTGAGTTACCATCTTTCAGTTGGGCTAGTGTTCTGGCTCAGACTACTTCATTATCTGGTAAGATAATGAATGTAGAAATTCTTTGTAAACTGTAGCACTTGAAATGTGACAGGTACGAAAAAGTTAAGATAAACTCCTTGGGTGTAGAAGAGGAGATAATAGAGGTACAAATAACAAAAAGAATAAAGTAACTGCTATATAAAACAGTTTGTATCAAGGACAGTGCTCCTACTAGGAAGTAATTGTAGTTTAGTTTATGTTAAATCAGGACTGTATTTTAGAGGAAGTAGATATAATGCTTTTTAGAGAAAATGATAGAAATGTTAGAGTGGGCAGATAGGAATGTCTTCTTTGAGATTTATTGTGAGCACCAGGATTTTAAATCTTCATAATTTGTTTCTGTACTTTTACTTTGATTTGTGAAGTAGGAGAGAGAGATGTAGGACTGGGGAGATGGCACAGGGCAGTAGTTCTCAGCCTTGGTTGCTCAGTAGAATCATCAGGGGAGCTTTTAAAAATATTCCCTGGTTGGGTCCCATTATTCTGATTTAATGGTCTGGAGTGGAGCCCAGGTATACTTAAATTTTTTTATTTTTAAATTATGTTGGTATCATTAATCTACAATTACATGAGGAACATTATGCTTACTAGACTCCCCCATCACCAAGTCCCCCCCACATACCCCATTACAGTCACTATCATACTTAATTTTTTAAAGCATGCCAGGTGATTATAATGTACAGCTAGGTTTAGAGGTTCAAACTTCACCTTGGACCTTCCATCAGGAAGTTTATTTGATATGCCTAAGTTAAATGAGAGACAAGTTTCATTGAATTGAATAGCATTCTATTTAGCTTTAAAAAATGCTTTCTTTGGTAACCTCCCAAGTTAGTCCGTCTGCTAATAAAACCTACCCCATCATATTTTAAATTGTATTTAGTGAATGTATAATGAGATATACTTGTAAGCAGCAAGGATGTATCAAGGGCCAAATTTCTGTTACTTTCCATTTTGTCCTTCTGCAATTCAGTTTTGATTGATTTTTTGGAACTAAGTGATCTGATACTTTTTCAGCAAAATGGTATGATAGCCAAGGACAGTGACCTTATAGTAGGGGCAGAAAAGAAAAGAAAAGAAAAAGGAGCTATGGAAGACAGAGATGCCTAGACCTATCTGTACCAGATCTACTAGTTTCTAAACTAAAATGTCTTTGTTTCATGTTGTAGTGAAAAAAAAAAAAAGCACTCCCTGAGAATATTGTATTTTACCATATTAGCTTACTTTCTTTTTTTTTAGCTTACTTTCAGTATATTAGAAAGTTCTTCAAAGTGATAGAAAATAATTCATTAATTCAAAAATAATTATTATGTGTCAAGCCTTGGTGATACAGCAGTTAGTGGTCTTTGCTTTCCTAGAGCTCATGGCTTAGTGGGGAGAGATGTCTCTCTCTCTCTCTCACACACACACACACACACACACACACACACTCTTTCTCCTCTCTCTCTAGTAGTAATGAATGCCATGAGAGATTGTAGCTGGTGTTAGATGGTGGTGGGTCAGTTTGTGCTTGTAAGGTGGTATGGAGGGTATTTCTGAGGTGGCAGTTGAGCAAAGATTCAATTTAGATGAGACAGCAGCAGGGCAGATACCCAGAGGAAGTTTCTGTCACTGTACTATGCAGAAACAAGTAGATGGATTTCCATCATATTTGGATGTAATTTATCTTGGACTTAAAATATAGGCTGTGTGAGGAATGATTAGAGGTCTGTGTGATTGTGTGACTACCAGTCTGAAGGTAAGTGCCATGTATCTATCTGTCTATCTATTTTTTTCATTTAATCGTTGTTCTTTTCTTTTTATTAAGGTATCATTGATATACACTCTTATGAAGGTTTCACAAGAAAAACAATGTGGTTATTACATTCACCCTTATTATCGAGTCCCCTACCCATACCCCATTGCAGTCACTGTCCATCGGTGTAGTAAGATGCCACAGAGTCCGTATTTGTCTTCTCTGAGCTACACTGTCTTACCCATGACCCCCCACACTATCATGATACCCCACAATCCCCTTCTCCCTCCCCCCCTACCTTTCCTCCACCACCCCTCCCCTTTGGTAACCACTAGTCCCTTTTTGGAGTCTGAGAGTCTGCTGCTACTTTGTTCCTTCAGTTTTCTTCATCGTTATACCCCACAAATGGGGGACATCATTTGGTATTTGTCTTTCACTGCCTGACTTATTTCACTGAGCATAATGCCCTCTAGCTTCATCCATGTTGTGAATGGTAGGATTTGTTTCTTTTTTATGGCTGAATAGTATTCCACTGTGTATATGTACCACATCTTCTTTATCCATTCATCTACTGATGGATACTTAGGTTGTTTCCATATCTTGGCTATTATAAATGTTTCTGTGGTAAACATAGGTTTGCTGACACTAGTTGTTGAAGAGGCTGTGCATATGTCTTTTTGAATCTTAGAAGTTGTTTTCTTTGGGTAAATTCCTAGGAGTGGAATTCTTGGGTCAAATGGTATTTCTATTTTTAGTTTTTTGAGGAACTTCCATACTGCTTTCCACAATGGTTGAACTAGCTTACATTCCCACCAGCAGTGTAGGAGGGTTCCCCTTTCTCTGCATCCTCGCCAGCATTTGTTGTTCTGTCTTTTTGATGCTGGTCATCTAACTGATGTGAGGTGATATCTCATTGTGGTTTTTATTTGCATTTCCCTGATAATTAGCGATGTGGAGCATATTTCCATGTGCCTGTTGGCCATCTGAATTTCTATTTTGGAGAATTATCTCTTCATATCCTCCACCCATTTTTTAAATCAGGTTATTTGCTTTTTGGGTGTTGAGGCATGTGAGTTCTTTATATATTTTGGATGTTAACCCTTTGTTGGATATGTCATTTACAAATATATTCTCCCATACTGTAGGATGCCTTTTTGTTCTGTTGATGGTGTCCTTTGCTGTACAGAAGTTTTTTAGTTTAATGTAGTCCCATTTGTTCATTTTTGCTTTTGTTTACCTTGCTCGAGGAGATGTGTTCAGAAAGAAATTGCTCATGTTTATATTCATGAGATTTTTGCCTATGTTGTCTTCTAAGAGTTTTATGGTTTCATGACTTACATTCAGATCTCTGATCCATTTTGAGTTTACATTTATGTATGGGGTTAAACAATATTCCAGTTTCATTCTCTTGCATGTAGCTGTCCAGTTTTGCCAACACCAGTTGTTGAAGAGGCTGTCACTTCCCCATTGTATGTCCATAGCTCTTTTATCGTATATTAATTGACCATATATGGTTGGGTTTATATCTGAACTCTCTTGTCTTTTCATTTGTCTATTGCTCTGTTCTTGTGCCAGTACCAAATTGTCTTGATTACTGTGGCTTTGTAGTAGAGCTTGAAGTTGGGGAGTGTAATCCCCCCAGCTTTATTCTTCCTTCTCAGGATTGCTTTGACTATTCAGGGTCTTTTGTAGTTCCATATGAATTTTAGAACTGTTTGTTCCAGTTCATTGAAGAATGCTTTTGGTATTTTGATAGGGATTGCATTGAATCTGTAGATTGCTTTAGGCAGGATGGCCATTTTGACAATATTAGTTCTTCCTACCCAAGAGCATGGGATGAATTTCCATTAATTAGTGTCCTCTTTAATTTCTCTCCTGAGGGTCTTGTAGTTTTCAGGGTAAAGGTCTTTCATTGCCTTGGTTAGGTTTATTCCTAGGTATTTTATTATTTTTGATGCAATTGTGAATGGAATCGTTTTCCTGATTTCTCTTTCTGCTAGTTCATCGTTAGTGTATAGGAATGCAACAGAGTTCTGTGTATTAATTTTATATCCTGCAACTTTGCTGAATTCAGGTATTAGTTCTAGTAGTTTTGGACTGGATTCTTTAGGGATTTTTATGTACAATATCATGTCATCTGCAAACAATGACAGTTTGACTTCTTCTTTACCAGTCTGTATGCCTTTTATTTCTTTGTGCTGTCTGATTGCCGTGGCTTAAACCTCCAGTAGTACGTTGAATACAAGTGGGGAGAGTGGGCATCCTTTGTCTTGTTCCCGATCTTGTAGGAAAAGCTTTCAGCTTTTCACTGTTAAGTATGATGTTGGCTGTGGGTTTGTCATACATGGCCTTTATTATGTTGAGGTAGTTGCCCTCTACACCCATTTGTTGAGAGGTTTTTTCATCAATGGGTGTTGAATTTTGTCAAATACTTTTTCAGTGTCTATGGAGATGATCATGTGGGTTTTGTCCTTTTTATTGATGTATTGATTGATATTGATGGATTTTCGAATGTTGTACCATTCTTGCATCCCTGGGATGAATCTCACTTGATCATGGTGTATGATCCTCTTGATGTGTTTTTGAATTCGGCTTGCTAATATTTTGTTGAGTATTTTTGCATCTATGTTCATCAGGGATATTGGTCTGTAATTTTCGTTTTTTGTGGTGTCTTTGCCTGGTTTTGGTATTAGAGTGATGCTGGCTTCATACAAAAGAGTTTGGAAGTATTCCCTCCTCTTCTATTTTTTGGAAAACTGTAAGGAGAATGGATATTGTGTCTTCTCTAAATATTTGATAAAATTCAGTGGTGAAGCCATCATCCGGAGGTTTTGTTCTTGGGTAGTTTTAAAATTACTGATTCAGTTTCATTGCTGGTAACTGGTCTGTTAAGATTTTCTGTTTCTTCCTTGGTCAGTCTTTGAAGGTTGTATTTTTCTAGAAAGTTGTCCATTTCTTCTAGTTTGTCTAGTTTGTTAGCATATAATTTTTCATAGTATACTCTAATAATAATTTGTATTTCTGTGGGGTTTGTCATGATTTTTCCTTTCTCATTTCTGATTCTGTTTATATGTATAGATTCTATTTTTTTCTTAATAAGTTTAGCTTAGAGTTTATCTATTTTGTTTATTTTCTCAAAGAACTTGGTTTCATTAATTCTCTCTAATGTTTTATTCTTCTCAACTTTATTTATTTCTGTTCTGATCTTTATTATGTCCCTCCTTCAGCTGACTTTGTGCCTCATTTTTTTCTTCTTTTTTCTGTTTCAATAATGTGATTTTAGACTGTTCATTTGGGATTCTTCTTTTTTGAGAAAAGTCTGAATTGCTATATACTTCCCTCTTAGTACTGTCTTCGCAGTGTCTCACAGAAGTTGGGGCATTGAGCTGTTGTTTTCATTTGTCTCCATATATTGCTTGATCTCTGTTTTAATTTGGTTATTGATCCATTGATTATTTAGGAGCATATTGTTAAGCCTCCATGAGTTTGTGGACCTTTTTGTTTTCTTTACACATTTATTTCTGATTTCATACCTTATCTGAGAAGTTGATTGGTGCAATTTAAATATATATATTTTAAGTAAATATATACATATTTTTAATTTTGGTATCATTTATAAACCGTTATATGAACAACATTGTGGTTACTAGATTCCCCGCATTATCAGGTCCCCACCACATACCCCATTACAGTCACCATCCATCAGTGTAGTAAGATTCTATAGAGTCAATACTTGTCTTCTCTGTGCTATACTGCCTTCCCTGTGCATCCCCACTACATTACAATTTCAATCTTCTTGAATTCACTGAGATTCTTTTTGTGGCCTAGTATGTGATCTATTCTGGAAAATTGTTCCATGTGCACTTGAATGTGTATCTTGTTGCTTTTGGGTGGAGTCCTCTGTAGATGTCTCTTAGGACCATCTGTTCTAATGTGTTGTTCAGTGCCTGTGTCTCCTTACTTATTTTCTGTCTGGTTGATCTGTCCTTTGGAGCAAATGGTGTGTTGAAGTCTCCTAAAATGAGTGCATTGGTTTCTGTTTCTATCTTTAATTCTGTTAGTATTTTTTGTACGTATTTGGGTGCTCCTCTGTTGAGTGCATAGATATTTATAATGGTTATATCATCTTATTGGATTGACCACTTTATCATTATGTAATGTCCTTTTTTGTCTCTTGTTACTTTCCTTGTTTTGAAGTCTATTGTCTGGTAAGAGTACTGCAACTCCTACTTTTTCCTCCCTGTTTTTTGCATGAAGTTATCTTTTTCCATCCCTTCACTTTTAGTCTGTATATGTTTTTGGGTTTGAAGTGAGTCTCTTTTAGGCAGCGTATAGATGGGTCTTGCTTTTTATCCATTCTATAACTCTGTCTTTTGACTGGTGCATTTAGACCATTTACATTTAGTGTGATTTCAATTGGAATGTTCTTATTGCCATTGCAGGCTTTGGATTCGTGATTACCAAAGGTTCAAGGACAAATTCTGTACTGTCTAGCAGTCTACCTTAACTCACTTATTGTGCTGTTATTAACACAATCTGAAGATTCTCCCCACCCTTCTTTTTCTTCCTCCTCCTCTCTTTATATGTTAGGGGTCGTATTCTGTACTCTTTGTGTATGCCTTGACTGACTCTGTGGGTAGCTGATTTAATTTTGCATTTGATTAGTATTTAATTGGTCTACTTCCTTTCCTGTGTTTTTGTTTTCTCTGGTGACAGCTATTTAGCCTTATGGGCACTTCCATCTAGAGCAGTCCCTTTAAAATACACTGTAGAGATGGTTTGTGGGAGGTAAATTCTCTCAACTTTTGCTTATCTGGGAATTGTTTAATCCCTCATTCAAATTTAAATGATAATATTGCTGGGTAGAGTATTCTTGGTTTGAGGCTCTTCTGTGTTGTTGCACTGAATATGTCATGCCACTCCCTTCTGGCCTGTAAGGTTTCTGCTGAGAAGAATGTGATGGTAGCCTGATGGGTTTTCCTTTGTAGGTTATATTTTTTTGCTCTCTAGATGATTTTAATACTCTGTCCTTGTCCTTGATCTTTGCCATTTTAATTATTGTCTTGGTATATGTCTTGATATTGTCTTCCTTGTGTCCCTCTTTTGGAGTTGTGGACTTTTGTGGCCTGAGAGAATGTTTCCTTCCCCAAACTGGGCAAGTTTTCAGCAGTTATTTCTTCAAAGACACTTTCTTTCACTTTTTCTCTCTCCTATTCTTCTGGTTCCCCTATATTATAAATACTATTCCTTTTCGATTGATCACAGAGTTCTCTTAATATTCTTTCATTCCTAGAGATCCTTTGTTTTCTCTCTGTCTCAGCTTCTTTGTATTCCTGTTCTCTAATTTCTATTCCATTTACCATCTCCTTTACCTCATCTAATCTGCTTTTAAGCCCCTCCATTGTTTCTTTCATTTCAGTTACTCTGTTTTGTAAGGTGTCTGTCTCCCTCCTGAATTCGTCCCTTAGCTCCCGAATATTTTTCTCTAGCTCCATTAGCATGCTTATGACTTTTATTTTGTATTCTTTTTCAGGAAGATTGGTGATTTCGGTTTTACTGAGTCCTCTTTCTGGTGCTTGAGGGATTTTGGATTGAACAAGGTTCTTCTGTCTGTTCATAGTCCTAGAGCGATGGGACTGGTCACAAGCGAGTGGCTGGGAGGACAAAGCCCCTTCCTGCTTCATGGTCGCAGTGCCTGTCTCTGCTGTCTGTGCTGGTTAATCACACACAGGGACCAGCCTCTGTGTTAATCCCCTAAGCTGCTGTGGGATGGTGGTCCTCGGGATGGCCTGGGTGATGGCGGTGGTCTCAGGTGCGCGGTGCGGGTTTTTGCAGGGAGAAAAAAGCCCTTTTGAGCTTTCTGGTTGCCGTGCTTGTCTCCACTGCCTGTGCTGGTTAACTGTGCACAGGGATCAGCCTCTGGGTTAATCCCCTAAACTATCATGGCGGAGTGGCCGTCGGGGTTGCCTAAGGCGAGAGTGGGGGTCTCAGGCAAGTGGTGCTGGTGTTTGCAGGGAGGGCAAAGACTTTCATGCTTCTTGGTTGCCGTGCCTGTCTCTGCTGTCTGGGTGGGTTAGCTGTGCCCAAGGAGAGGACTCTACATTAAGTTGTGTAGTTGCCGTAGGTGGGGCTGCCCTCCGGCTGGTCTGCAGCCATGGTTGGGACAGCGGGTTTGCGCTCAGGTGCTGGCAGGGAGGAAGGAGTGGCAGGCTGCTTATTGTGAGGGACCTTGGGGCTGTATTGCCAACCAGAGGGATGGAGTGCCTGAAACTTCTGAAAGTTCCCAACCACCTGGGCTGAGTATGCCAGGATGATTTTGTCCACCTGTTTCTTCTCCCAAATCCTTGTCCCTTTAGCAGGGTTCTGACTGTTGAGATATCTTTCAAAGCACCTGTTTTTCTTTTGTCCCAGGGCAGCCGGTTTTGGGTACCTGTTTGCAGTCTTAGTCTCCTACTTTAGTTTTCAGCCTCTCTAATCTCCAGAGCACCAGGCAATGTGGGTCTGTGCTCCCAAGGTAGATTTCTAGGGCTGGGCATTTAGCAGTCCTGTGCTTCCACTCCTTCCCAGCTATGATTCTCTTTCTTATACCGGTGGGCTGGAGTTGAGGGGAATGCTCGGTCCTGCCAGGTTGCAACTTTTTTCTTTACCCTTTTCCGTGAGATGTTCACTTCTCCCAGATGTAGACTGGCTGGTGTACTCTTACTTCAGGTCAGTCTTTTAGGAATAGTCATATTTGCTGTATTTTCAAAATATATGTGATTTTGGGAGATTTCCGCCACACTTCTCACACCACTATCTTTTTTCCTTGTATTTTAATTTTGAATAGCACATTTGCTCATCATTCCCCCACATATACTTACATTTTACTTTTGCTCTATTGAGAATTGGTTGTGTACATCATGACCCTTTACCCTTACTATTTCTGTTTATTTATAAGAACAATTACATTTTCTTTTGTAACAGCAATATAGTTGTCAAGTTTTGAAAATTGCACATTGATACTTTAATCAAATCTACAGAATATATTGCAGTTTTATCAGTTGTTCCAGTATTGTCCTTTAGAGCAATTTTTTTCCAGTCCAGGATTGTATATTGTGTTTAGCTGTCATGTAAACATTTATTTTTAATGGACTATTGGTCTTAAAATCTTAAGTGTTGAATTTCTGTTCTTTTAACAGCTAAACCAGGTGGACAGGTGAAATGTCAGTATATTTCTGCCGTGGATAAAGTTATATTTGTGGATGATTATGCAGTAGGGTGTAGGAAGGACCTTAATGGAATCTTGTTGTTAGACACTGCTCTGCAAACTCCAGTTTCAAAGCAGGATGATGTGGTTCAGCTTGAATTACCTGTTACAGAGGTAAGTTTAAATACGTAGCAATATGCATTTCTACTTAATGTAATCTCAGATTTATTAAATGTTAAATTAAGTTGTCCATTAAGGACATTATATATGTATCCCTGTTAAAAACAGTTTAGTTATTGATCACAGCTTTGTTTAAAACTTGTCTTTCCTTTGAATAATTGACTCTTGTTGAAGTGATATTTAAGTGTGGACTGTACAGGTTAAATTACTGTAACAGAGACCCCAAAATACAATGTCTTAAACAAGATAGTTTTTCCAGTAACAGTGTAGGGCTAGGTGTAAGGGCAGCTTTGCTTAGCTCAATACTTAAATTCCAAGACTGTTGTTCCAAGTCTCATATTTTCCAGAGAAAAGGTGGGCAAAAGTTCAGGGGAGCTCACAGGCATGATATCTCTCACCCCTTTTCTCCCTCTCTCCTTACTTTGTTTCTCTCTCTTCTCTCCCCCTGCTTCTTTCACTTCCCCTTATTCTGTCTTCCTGTGCTTCATTCCTTCTTTTCCTCTTTTACAAACTCGCTCTCATATACCCTTTTTATATTCATCCCATTGGCCAAAATTTAGTCACATGGCCACAGCAAGCTGAGAAGGCTGGGAAAGAGGTGATTCTTCTTTTTTTTTAAACAATAAAAAAAAGAGGAGTTAATATTAGTGGATGATCACTAATCTTTGCTATTATGTATCATGTCTCTTAACAGTCCCAGTTTAAAATTTCAGCCATATGTATTTTTCTGTAGTGTTACAGATTTGGTTACTTAATATGTAAGTCTATCCTAACTTAAATTCTTTTGTGTGTTGTTGATCATGTAATGTAATTTGATAGTACTTCTTTCAGAGTTACTGAATTTTAAATAATCTTAAATTGAATTTAAAAGATTATAATGCTATGTTCCCTAATAGAGTGAGATATTATTTCTGCCTTCATACCAAGTTTTTTATTATTAATTATTTTCCATTTGATGGATTGGTATGATTAATTGATAAAAACAGTATATTTCCCATTTTTAGGACATGAAAGACGTTGATGTGTAAATTTTAAGTATGGTGTAAATGTTATCTCTTTAGAAAGCTTTTTTTTTTAAAGATACTGCCATATATACACCTAGGTTTTACATTTAGTATCGTATCACAGTTTTATATATTATATATTAATGTTGAAAGCCTGTTACTGGAAGTTTTGAGTCTGAAAATAGCCATTTTTTTGTCATCAGAATATCTGCATATGCAGGCATGTCTAAAATCTTTAGATAGAATTAATTCTATTTGTACTGAACATTTTTTTTTCTCTCCTAATTTGAGGAATTTAGACCAGGTGAGTTCTTAATAAAGTTGATATCTTTATATAGAATATGTATTATATTCTACAATGAAAGGTAGTATTAAACTGTTCAGGTTTTAAAAAGAACTACAGAATTACAATAAAGTAATTTGAACATTTACATGAAATAGACCTTCATGTCTGTATTTTTCTGACCACACTGACTGAAGTAGTAGGTGTTTAGCTGGCTTCTACCACCTCCTCCACCTTGCTTGGTGGCCTAAACATCTCTTGATGGTTTTCTCTCTTTTTACCTAAATAATTACAGCTCCGTTGTTCACATAATATTTGTAGATCATCCACCATCCCAGGTATCCTTTTTTGTACCACATACATTTGACACTGTCTTGGCTAAAGTAAGGGGTCCCAGGTTTGGTTGAATCTGTGTGGAAATATTCTTTTCCATATATTTACCATGTATTTCTAATTAAGGTAGTTCATACTGAATATGGGCATAGCAATGCAAAGGTCTTTTTTATATTACCTGCTGACTTGGTGAATTTCCCCCTATTAATAGTTTTGCATAGTGTGCATTGAAAGCTCATTGAAGAACTTTACATAATTGTCTTTAAAATTTTACCTCTTTCATTTTTGTTCATGGTTTCAGCTTGTCCAATTTTTTCAATTTTGTTTTGGTTTATAATAGCTTCAATGTATTGAAACTTACTCTGTGGTACTGTACTGAATGCATTGCTTTATCTCATTTAATTTTGAAACAGTCCTTCAAATAGTTACTATTTGATTAAGTGTTAAAAAAAAGTAAGAGTAGGTAAGCTTCAGTATAGTAACTGTCAGAATAATTACAAATGAAAATATTTGAATAAGGATCTGAATTTAACATTTTTTGTTGTGTTTAATTTTCTGTGCTCATCTTTTTTACTTAGGCACAACAACTTTTATCAGCTTGTTTAGAAAAGGTAGATATTTCTAGTACGGAGGGTTATGATCTATTCATCACACAGCTCAAAGATGGTTTAAAAAATACATCTCACGAGACTGCAGCAAACCACAAAGTTGCTAAGGTAAGAAGTTATAAACAATTTACCTTGCTTGGGGCTATAATAGAGCCCCTCCATACTTTCACCTTTCTCCATCTTTCTCCCTCCCAAAACCCCTTGGAAATACTCCAGTTCTGGATTTTTCTCTCTTTTAAAAGTCAGAATGTTTGCTTAAAAGGCATCTCAAAGTTGGAACTATTTTTATTGAAGTTTAACTTCAGTTTGTGGGAACTATTTGCCTTATTTTCTTCCAAAGGCTTTTGTGCTTGATGGCCTTGTATTGGTCGACAGGCTGATGAAAGAGACTTTCTTGTCAGGCTATGAGCTTCGATGAGAAATGGAATATGTCTTTGGTAGTGGGGCTGTTTTGGCCTTTCTTTGAAATAATTTCTCTTTTTCTGGTATCACTAGGATGTCTGTGGGATATGAAACTTTGAATTAAATTCTTAGATATATTTCATTGATACCTTATGTGTTTTTCTTTTAAGGTCTTTTCTAAGTTGTAAGTATAGCACATATAAAATTCCATATGAAGCATATAAGGTAGAAAGTAAAAGCCATTTTCCTAAAAATAACTTCTGTATTTGTCAATATATTCTTCCTCAAATACAGTTGTAATTATACTAAAATACTGTGATATACTATCTTAGTCTGTTTGGGCTGCTATAACAATACCAATTACTGAGTACCTTACCAACAACAGGAATTTATTGCTTTCAGTTCTGGAGGCAGGGAAGTCCAAGATCAAGGTGCTAGCATGGTTGCCTTCCAGTGAAGTTGCTTTTCCTGGTTCCTAGCTGGTGTACTGTGCTGTATCCTCACATGGTGGAAAGGGAAAGGGATCTTTCTGGAGCCTCTTTTAAAAAGGACTAATCCCATTCATGAGGGCTCTGTCCTCATGACTCAAGTACCTCCCTCCTTACTAATACCATCACCTTTGGGGTTTAGGATTTCAACAGGTTAATTCTGGGGGGACTCAAACATTGAGATTATAGCATATACCTTGTTGTTTTTTTTCACTTAAGGCTGTATCTTGAGTATCTTTTATCAATCCTCATAGATCATCTGCATTCTTCCTGATACTTACATTGAATATTTGTCTGTAGACTTACTGTGATTTTATTAACCTATATTCCATTAATGGGTCATTTTATTTGGTGATACAGAACCATACTGTGCATTCCAACACAAAATTTAATGTAAGAAATTGACTTAACGTGTTTGAGAACTGAAGAAGTGAAAAGGAAACCCTGAGGTAACAACACAGGTGGTAACTATAGGGAGCAGCTCCCACCTAGGTCTGGAGGTACAAGAGGTTAGGATTTTCTGCACCTGCAAACTGAGAGAGGCCCTGTGGGACTGGGACTCAGACTTTTGAGCACAAGCTGCTACCCACCTTTTACCTCAGGATCTTGGAGAGCAATGCTTGTGGAAGCGAAACTCAGAGCCTTGAAGAGAGGTGCTGCCTGGCTGATGTTAGTACCTGTGAGGGAGCTCTATGAGAATGGTTCTGGGTATGCTAAGAAAACAAAAACTGCTGAAGAGTGGAAGAATCAACTGCTGTCACCAGGTCCTTGGTGAAGCAGTGTTGACAACAGTAACAAGTAATAGTGAGGACAAGCCTTTCTCCCCTCATCATGCTTTCCAGTTTCCATCTGGTATTCCTTTTGTCAGAACCTCATAGCCAGGAAACTGGTTGGCAAAGGGGAATTACAGTTTGTGGAGTCCCAGCCCTAAATGACAGAGAAGAAAAATAAGGGTAGGTTTGGAGCTGAGGGATAGGAGTTTAATAACTAGCACAGTCCACTGTTTGGCTACTCAGCATCTCCATACACACTCTCATATGTATTTGAACTTTCATAGAACAAAAATATTATGCTTTTACTTTTTATAAATGAAGATTTTTCTTTCTCCCCACGCCAGAAAGGAGAGACACAAAGTCCCAACAGGTATTTTATCCATTTCTACGGCTTAAATTTAGTTACAGTCTCGATTGTTTAGTTAACAGAACTGTGCTACCTAAATATTAAATTAACCACAACCAAAAATTTCTACATAAAATAATAAGCCTATATGTCTGTCTATATATGGGTGTCTGTCTAAATCTACATCCATTCATCCATCTACCGTATATGTAATAAGAAGGGAAGAAAATATGCATAGCTGCTGTACCCCTCAGTTCTGTAATGGTCAAGAGGATTTATATTTATTTATTACCTCCTTCTACTACCTAGTCCATATTCCCTCTGTCCTCAGGCAGTACCTCTTCTGGTCAGGTATCTTTACATGGTGGAGTAACCCACATCTTTACTCTCATAGGATCTAATCCTCAGTGAAGCTGTGTTTAAGTTGTACTCATCCTTTCACTTTACTGTTCAACATGGAAGGAAGGACCAAGGCACCCAGAGAATCTCCAGGACTCTAATTAAGCTCCCCTTGCCCCTATTATTTAGCATCAATCCAGTTTGTCTTTGTCAGTTTTAATCATACCAACCAGTAGAATAACCTCCTTTTTTGCCTGATGATTCAGTGACAGGAGGAGCCCCAAATTGCTGGGTAGCAGTCTCAACACATAATTCAGTGGAACCATTGTACCCCTCATAGAACATTCCTCCCTTGGGATATAAGAACTCTAGAGCTTAAAGCTTAAAAAAAAGATCTTTGAATGAGTTCTTAAGAATAGTGACCCTCTTGGGAGAAATAATAATGTATTTTTTGTTGATTGAAAGCATATACATGATCCCGTAAGGAAGAACATCTCTTCCAGTTAGTATGGAACAGGCGTCTTTAGTAGGGCACTACTATATTGTCAGACCAGCTCCTTCTGGATGATACCACAGTAGGACCAGTCAGTTTCATGGGTAAGAGCCCATTGCTACATTAAACAAAATTTTGTTTTGCTTTCAAGTGCTCTCTCAATCAGAAGCAGGGTTGTATGGAATACCATGATCATGTATAAGCCATTCTGTTAGTCCACAGGCAATGGTGTAATATTATGGCAGAAGCACTCTGGGTAGAACAGGTAAATGCATGTTCAGAATACATATCAATTACACAATGAAGACAAATTGCTTCCCAATCCATGACTGAAAGAATCCAGTATAATCAACCTGCAGTCATATAGCTAGCTGTTTCCCTAGGAAAATGGTGTCAAATTGGTGGCTCAGCTTTGGTATATCTGCTCTGGCAGATTAGGCAATCAGCAATAGCTGTAGCCTGGTTAGTCTTGGTGACAGAAAGTTCATGTTGTTGGGCCTTTACATACTGTCTGTCTCTGTTGCCATGGCATTCTGCGTACAGGTCCATTGAACCAAGACGGAGTGGCTATGGAGAGAGGGTGATTGACAGTCATATGATGTGTATAATTTGTCCATTTCCTCTGGAATGGATGCCTTTTGATGAGCATTCATGTATTTCACAAGTATTTTCATCCTCTGTATTTGATAGGTCTGTCCATAGACCTTTACCCTTGACTTCCTTGTTAACAGTCTTTCAGTCCTAATCTTTTCAAATGCCTGACCATCCAGCCAAAACATTAGCTACTGTCCATTAATCAGTGAGGTTCTTTACTACTGACCAACTCTCAGTCCATACAAAGAGAATAGCTGAACGTAGTGGTTGCAGTTCTACCCACTAAGGTTTACTTTCACCACTGTCCTGATTGGGGCTGTGAATGCTGCAGCCATCTTTTTGGGGTGGTACCACTGTAACATGCAGAACCATCTGTAAATGAGAACCAAGAGTTTCCTTCCTCAGTTATCTCATCATAAGGAGTACCCTGTGAAGCCATTGATTTGGAATGAGAAGGAGACAGTATAAGAAGGGTATGTAATATAGAAGTCTGAACTACTTGCTTATTTATCTTGTTGAAAACTTGCTTTTGGACTTTCTCAAGACTGATCTTCATAAACCAATTAATGAAGGATACTTGTTTCTCATGCCCAGTATTATGGTTTAGTGTGTCAGATAATGCCTAGTTTGTGATGGACAGCTCTGATTACATAGACATTTATCTCATCGATAAATATTAATTTCTATTAGGGACTCCTGAGAAGCCAGGAACTGTTTCTTAAAAGGAGGGCTGTAGTTATTTACAGGAGAGGACATGGCTTTGCCCTAGTATTCTCCTGTGTGATTGTCCCAATTCAGCTTTCCAGAGACTCCTTACAGCATGTTCGCTTGCTGCACACACTTCTAGTGTTCTAGTATTCTCACAAGGTAAAAGTGGCAGAGCATCTTGTGGTTCGGCCTGCACCTGCTGTAGAGCTTCTTGTTCTGCATCTTATGTATTATTTGATAATTGAATTAGAGCAGCACACTCAAATAAGCTGAATATTGGTTCCAAATACAATTAGGACCACCAAGCATTGTACCTCTTTTTCAGTATTTGCTTTTACAAGTTACAGCAACCTGTCTTTTACCTCAGTGGAAATATCCCGACATGCCCAGACCACTAGACCTCCAGAAACTTCACAGAGATTGCAGGATCCTGAGTTTTTCTGGACATTATTGATCCTCTCTAACTTGCATGTGTCTTACTAAGGCGTTCAAGTCCCTTGCTACTTCGTTCTCATGTGGGCCAGTTGGCATGACATTATTAGTATAGTAGACCAATGGGGTGATCTGTAGGATGTTAGATGTTAGAATGATCAGGTTTCTACAGACTAGATTATAATAAAGAGCATGAGATACAGTCCTAGGTAATACCATGAATGTTTATTGTTACTGTCATATAGAACAATGGATGGTCCTTAAAAATTAGTGTAAAGAAAAAGATATTTGACAGAATGTGACTGCTCAAGGGATTTATTGATTGGTTCAGTAAAGACACTTCATCTGGAACAGCAGCTGCAATTGAAGTCACCACCTGATAGTTTACAATCAGATCAGTCTTTCTTCAAGATCTTTTTATATTCTGCATAGACCAAACAGGCAATGGAGATGAGATAGTTTGATTACCCTGTATCTTTCAGGTCTCTTACAGGGGCATTAATCTCAGAATTTTCCTCAATATAGTATTGCTTTAGTTTAGTAGTCTTGTATAGAATGAAAGTTCTAGGGGATTCCACTTGGTCTTTCTTACTTTTAATAGTCGTCAGAGAGGACCAGAGAACCAATGTAGGAATATTTCTAGTTGTCTGCTCTGTATCTCTTCCAGTTATGCATTTGGGAACTGGAGAAATAACTAAAAAATAGGTCTGGGGACCTGCAGAACTCCCTGAGACAGCTTTGGGCCGAAACGCTATTAATCACTTGGCTATCATAGGTTCCCTTTCACTAGTGGACCACAGTGATACTTTAGGTCAGTTCAATGTTACTGTCTTACAATGCATGAAGGATCACCGTATTTTCTATTTCCCAGTGGATAGTAACAGTAGTGAATGCCCACAGTTGCCTTTGGGGAAGGCTTGGAGTAAGATTTATGGGGTATAGCTGGACATTGTTGCAGGACCTTTCTGAAGGGAATTCATTCTCCTTTTCAACCAGAAGTCTCTGGGTTTATGAACAGGTTAAATCTAGAAATGAAGTAAGAGGCTTTCATTCTCTCATCTCTCTCATTTTCTCTCTCTTTTTTAGCAATTCAAGTCATGTTTCTGGCTACAAGTTTTTCCAGTAGTATAGATAAATAATAATTTAGTAGGCTGTCTAGAACGTATTAGACAGAGTGGAAACCATAGGTGAGCAGGGACAGGATATAAAATGAAATTACTTTGCAGGCTTATTTCTCTGGGAGAATAATATTTATCTTTTTGCAATCTAACTTTTAAAGTAATTATTTTAATTTTAAGTGTTTGTGGTTAACATTTATTGAATGCTTACTCTTTTAAACGCTGTACCAGTCCTTACTTGAATTCTCATAAGAGCATTATGTGAATAGGTATTTGTTTTTCCCCATTTCACAGAAGGGGGAAGGTGAAGTTAATTTGACCACGGTCACATAGTTATGGTGAAGATAGGTTTGGAATCCAAGTCTGTGTGACTATAAGATCTATGCTTTTAGTTACTTTTGCTGGATTATGGTGACAACAAATGTATAAGTATCTGCTTAGCTGAAATAAATCCTCATATACCCCAGAAGCGATAAATTGTATAACTGCATTCTTATGATGGAGATACCTGAGTGCCCAGTTTGTGCTTAACCATTGAATATGAAAAACAACAGGTGATTGTAGGTATCCTTAATCTTTAATTGTAGGTATCCTTACTCCTTCAGCTTCCCTTCTGTGAAATGGAGGAAAGCAAATACTTATTCACATAATGCTCTTATGAGAATTCAAGTTACATTTACATATGTAAGTAAATCTGGTAACTACTATCTGGTTCTAGAATGTCTTTTTTAGGATTATTAGTTGAAGTTTCATTTTTTATGTAATTGCAAGTTCCTGCTTTCAGTGATGAATTAATGGACTGAACTGATGAGACTGATAAATAGTTTTTTATTTTAAGCATCTAAGTCAAGTTACAATTTTAGTTAAAAATGTTGAGATGTTGAGTTTTTTTTCCCTTTGCTTACATTTCCATTTTCTTTCAGTGGGCCACAGTTACATTTCATCTTCCTCATCATGTGTTGAAGTCCATTGCTAGTGCCATTGTGAATGAACTCAAGAAAATAAATCAAAATGTTGCTGCCTTACCTGTGGCATCCTCAGTGATGGACAGATTGTCTTACCTCTTACCTAGTGCACGTCCAGAGCTTGGAGTGGGGCCTGGCCGTTCTGTGGACAGGTATATGTTGTGTATGAAAGGATGTGACAGTGAGATTAAATGCATTAGTTTTTGTATTAACTAAAACTAACTGTAAAATCTGCGATTAAGAATATTTCAGAATATTTTTGGAAACTATTTAGATTCTTAATTCTATTAAGATATTGAAATAATGTTAACTACTACTTGAATTGTTATTATTAACAATTTCTTTTGGTTCTTGGAAGGTATTTAAAGGGATCAGAAAACTATATTTTGAAAATTCTAGATTTGTACTTGCTTAGTAAATACTTGCATTAACTTCAAAATATAATCATTCAATATGTAAGAGTTGTTTTGCTATGATGAAATTTTGAGACCTTTTAGGTAAATTTTGGTAAATAAAGAACCATGCCAGAATCTGAGTATAAGAGCCGTATATATATTTCCTACTTAAAAAATGGATGAGTTAAAAAATAAGGGCAGTTTTGAATTAAGATTTTTATGCTGCCTGCCCTGGATTTAAAAAGAGTATTACACAAATTACATCTCAACCAGCATTTTCTTAAAGAGATTAATTGACGTCATCTTTGTATAAAAATAACTGATTAAAAAGCCACTAATACATTCATTTAAGAAAAATGATTTGTTATATGAAGTTACATTTATCAGGTTCTTATTAAAAGTACTGAAGTTTAAAAATGCTATCCTGAAATACTAAATTTAGCAGTTTTGCTAAGTTCACATTTGTTTCTCCTGTAGTGTTACACATTTTCACATTTTCATTGGTTGTGAATTGTAATTTTGTATGCTTTTTTCTGAATTACATTTATAAATAGTACATGCTGATGTTAGCAAAGGCACTACTGAATAAATTAACTTCTGTTATCTTAAGAATTGCTTTTATATTTGTTTTGCAGTATTCATTAGTTTATCTCTTGGTAAATTGAGAGTTTGCTTAATCAGTGCCTTTTTTTTTTGATTAAGTGATTTGTTATTATATAAATAACTTTATTGACCATGTTTATATTTGGAAGAGTTTTTATATTCTGTAGTTATATTGCTATCTCCATCTTTTGGACAAAATACAGAGACTATCATTTTTAATCCCAATAACTATTAGGTGATAGATGCTATGGCTATCTTTAAAATGCTCTTTGGAATATGTCTGGAGAGGGGTTAAAAAGAAAAATGTGTACTTAGAATAAATGTTTTTGTCTGAGAGCTACGCCTGTTTTGAGATTATAAAAGAGCCCGTCAGGGCTATTTTCTTTGCAAACAGTAGCAGAGTTTCTAAACAAATCAGTGCAAGCTATGGTAAATGATTTATTTTAGGAAATATGTTCATTGGTTAGAGTATTCAGTGTTTCTGGAGGTGTTAAAATGTATCAAAATAATAATGTTGATGTAGTCTGTGGTGGTGGTTTCATTAAAAATGAACCTAGGAACTTTTTAAAGACTTGATGAACCTTCAGTCTCTTGGATATTTGAATGAGGGTCTATTAGATGCTAATGCTGTTTTCTTTGCTAATGTAGCTAAGTAGATTAATAGTTTTCTGTTCTAAGACTGACATAGTTCCTGAAGACAACCATAGCCTATAAATGGTAGGGCTTTTCCAACCCAACAACTTTGCTTTTTTCAAACTGGAACACAACTATGAGTTAAACCTAAGCTCATTAGATTACAGGAAATCATATACTATTTAGGGAAGAGTTTAAAAGAAAAGTATTTTTCTGGTCTCATCGTCATGACCCCTTACCACTATCTCTTTTTTTTCCTTCTTGTTACCAGTTGCACTTTTGTGTTAGGTAGAATAAGCTTTACTTACTAGTCTTTTCTTACTTGAAGCCATTTGGACTTTTTCTAGTTTTGGTATGATCTTTTAAAAAATACTTTAGTAATTTCTGCTACAGGTTCACTCAGTGAGCTAATATATTTTAATATGAAAGCATATGTGAAGATTTCTTTTTTTTGATAATTTACTTGAGTGTACAACTTCCCTGGAAAGTAATTTTTCGGGAGAGGGACAAGAAGACTGCTTTCTACTTTGAAAAAAATTAAACTTGAAAGTGCTTTCTCAAAGTGGCTGACATAAAACTGGTGTCCCTGTGGCTGTGGTTTTATCCATTTATGCAAAATGTGGCACATAGGGCTCTCTACCTCTACATTTCCAGATTTTCTGTTCTCTGTTTCATTATTATGCAACAGTGGTTAATTTAATCTACCCCTGGAATTGTTTAATTTGTAGCCATCAGTCAGGTTTCTTTTTCTTTATCCTGTTTGAGGGAAATTCCTCAAAGTGATCGTTTTTAGTTTAAAATATAAATTTGAACTTGGTCATTAGATCATTACCAGTTTTTGTTAATCCAGTAAAATTTTTTCTTCATTATTAAATAGCAGTGATACTATAATTTCGTGTGTAACTTTGATGACATGAAGTATGTTTACTTTTAGATCGTTGATGTATAGTGAAGCTAACAGACGGGAGACGTTTACCTCATGGCCTCATGTAGGCTATAGATGGGCACAACCAGATCCCATGGCTCAAGCTGGATTTTATCATCAGGTAAAAAAAGACTCAAAAGTATATATATGTTTTTTTTTTCCAGAGTACCTTTGTAGCCTTCAGTAAAATCATCAACATTTTAATACTTTTTCAAAAACTTACTTAACGTAACCTGGCTATGTGCTTTTATATATGTACTTGTATAAGTTCTGTTTTGTTCTTACACCATTGTTCATAATGCTGACTGGCTGTTTCCTTTGTCATGTATTGTGTATGAAATGGAAAAAAAATATATTAAAAGTAACAAACACTGAGTTAATGCATCATAATTTTTTTCTTACAGAAACTAGGTAATATTCCTAAGATTGGTTTTTTGAAGTGTTATCTTCGTGTATTTATTTTTGCTCTTTGACTACTGCATTTATAACACAGTAGTAAATCCTTCAGGTAATGCAGTAAAAAAACCACATTGCAGTTACTCTTGAAATTCTAATTTTAGTTGGGATATAAATTACCCCTGTACCTCTGTGTAACTAGAGGCAGCATTGCAGATAGTACAGTGCAACCAGAATACATATGTATTGAAGAACTAATTAAGAAATTACATAGGAAGAGTAATAATTGGTCAAGGAAAATAGCCATAGTTTTATGTAGAGAAAGAGGAGGATATACAGTGCAAGGATTGGCTGACAAAAACACCAGACCTAGGACATTATAGAGAGAGCTTCACAGAGCTAAAGTAGAGGGAAGTTAAGAAAAATGAGTTCAGATAGTCATAGTACACTAATTAAAGGAGACTTTAACCAAGTAATATAAATGGGCTTATCAGTGTTCTGTCACTGGTAAAGAATCTAAGAAATCTAATACTTACATGTTAGTTTACATAAAGCATACTTATTTAATTTTAGAGTTCAACTGAACTTTGAAATCCATTGATACAATTATAAAGAATCTGAAGAGTGGTTATTCCTTAGTTATTTTGAAGTGTTCTGAGTATCGTAACTAAAATTAAATCAAATCAGGGAACCAGATATGTTTGAATGTTTTATTCAAAGTTTGTCAGATATCCAGTTAAAGATAGACTAGTTTGGAGACTGGCCAATATTCAAATCACTGAAATTATTTTCCTAAATTAAAGATTGAATATGGACCATTTTTCCTAACAATTTATCTTTTTCTCCTTATTTGGTGTCATTCCTAAAATAGTGTCTGGAAAGTGATGCATTGGTATTTTTTCTGTAGAATTACTGTTCGTTATATACCATCTCTTCAAAGAGATGAAATCATAGATTTTCTAGAATCTTCTGCCTTTGTTAGGAGCTGGTTATTCTTAGTCTTCTTGAATACATGATAAATTTACATATGTAGATATAGTAAGTGTTAAGCAGACTAAGTGCTCAAAAATATTAATACTGGTTTTCAGGGGTATATTTCAGCTCAGGTTTTGATATATTTTGTATGGATAGCATTTTGTGTCATGTCTTAAAGAATATTACATGAATTAGGTTACTAGTTTGCTTTTTTTTACTTGTCCTTTCTTGTGTGGTTTTATGGGATTCAGTTTTTTATAGTAAACCTGTTAGACTATTTCTTTTCATATACTTAATATATTTCAGATACTTTAGTAATGTAATTAGAAGATGCTAGATGAGAGATTATGTTGTGTTACAAGTTTGAGTTAGAAGTTATTTTCTAATGAAACAGAATTTTTCAAATAAAGCAGCATATTTATAAACATGGGGATTAAGTTGTTGGAACGTAGTTGTATAGACTTATCTTTTCTTCAATCTGGAATTTTACCTAAAATTATGAACTTTCTTTGAAGAGTTTTTATTAGAAAGCTGTTTTTAATATTGATTAACCTTTTCTGTCTTCTTCATGAATTTGTAGCCTGCCTCATCTGGAGATGATAGAGCCATGTGTTTTACTTGTAGTGTATGTCTCGTTTGTTGGGAACCTACTGATGAACCTTGGTGAGTCAATGTTTCTGTGCATGATAGGCTAAATAATCCTTTAAATGTCCTTCTAAATTTTACCTTTCTGATGTAGCTACAATAATATTTTTGCCTTTGTCCTAAGAGAATGAGATAGCACTCTCTGTGCTCTGTCACATCACTTGGCATACAGTATCTGTCAGTTTTGTCTTCCTAAGGTTTATATGTGGGAGAAGTGCTGACAAATAGAATCAGGCTCTGAAAAAAAAGAAAGCTGTGATAAAATAAATTAAGATAACATGATTAACTTCATCAGTTTAATCTTAGTCTGTTGAGGGCAGGCTGTCAATTGGGAATCCACAGAGGAAGGCCTTATATTTATATTTATATTTATATTTATATTTATATTTATATTTATATTTGTATGATTATTATTTACATTTTTGAATCTTAGGGAACCTAGAGATTTTGAATTCTGATGCAGAAAATTCAGAACTTAAACATTAGAGATCATGTATTGAAACCTCATTTTTACAAATAACTACTCTGAGGCCCTATTGATAGAAATAGTAATAATAATAGCAAATATTTGTATACTACTGTTTACCAGGTACTATCCTAAGCACTTTGAACATTTTTTATCTCATTTAATTCTGTAACATTAGCCCTATGAAATAGGTATTATTATCTTCATTTTAGAGGAAGGAGCTTAGGATATTCTCCAGTTTAATTTTTACATTCATTCAGTGAGATAGGAATTATTATTCCATTTTAAATAAAATAAAATTGTTGAAGGGCATATGGCTAGTCAGTGATGGGGTTAGGTTTTGTTTTAAGATACATCACTTATTGTCTACTAAAATTAGTTTGGGGGTCTCTGAATGTTAATCAGCGATATGGGTGGAATAAACTTGTTGAAGCCTATTGGACATAAGGAGTCCAGGTTGCAGTGGGAAACACTATATGAAAAATTGAAGGTACATCTA
The DNA here is from genome assembly GCF_030020395.1 of Manis pentadactyla. Classification (NCBI taxonomy): domain Eukaryota; kingdom Metazoa; phylum Chordata; class Mammalia; order Pholidota; family Manidae; genus Manis; species Manis pentadactyla. Next base: position 210,491,915 of record NC_080020.1, on the reverse strand, counting down.
TCTGAAGACTGAGAGTTGATAATGAGAAATTTACAATTTAGGTAAGGCCCTGTTTGGAACTCAGTCTTGTCTCCTCAAAACCATCTTTACATATAAATAAACCATTTTAATATGTATTTTTTTAGTTTTCCAGGCCAATCTTGAAAAACTTACTCAACTCATACCTGAAAAATCATATTATGATATTATAGAATATAAGTTTACTCATAATTATTTTTCAATGGGAAATTGACTCAGAAAGTTACAGTTGCAGTGTAAAAAAGAAATACATAAAGCCTAAGGAATAATTGATTTTGTAAGTATAGTTTTCTTTGCCATGGAAATATAAAAATGGCTTTGGAAAATAAGCTTTTTTTTGTAGCTGCATCCTGACATTTTCAGATGATACCTTATAATTACTGCTAGTGGAAGTTAAAAAAAAGAATAACCGGAAAGAAAGTAGTAACAAAATTAGGTAATTTTTAAGTGTTAAAGATGATCCTGCTTCCACTATTTGAAAAAATTGTTAAAGTCTGTACAAGGCTTGATCTGAATTCCTAGTGTTTTATTTTTCCTAAACACTAAAGGGTTTTCTAGTAAATGAACTAATTTAACATTTCTTTTTGCTCAATAAGCATTTATTTAAAAGAATAATGCACAATCTATGACCATTATCTTTCTGAGTTTCTTTGAAATTTTGTTTAGAAGTTATTTGTCTGATTGGATCATGTAGTGAATGTTTACTCTGTTCTGTGTTCTTAATAGAGGTCATTTTTCCATATTCATACTCTATCGCTCTTTTTGCTTTCAGATGTTTATGATAAAGTTTTTTGTGAAATGAATGTAATTTACTGAGTTTTTCCTATATGTCATTTAGAGTTGTGGCCAATGATACATATGTACACATTACAATTATATAAATAATTTTAAAACAGCTTTATTTTCTATCAAAGGGATATCTGATATGTAAAAATAGTATATATTTATGGAGTACAACTTGATGTTTTGATACATATACACATTGTGAAAATCACCACAATCAAGTTATTAACATTTCTGTCACTTCTACATAACTTGCATTTTGTCTGTATGTGGTAAGAAGATTTAAGATAAATCCTCTTTGCAAATTTGAAATACACAATACAGTATTAACTATTGTCACCATGCTGTACACATATGGAGAATGTTAAGCTCAAACAAAGTAGTTATTCATTTAAACTTCAGGGAACCAGTGTGAAGAAATATCAGGACTTTAAACAATTTTGTCAGCATATTAATATAGCATAAATTATACTTTAGCATTTATTTCTCAGTTTCATCTGAGACTGAGCTGACTTTATTTATAAGCAGTCGAAGTGAATAACAACTGCCATTAAAGTGAGTGGTTGAACATATTATAGAGTGGTCTTGTAATATTGAATGGTTTGGTATTTGAATCTTTTTAATAAAGAATAATTTTGATTAATTTAAAAAAAGATGATCCTGGGGTTCTGTTTTAATGTATAAACAGCTTTATTGTTCAGTAAACTTTTCCTTCCTTAATCTGTGTAAAGGTCTGAACATGAGAGACATTCCCCAAACTGTCCGTTTGTGAAAGGTGAACACACACAGAATGTGCCATTGTCAGTCACTCTGGCAACAAGTCCTGCACAGTTTCCTTGTACGGATGGAACTGACAGAATATCTTGCTTTGGGTCAGGGAGCTGCCCTCATTTTTTAGCTGCTGCTACGAAACGAGGAAAGATCTGCATATGGGATGTTTCCAAACTTATGAAGGTATGTTTTGATTTTGAAGTAACAGGTTAATAACAGACAAAAAAGCAGTTGTAAACTTAGGCTTTTCATTTCTTTAGGTGCACTTAAAGTTTGAAATTAATGCATATGATCCAGCAATTGTGCAACAGCTTATTCTATCAGGAGAACCAAGCTCAGCAGTTGAATCAAGAAGACCAACTTTGGCATGGCTGGAAGACTCCTCTAGTTGCTCAGATATACCAAAATTGGAAGGAGATAGGTATGTGAATTTGTTTTAGTGGTGTTGATAGACTTAAGTGTTTTTTTTCCCTAAATGTCATATTCTTTTAATTCTTATTTAAGAAGCCAGAAAAATTATTAGATCAGGAGCATAGAGAATAATTGGTTGTTTGGAAATCTGACAGAGCTGTGTGATTTTTGAAAAAATATTCAGAAATGCCATAATCTGTAAAATGTACTTGATTTCATACATTAATCTATGCCAATTGGAAATAACTGCTACATTGAAAAATAAAGTTTAAATAATGAGATGAAGTCCTTGGATTACATATGTAATATCACTTTCTACTAAATCTTTTCACAGAGGAGTTGAACCAGGTGATATTTATTTCCCCTTTTGTCATTAGCATCTTAAGTTACAGAAGTGCTAATGAATAGTGAAATAACCTGTGGTGAGGCAGGATAACCTAATTATTTAAAACCATTTATCATAGTCAGCAATGAGCTGAGGCATGATAATTAAATGCTATAGAAATATTTTGGTAAAATTGCTGTGTTGTATTTTCTTCCATTAAGCTAGTGTGACAGATTCTTGATTTCTGTAGCTGTATTTGATCTGTTTGGGGGCAGGAGAGGTAAAAGTATGATCCCATTTCATCTATTAGCTCCCAAGAAAACTGCAACTATGACTCTGAACTTGCTAGGATTGTATAGCAACATTTGCACTATTCTCAATTAGGTAGAATGAAGCGTTTCATAAACTACTCAGCTTGTCTTAAAGCAATAGCAACTACCACTTTTTAAGATTCTGAAGGTAGCTGTGTGAATTAGAGCCTGTTTAACTGTGATCAGATGTCTTGATACACTGAAGAGATCTGTCTCTTCACTTGCAGGGGCTTTTTATGTTACTGAACTTTGAGAGGTATTACACTGCAGTCAGTGATTTAACATTTTATTTTGCAATTCCTTTGATGGTATGCACTTTCATTAAGAGCCAATGTAAAACTTTGTAAATGGAAATTATTTCATTAATGGAACTAATGGAAGATTCAAAACATCTAAGCTGGGAAGGTTACTTCTGTCTGCTCGCTCTTGGTAATAGTATGTATAAATTATGGGTAGGTAAAGGAATGTGGTCTGAGCTTTGGAACAGACTGAATTAAAGCTTCATGTTATTCTCCATTATTATAAAACCCTGTGACATCAGGATTCGAAAGCAGCTGACACGTTGTTGTCTTTAGTTTTTTGACCACATTTGCCAGTAGGACTGGAAAGTAAGTGTGCTTGATCTCTGTGATGATATTCTTAGAAGATAATGGAAAGTTAATAGAAGGTCATGAAATCGGTGTGTCCTGGCATTCTGAACACTGATTTTTAAATAGAACTTTTGTCTTGGAGTTTTATAGTTTGGGGACTAAAAATTGAATCAAGATATACTTAAGAGTTTACACACATACATGTGCCCACACACAACACATACATGACCCTTGGTAAAATGTACATTTTAGGTTAGCAAGTATTTCTGATGGACAAATATGTGGGATAGTGTGCTTGAGTTGAGATATAAAATCTCAACTTATTGGAAAGTTTTGATTAGCCTCTCCTGCTTTTAAGAAAGTTATAGTCTATGTAGGATAGAAGGACCGCTTTCTCCTAAGAAAGTGTGAACTGAATTATGCAGAAAGGTTACTTCAGTTTGATGTGGTAGTAGGGAGCTCAAGAGGTGGAACTTCTTCCCTCACCTCAAGCCCCTTCTCTGACCTTTGCCTCTCCAGAGGTAGCAGGATTCCTGCTGGACTGATAATGAATATAATGAACCAAACTACTTCTGACTTTGTAGCACAAGATACAATATAGGTTTTAAAATAAACTATGTGCGTTTCATTAGCTTGAAGAATAATATGTTAATTGAAGAAATCACAGCGAGGAAGTTTAATTAGTGCACTTGTTTTGTTTTTGACCATTTCTACTTAAGAGGCAATACTTATCTTTGTTCTGAGTTTATTCAAGGAAGAATATTTATTTGGGAACATGTTTAATTTTAATGAATTAATATTTTGTCTCATTTGTTGTATCTTTCAAATTAACAAAAATTTCTTGAATTTAACTTTGAAGTTATTTATAGTAATAGTATATCGGAACTAAAGTAACTCTGTAATATTGGTATGTTCAGTTTTCCAAAACACAGATAACCTTAAATCTTAACAAAACATTGAAAATAGTATTTTATTTTGCATGTCTATTACTTTACGAAAGATTTATTTTGTGTAAAAAGCTTCAGTAAATCGAGTGTCTATTATAGAAATAATGCATGCTTATTGTAGAAAAAATTGGAATACACAGAGAAGTAACATGAAGAAATGTAGAGTACCCGCAATTACACCATCCTGTTATATTAACATTTGTGTGTATTCTTTAACGTGTATTTAGGTATAGTTTTTCTTAACTCGTAACCAATTCTTTTTTTAAGTTTTATTGAGGTGTAATTACATAGCATAAAATTCACCCTTTTAATATACAGTGATTTTACCATGTAAGAGTCTGATAATTTTTCTATCACAAAATAATATTTAAAAAAATATTATTGTATTTTGAAGACTTTCAGCAAAACTTTTTTTTTTTAATTGAAGAATTATTGATACACAAACTTATGTTGGTTTCAAATATACAACACATTGGTTCAACAGTTTGCCCATATTAAATCCTCAGCCCCTAGTGGGTTACTGTCTGTCAACATAGGAAGATGTTACAGAATCATTGGCTACATTCTCCATGCTGTGCTCCTATTCCCAGGACCAGTTTATATTATGATTGAGAATTTTGTGCCTCTTTATCCCCATCACCCTCTCCACTCATCCACCCCAACCCTTCCCATATGGTAACCACCAGTCACTTCTCAATAATTTTTTTTTGGGGGGTCAGTCAGGTGTTTATCTGACAGCTCTTTGTAACATTCATTGTACCTTCATTTCAAGACACCTGAATTCCTTCTTTAAAATATACTACTACTTTATTTACCCTTTTATCTCAGTGTAGCTGAGTAATATTTGCTTATTTTTCTTGATGTAAAAGTAAAAGCCCTTCTGACTTGAAACCTATTGTGTCTTCTTGATATGGACTTCATTCTGGCTAATTCCAGATCATTGATGTTTCCTCTGGAATTTATTTTTCCAGGTATCTTTATTATTTCTCTGAAATCAGTCAATTAATGTTTAAGTAGCTTGAGACTAATTAGCAGCTGATCTTAAACTTTTTTGAATTTTTTTTGTTGTTTTAAATTATAGTCCAAAGTTGGTTTATGGACAGTTACTACCATTTGAAAAAACTGAAACACAGAAAATTTGTCAAAAATATCTAAGCAGGTTTTCCCCCCTAGTACTTCAAACATTTTTTTGACAGAGATTACTAACTTACATATCATTTAAAATAACATTAGAAAATGCCTAGGTATTTCAGATGTAAGTGCAATACATTGTTTCACAAAGGGAGAAATAAGCGATATTTACTTCCTTGAAAATGCATCTTTTTAGTTTTGTAATTGAGCTTTTCAGAATTTTACAATTGCTAAAGAAGTGCTTATTGTTAGAGTACAGACACAGTCTACTATTGTGCTAGAGTGATCTGTAATTACATCCTTTTTCTTGTCTGTTAACAATGGAGTATGAAGATAAAGATAGATGCAAAAGGAAAAGCAGGGGGTTTCTTGGTCATCTGAGAGAAGAGCAAAAGAGGGACTATTGTCTTGTCTTAATTCTTAACCGCTGAGTTCTAATAGTTTTCTGGCTTGTCAAGGAATTCTTAACAGTCCTTCCAAAACAAACCAAACACAGAACAAAAATAAAATGCATGTGTGTGTGAGTACATGTGCACACACACATATTTACACACCTTTCCATTTCGTTTTAGGCTTACTTTCCTGAATTTAGTAATAGAGTAGTTACTAAAATTTCACTACTGGAAGCTTGTGCTTGATTTTATTAGCTGCATCTCTCTTTTATCCTTTCATTTACCCAAACTGTACCCAGTCAGATCTTAACAGTCTTCAAATTTCTACACATTCTATTGTAGATTCTTAGAAGTTTTCACACCCTATTTCAGGCAGACATTTATTTAATGATTTAAGATATCTGTTATCAGCATTAATCAGTTATTATCTCAGACTACTTATATATCATTTAAGCCGATTTTAATAGTTTGTATGATTTTCATGAGATGCAAAGCAATGACTGTTGGAACATTGTACTTTTTGCTGTCTCAGATTATATATATACTTTTTTCAAAATTCAAATTAATTTTTACTTTGTCTTTTAAGTGATGACTTACTGGAGGATTCGGACAGTGAAGAGCATTCCAGATCAGATTCTGTGACAGGTATGTAAAAAAGTTAGAATATATATATATATTAAATTAATTAATTAATTAATTTTGTTGTCATTAATCTACAATTACATGAAGAATGTTATGTTTACTAGGGCCCCCTTCACCAAATCCCCCCCACAAACCCCATTACAGTACTGTCCATCAGCGTAGTAAGATGCTGTAGAATCACTACTTGTCTTCTCTGTGTTGCACCCCCCACATTATACATACTAATCGTAGTGTCCCCTTTCTTTTTCCCCACCTTTATCCCTTCCTTCCCTCCCTTTCTCCCCAGTCCCTTTCCCTTTGGTAACTGTTAGTCCATTCTTAGGTTCTATGATTCTGCTGCTGTTTTGTTCCTTCAGTCTTTCTTTGTTCCTATAGTCTTTGGGTTTGAGGTGAGTCTCTTATAAGCAGCATAGAGATGGGTCTTGCTTTTTTATCCATTTTATTATTCTGTGTCTTTTGATTGGTGCATTCAGTTCATTTACATTTAGGGCGATTATTGAAAGATATGTACTTATTGCCATTGCAGGCTTTAGATTCGTGGTTGCCAAAGGTTCAAGGTTAGCTTCTTTAGTATCTGTCTAACTTAACTCGCTTATTGAGCTATTTTAAACACTGTCTGGTCATTCTTTATTTTTCTCCCTTCTTATTCCTTCTCTTCCGTTCTTTATATGTTGGTTGTTTTATTCTGTGTTCTTTTGTGCTTCCTTTAACTGCTTTTGTGGGTAGTTGATTTTATTTTTTGCTTTTAGTTAGTATTTTTTTGGTGTGCTTTCTTTGCTGTGATTTTATTTTCCCTGGTGACATCTATTTAGTCTTAGGAGTGCTCCCATCTAGAGCAGTCCCTTTAAAATACCCTGTAGAGGTGGTTTGTGGGAGGCAAATTCCCTCAACTTTTGCTTGTCTGGGAATTGTTTAATCCCTCCTTCATATTTAAATGATAGTCGTGCTGGATACAGTTTTCTTGGTTCAAGGCCCTTCTGTTTCATTGAATGAAATATATCATGCCATTCTCTTCTGGCCTGTATTGTTTCTGTTGAGAAGTCTGATGATAGCCTGATGGGTTTTCCTTTGTAGGTGACCTTTTTCCTCTCTCTAGCTGCCTTTAAAACTCTGTCCTTGTCCTTGATCTTTGCCATTTTAATTATTGTGTGTCTTGGTGTTGTCCTCCTTGGGTCCATTCTGTTGGGAGTTCTGTACACTTCCATGGTCTGATCGATTATTTCCTCCCCCAGTTTGGGGAAGTTTTCAGCAATTATTTCTTCAAAGACACTTTCTATCCCTTTCTCTCTCTCTTCTTCTTCTTCTGATACCCCTATAATACGGATATTGTTCCTTTCGGATTGTTCACACAGTTCTCTTAATATTGTTTCATTCTTGGGGATCCTTTTATCTCTCTCTGCTCTCTGCGTCAGCTTCTATGCATTCCTGGTCTCTGGTTTCTATTCCATCAATGGCCTCTTGCATCTTATCCATTCTGTTTATAAATCCTTCCAGAGATTGTTTCATTTCTGTAATGTCCTTCCGGACATCATCCCTTAGCTCTTGCATATTTCTCTGCAGCTCCATCATCATGGTTATGAGCTTTATTTTTAATTCTTTTTCAGGAAGACTGGTTAGGTCTATCTCCTTCTCAGGGTTTGCCTCTGTGATCTTGGTCTGTATCAATTTCTTCTGCCTTTTCATAGTGATAGATATTGTGGGGAGCTGGTGCGTGTGTTGGGTAAGAGAAAGTTCCTTCTTGCCAGTTTGTGGCCTTCCTCTCCTGGGAGAACAGCGGCCTCTAGCGGCTTGTGCTGGGCAGCTGCGTACAGACGGGGCTTCTGATCTTGCCCAGCTGCTATGGAGTTTATTTAGCTCTGCAGTTGCTGTGGGCGTGGCCTGCCTTGGGCTGCTGCTCCAATATGGCAGAGCCGCGTCGGACGGGGAACAGGCGGGAGGCTGTTTATCGCTGTGAGGGGCCTCCGCGCTGTGCTGCGAGGGTTCGGGTGGCCAGAGTTCCCCATGATTCCCAGCTGCTGAGCTAAGTGTCTTGGGGCACTTCCGTCCAGCTGTGGGGTCCCTGTCTCTTTAAGACTTTCAAAAAACACTCGCTTTTCTTTGTCCTGGGTGCGCCGGCTGTGGGGACCCTCTCACAGGTCTTACTGTCCTGTTTCCCTAGTATCCAGCACCACACACACGCACTGTGTGTCTGCGCTCTGGTGCAGATGGCAGGGGCTGGGTGTTTAGCAGCCCTGGGCTCCCTCTCCCTCCCCGCTCCTACTCCTCTCCTCCTGCCGGGAGCTGGGGTGAGGGGCGCTTGGGTCCCACCGGGCCGGGGCTTGTATCTTACCCGCTTCGCCAGGCACTGGGTTCTCACAGGTGTGGATGTAGTCTGGCTGTTACCCTGTGTCTTCTGGTCTCTCTTTTAGGATTAGTTGTATTTGTTGTATTTTCAAAAATATATATGGTTTTGGGAGGAGATTTCCACTGCTCTACTCACGCCGCCATCTTGGTTCTCAGAATATATTTTTTAAAACCTTGCATTTATGCAGTTCTAGGTAAAGCTAAATATCACTTCATTCTAAATTTCTTAGTTAACACAAACTCTAAATTTTCACTAATATATCAGAGATCTTGAATTAGTATGTAGTGTCTCATACTTAGATTTTAAATGGTATATATTTGATCCAAACAAATTAAAGTGACACTTCTAAATTTTTTTAAGAAATATCAGGGAATTGACATTAAGCTCTTTAGAATGTGTTCAGTTTATTTGCATTATTGCATAATGTTTTCTGTTATTATATAAAAGTAACATTAAAGTGTTTTATCCCCAAAAGAAAACAGTTAAATGGAGAATAAATTTTGAAGTATAAAATCATAGACATTAAGGCATCAAGTAAAATGCTTCTTTACTCATTGTCTTATGAAATATTAAGGCAAAAGAGTATGCTTCATATTTTAATGTTTATAGGCAAGGCTAACTGCATCTCAAAAATAGTTTTACCATATTAGAATTCAATCCAAACTCTGTTACTTTTATAGTCTGATGGCATTTCCTAATGTGTAGTTGTATTTACATCTGTTAGAGTTTTGGGAACTGACTAATATAAAAATACGTAAAGCATAGTACCTGGGAAGTAGCCAGTATTTTAAGAAAGTGACTGTTAAATCTCATGAACTTAAATCTTTGTAGAAGAGACATGGTTTTGTATAGTACAGTTACCCAAATTATAGTTTCATATCAAAGTAGCAAGTGCCCTCTAAATTCTAATTTGTCATGAAATCTTTTTGTAAAGCCATCAAGCAATACATGACTGATTTTGGGTTAACCCTTGGTTGTTTTTAGAGGTCATTCTTAGAAGTGAAAAAAGCAACAAAAAAATAGGAGATATTTCCCTGAATAATATAATTAGCACTAGAAAAAAAAGAATAAATTTCACTAAAAAAATTTAGTCTGATGAAGAGACTGCTTCCCCCCTATTTTGTTATCCTTCTGCACAAAGACAAAAGAACTATTTCATGTTTTTAATCTGATAAAGGATAGATAATAAGATGGTCATTGGTCAAATGGAGACAGCCTGATTAGAGCTTGGACTCTTCTACAAAATAGAAGTCTTCTTTTGTCTTGTCAAGTCATTTAAACTCTTTGGGCCTTAGTTTTTCCTTTGTAAAGTAGAGTGTTTGAAGTAAATGTTCCTTTTCCTGCTCTCAAATTTTTAAATTCTAACTCTAACTTTCTTTTTGTGTGCAATAACTTTGCTCTTTTGTCTGAGTCTAAGGATCTCTGTAGGTATTTTTGTAATTATGTATCTTTAGTCTATTTCCTTATCCCTTTTCTACCTTTATGTTTTTCATCTGTGTCTGTTTGCTCTTTCACACATCCTTTAATACCATGGTCCTGCTTACTTCCCAGTATCTTGAAAATTACCATATATTTTTGTTGACATTCTGTGATACCTCATTTAAGGTTGGGAGTATTGTCCTTAAGTAATATTACACGTTAGCTATGGAAAGAGAAAAAAATCCTTCTAGTTCAAAATTTTTAACTGTGTCCTTTTAAGATTTGTAAGTAGTTCATTTACTTGTAGCAAAATTTGTGCACTAGTCCCCCCTTATCTGCGGTTTCACTTTTCTGTAGTTTTGGTTACCCTGTTGACCATGGTCTGGAAGCAGATGATCTTCCTTCTAACTTACTGTCACAAGGCCAAAAGTAGCCTAACACTATGTCACAATGCCTGTTGTTTCTTGTGAAGAATGGGAACAATGTTTGGCAGGAGGTTGAAAAAAGGTTCAAATTGAAATTTCATAGTTTTAGAAAAGCATCCAGATAAGACCCGATGGCTGGCCTCGGGACGTTTGGCTGGCAGAACTGTGGGTCAACCCTGCCTAAGCAAGCAGAATAAAGAAGGGTTTCCCAAAATGATTATCTGAATAATATTATACCACAGGGTGTTCATAGGTATGTTGTGTAAACATTTATTTTATGATACAGTGGGTTTGAGAAATTCTGAGATAATACAGATAATCTTTGCCGAGGTCTTTGATAGGCGGCGTAGTGCTTTGTCAGTCTTCTGAAGATTGGATAGCATACGTGGTTTCCCAGATGTTGATTGGATAGTTCAGGAGAAGTGGCATAGTAATGGCCCTTGTGACATTTTCCTTTTTAATGAACAGTCTCACCTCACATGCCAGTTTACTTTAATACTTCTTACGTTTGTGAATATATGTAATTGATTGTTAATTTGTTTTATTTTAATATATTTAGAGACTAAAATAGCTTTTCTTGGCAATTGCCAATCATACTAAAAAATCATTTAAGTAAGTTACAGTTTAGTCTAATAAATTGTTGAGAATCCTCAAGATTTATTATAGTGTACTATACATTCATAAAATCTCACTGTGAACTTTTAATTTCCAATTTAATTTCCACTAATTTTAATTTATAAATTGGTAAATTAACTTCTAATTTCAAATCTAAATTAGTAAAATAGAGTAAATAGTGCCTAGCAATATAGAGAGACTGCATGTGAATATAGCTAAATGCATGGTTAAATAAATATCATGTCTATATGTCTGTACCACATGCAACTTGTCTTCAAAAGGACAATTAAAATGTTGAGTTTATAGTTAAATTTTCCTTCTGCTTAAGCTAGAAATGGCTTTAGTGTTAGACGATAATAGTGACATGAAGATTATCCTCAAAAAATGGGAAATTCTGAGTAAATCCATCAGTGAGCTTTTTAAAGATATCCTTAATGAAATAGTTAACAAAACTGGTATAAACAGAACTTGCAATATATCTTAAGTGTTTGATGGTCCATGAATCGCTTGCCCATTCCTTTACCTGGGCAGCTTTCAAACTTGCATGCACCACCCTGAATTATTTTACATTCGTTTCCTTTACTCCTCTGTGTTCTTCTTACCTAAAATTGTAAAGCAAATTCCAGTTTTATTTTTCATTTCCACAAGTTACCTAGAGTGATCTTTACATTCTTGTTGCTGATAATGTTACTGTCTGATAATAGTTTGTGCTACTGAGAAAAAAACTGATTGAAATTCTCAGTTCAGTATCAAGAGATTATAACTTGAGGGGTTGACTGACATACATTGCAGGGTTTTGTGTAGACAGAGAGGGCACGTTTGGAGCATTGAGGCTGAGAAATGACTTTTGTGCTGTTAGGGGACAGCTTGAAGAGCACACAAAGACAAAGGGTCAGTAGGAGTAATAAGATATAGTTGACTTTAAATTAAGTAAAAATCAACAGAAAAAACAAGACACTTATATTTCACTTTAAAATGATGAATTTTGGGAACTTTTTCTTTCTAGTTATTTTTTTTTAAATCTGAGGTTGAAATGATATTGCATACTGTGACAATGAACTGATAATTAACATGGTGAGGTGGGAGAGAGGAGATGATGCTCTGGCTCCTTTTAAATGGCAGAAGAAGGGGAACTGAGATTACAGTAATGTTTCATGGATATTCTGCAAAGTGCATAAATGACAGCTGCATAAATGGTATTGAGAGTTTTTTTGGCTTAGATTTGAAGGGCAGAAATCCTATTATTTTGATAATGATGTCTCAATTGTTTAATCCTTCTATTCTCCTAATTAAAGAAAAGGGGGGAGGGTTTGCTCACAAACTGTCAGGAGAGTGTATTTTGAATTAAAAATGATTTTGGGTCTCTTGAATAACTTTATGGTTTTTCTGAGTAGGTTTATTTCAAATATGATTAAATTTCCTTCAAAATACTTTACATTCTTCCATTTTTTAATTTTATGGCATTGACTGCGCAAGTAAAAATGAAAACGTTATATACAGATTTTGACTTAATTCACAAGGCCATTGTTCCTTTTCAAAGGGCATACATCACAGAAGGAAGCCATGGAAGTGAGCCTTGATATAACAGCACTCAGCATTCTCCAGCAGCCAGAAAAACTTCAGTGGGAGATTGTTGCAAATGTGCTTGAAGATACTGTTAAGGATCTTGAAGAACTTGGGGCAAACCCTTGCTTAACAAACTCTAAGAGTGAAAAGACAAAGGAAAAGCACCAGGAACAGCACAACATTCCCTTTCCATGTTTATTAGCTGGAGGTTTGTTAACATACAAATCTCCTGCTACCTCACCCATTAGTAGTAATTCTCACAGATCACTGGATGGTTTAAGCAGAACTCAGGGTGAAACTGTATCAGAACAAGGGTCAACTGACAATGAATCCTGCACTAATTCAGAGCTTAATTCTCCTCTCATAAGGAGGACTTTGCCTATTTTGCTTCTTTATAGCATCAAGGAATCTGATGAGAAAGCAGGAAAAATTTTTTCACAGATGAACAATATAATGAGTAAAAGTTTGCATGATGATGGTTTTACAGTTCCACAGATAATTGAGATGGAGCTGGATAGTCAAGAGCAGCTGTTGCTGCAGGATCCACCGGTGACATACATTCAGCAATTTGCAGATGCAGCAGCCAGCCTTACCTCTCCAGATTCTGAGAAGTGGAGCTCTGTGTTTCCTAAGCCTGGGACTTTGGTTCAGTGCTTGAGGCTGCCAAAGTTTGCAGAGGAGGAGAATCTTTGTATAGACTCAATAACTCCTTGTGCTGATGGAATTCATTTGTTGGTGGGACTGCGGACTTGCCCTGTTGAATCCTTGAGTGCAATAAATCAAGTAGAGGCCTTGAATAATTTAAATAAATTAAACTCTGCACTATGTAATAGACGGAAAGGTGAGCTGGAATCAAATCTTGCTGTAGTGAATGGTGCAAATATTAGTGTAATCCAACACGAATCACCAGCAGATGTACAGACTCCTTTGATAATTCAGCCTGAGCAGAGGAATGTTAGTGGTGGATATTTAATACTTTATAAAATGAATTATGCCACTCGCATAGTGACTTTAGAAGAGGAGCCAATAAAAATCCAACATATCAAAGATCCCCAGGACACAATTACCTCGCTCATTTTGCTTCCACCAGACATACTGGATAACCGAGAGGATGACTGTGAGGAACCTGTTGAGGAAATGCAGTCAGCCTCAAAGAATGGTATTGAGAGAGAAAAAAAGTCTGATATTTCTTCTCTTGGACACCTGGTAATAACCACTCAGGGAGGATATGTAAAAATACTAGATCTTTCAAACTTTGAAATTTTGGCCAAAGTGGAACCTCCCAAAAAGGAGGGCACTGAGGAACAGGACACATTTGTTTCTGTCATTTACTGCTCGGGCACAGACAGGCTGTGTGCATGCACCAAAGGTAAGCTTTTGGTTTGTTTGTTCTACAAATCTTATAAAATCAGTGTATATTGCCTTCATTTATGTGCACATGTAGTATGAATTTTAGATCTATATAGATGGAGAGAAATTAATTTTTTTTATAATGAAGTGGTAAATCTTTCTATTGTTTTAACTGTTTCAAAACTTTTTTCTACTGCCCTAGGTAAGAATTCTAATTGTAAATAAGTTAATAAGTCTTTCAGAAAGTATCTTTTCTACTTTAACTTCAAGAAAGTAACCTGCTGTTTCTGTGAGTCCTGATTCTGCATCTGCTTAAATTTGTGGCCTTGAGCAAATTACTTTAAACTCAGTAAACCTTTGTTTCTCTTTTATAAACTAGAATAAGGCAGCTTTTTACCAGGCTTGGAATAAAATAATGTATGTAAAGTTTCTGGCACAGATATTGGTCCTTATTTCTTTTTGAAATAAAAATATTTAACAAATAATTACTAGTTTTGAAAAATAAATTTTTCTTGTCTGATTTACTCTTAATCACGGGTGATAGTGTGAATCTGTTTTGCAATGTTTCAGGCCCATATAGCGTAACAATGTGCAGTTTTTTTCCTACTTTTCTTAATAATTCATTTATAATTTGGAGAGAGAGTTTTTGAAAAGGATATTAACAGTATCAGGCAAAATGAGTAATCCTATTGTTAGTTCAGTAGGAGTTTAGGGCCAGGAGATAGTTGAAGCCTAGGTAACAATAACCAGTGGCTGGCAGAGGAATTGGGCTTGAGAAATGTTGTACATTTCAACTGTGGTTCTGGTAGGAATTAATCTGAGTTTTTCCTCTCTTAAAAAAGATTTCAAGAGTTTGGCCAAGAAGTCTAATGGTGAATGTAGCGGTTCAGATTGCCTTCTTTGAAATAAATCTAGTGAAATAGCAAGGGGAAAAAAAATCTTCAAATAATGTCAAAATCAAACTAGATTGATTTAGAAAATGAGCAATGCAGAATAACTTTATACTAATAAAACTTTGAGTTAGAGTTGATACAGTTCAGAAAAAAACAAAATACTCTTTGGCACGAAAGTTAGTTCAAATTTATTGATCGGATATGTGTCAGTTCATTGTTGTGAGAGCTTTACCTCTGTTAATTCTTTAAGTCATCACACTATTATTGTCACCATTTTGCAGGTAAGGAAACTGAGGGAAAGAGAGGTTAAGCAACTTGCCTAAGTCACAGAGTTAATAGTGATAGAGTCAGCGTTCACACCTGCTCAGTTTGTCACCAGAGTACTAAAATAAACTGCATTATACTTCCAGAATGTAACAAAAGTGGAAGACTCACATGTTGAACTTTTTGGAATCTTTTAATCTGAAGTTTAAAAAAAAATGAAAAACTTTGGCTTGCCATAGGCCATCCAAAATGGAGCTGAGTTACGAACCTGAGTGACCTGGTCCAAGGCACATCTTTTTTTTAACTTATTTTTTATTAAGGTATCATTGATACACAATCTTAGGAAGGTTTCACATGAGCCACATTGTGGTTATTAACATTCACCTATATAATCAAGTCCTCCCCACACAGACTATTGCAGTCACTGTCCATCAGTGTAGTAAGGTGCTATAGAGTCACTACTTGTCTTCTCTGTGCTTTACTGCCTTCCCTCTGACCTCCCCCACATTATGTGTGTTAAAGATAATGCCAAGGCACATCTTCGTAAGATACTAGTATTTTCCAGAAATGCAGTCGGGTTTTATGATTTAGATTATTTGGTGAGGTATGCTTTTGGTGACTCAGGGGAGAAATAGTATTTAAGCGATAAAATAGATTAATGTATTCTTGGAGTGTGGACAATGAAAAGTTCTAGGAATTGATCTCATGTGATAGGGAATTTATCCAGATGAAGGATGAGAAAAAGCCTGAGAAGTTAACCGTTTAAAAAATTATCCCCCAGTTCTTAAAGGATTGACTGATCAAAATGCGTTTGAAAAGATGAGATTAATAATAATAAAGAGGAAAGCAAATTGATAATTTTAAATTCATATGTATGAAAGCTCATAAAGTAGGTCAAGATTAAAAAAAACGTTTGCCGACGGTGAATCAAATGGACGAGACACTGTCTTGAGTATATTCAAATAGCATAAAACTTTCTCATGGAGAATCATTGAGTCTTTTGATAAAAATCTACAGTTAATAAATGTTGAAAGTTAATTTTAAGTAGTATTAATAATATACTAAAAAGTTGATGCAGCTGTCTTTGACTAAAATTCAGGAACAATATACACACATGTATATGTGTACACATACGTGAAGCAAGGAAGTGAGGTCCTACCACCCACCCATTGCACAGCTGGCTACTTTCCCCACTGCTGGGACATGGCTGAGGAATGGGGCATGGCAGCTGGTTCCTACAGGCCACTCTTAGGAAAAATCGACAACCTCTTCTTTCACTAAGCACTTCTCTGGTTATCAAAACTGTCTGGTTAGGTTCCAGGGTTCCAAAATAGTAAATTACTCTCACTCTTTCTAGTTCAGTAATTGCTTTGATGGAGTTACTGACCTACCACCGTTAGTAGAATGCCACTGGTGCCTGTGTTGATAATTTTTTAAAATACTTTTCTTGGAGTTATGTTTTGAGTGGTTTAACTTATCACAATCTACTTTAGAGTAATATAAACTTAATTATAATAAAATATAGAAACTTTGCTCTTATCATTTTCTGCCCCACCCTTTTGCTACTGTTGTCTCACTACATTTAGGTGAGTTACAAACGCAACCAAAATGTGTTAGTCACTTTACAAAATCTTTATTTTTTAAAAAAGTTAACAAAGAAATGAGAAAAAAATACGTATTATGTTCACTTATCATTTCTGGTACTCTGCTTTTTCTTGTGAATTTGGTATTGCTTTCTTTCATCTTGAAGGACTTTGTTAATAGTTATTACAAGTCAGGTCTGCTAGAAAAAATTCAGTCTTTGTTTATCTGGAAATGTCTCTATTTCACAGTCAGTCTGGAGGAATAGTATTGTATGTAGAACTACTGGTTGACTATTTCTGCATGTCATTTGTTGCCTCCATTGTTTATGGTAAATCAGACATTAATTTGCATTGTAATTTCCGTATCTGTGATGGCTTGTTTTTAATTTGCTGCTTTCAGGATTTTTTCATTGTCTTTGGCTTTCAGCAGTTTGACTATAACTTATGCACTTGTGTACCTTTTTGTATGTATCCTGCTTGAGGTTCATTGAACTGTTTGGATTTGTACTGTAATGTTTTTCATCAAATTTGGGAAGTTATATTAAATTTGAGGTGATTATTTCATTGTTTTTGCCTTTCTCTTTTTTTTCTGAAATTCCCATTATGTGTATGCTCTTATGCGTGATCTTCCCTTATATCTCTAAGGTGCTTTTCATCTTTTAAAAATGTTTTTAAAATACTTTATTCCATTTGGTTAATTTCTGTTGATCTATTTTTATTTCACTGATTCCTTCTACTGCCATCGCAAATTTGCTTTGAGCCTCTCTAGTGAATGTTTCATTTTAGTTATTTTACTTCTCAGCTCCAGAATTTCCCTTTTGTTCTTTTAAAATAATTCCTGTTTCTTTGTTGAGATTCCTTGTTGAGTCATTATCACCATTTGTTCCTTTCATTAATATCTGGTTTCCTCCTATTCCATAAAAATATTTACAGTAGCTTCATTGAAGTCTTTGTCTGCCACATATAAATCTGGGGCACTCAAGATATTTCTCATCAATTTTATTTTTCTTAAGCATGGGTCACTCTTTGCATGTCTTACAATTTTTAATTTAGTACTAGACATTTTCAGTAACATTATAGAAACTGAATTCTGATTTTTCTCCCCTTTGGAGGTAGTTCTGTGTGGTCATCCACATGTATGAAATCTGTGCAGTTGTGTCTTGGTCAGTGTGCAACCACTGATGCCTCACTTCATTTTTTTTTTCTGGTCTTAATTTTAAGCTTTATTTCTTACTTGTTACCTCTGTGCCCACATAGCTTAGTAGTCAGATAAAGATTTTAATAAGAGATTATGCCTGCATACCTTTACCAGTAAGGTGGTTTTCCAGTGTGCCCAGGCTTTTGTTCTGTTTATATTTTCTCTTAGGCCCTCTCACATCCTTTCTGCATAGGCCTGTGAGCACGGTTGAGTGAGAATGTGTTGATGGCTTTGGCTCCACATAGTCTTTGCTATACATGTGTGCAGCCTCTGATCAATGTGGGATATGTGGAGAGTTTATCAAGCTCCCTGTGTTTCTTTCACTTCTTGTAACTGTGTGTTCAATTCCTTGTTATTTCCAGTGCTTTACTTGCTCCATATAGGATCCTGACTTGAGGAAGCAGAGTTGACGAGCCTCATTTTCATTGCCACTTAGCCATTGTAAACTGACTGCTTTCCAAATATAGTACCTTCTGGCAGTAGCAGTTAATCTTATGCTTTTCACAGCGTACTCCACCCTCATTAAACAACAGTTTTGTCCAATTAATAGTTGATTTTCTGGAAGAATATATATCATCCTCCTTATGCTGTCCTGTTGGAAGTGAATCTCCAAATGCTCTTGTTAGAGTATACTTTTATCCATTGATTTTTGTCTGAAATACTTGTTGACTTCGCTTTCAGTTTTTCTTTGATAGACATATGAAAAATAGAAATCCAGATTACTTTCATTTCATTGTAAGTGCTTCAAGAAATTAAGAATCTTTGTTCAGTTTTGTTGCTGCAAGTTTGGGCTGTGGATCCCAGTAGAGCTGGTGCATCAGTGTCCTCATCTGTACAGTGGCCACAGTAACAGTCCCTACCTCAAGGGTTTTTGTGAAGACTAAATGTTAAACATTTAAAATAGTGTCTTTATACATGAGTAAGTACTAGATAAATAACTGTTTTCACATATGTTTATGTATTTTCCATCTTCATAAAATTTAACTTTCAGTTTGCAGTTCCTTGGCAACTTAATCTCCATATTCTTGGAGTTACAGCACATCGGTAGCTCTCTTTATGTGCTTATTTATTTATCTATCGTGATACTAAAATATGTTTCTTAAATAAATAGTATGTATGTTTACCCATTTTCCATGTAATTATGTTGTATACTATGCCGTAGGTGGTGAGCTTCACTTTCTCCAAATTGGAGGAACCTGTGATGATATTGATGAAGCTGATATACTTGTGGATGGATCTCTTTCTAAAGGAGTAGAACCATCTTTAGAAGGTTCCAAACCTTTATCAAATCCTTCAAGTCCTGGCATTTCAGGTGTGATACAAAGTTTTTAAATGATTTTTTAAAAATGCAAATTATTGTGATGTTCAGTTTTCTGAGTCTTTTATTTAATCTTAAATATTATTTCATTATAATAAACTTTTGGTAACTTTGTTGAGGGAGATCATTTCCTTGTTGACATTTGTTTATCAGGCTTGTTTTGTATATTATTTTTCATTTTTCTTGTAGTTAGAAATGTAAACATTAAAATAAGATATGTTTCTTAAACTAACCTGTGGTAGGTTGACCAATATTGGTGAAGTCACCTAAGAGGTAAAAAGATTATTTCAGTCAATATAGAGCTTTATAGTTAGGGAGGGAAAAAAAACATACGAAAGAGAAAAGAGTTCATTAATAAGAATAAAGTCAGTGGAATGGCTAAAATTACTAATATTAGTAGTGGAATTGGAAAGCTGAAAATCTGTATTCTCCCTGGGGGTGGTATATTCAGGCCTTTATCATATCACTCCATTAGGAACCTTTAGATAGGCTTCTTTTTTGTTTGTTTATTCTTTTTACCTTTCTTCCCTCCATGTTCTACATTGCCCTCCAGAACCATTTTTTAAAAGAAGTAACATTAATATGTTACTGCTGCTTAAAAATCTTTGTTTTCTTTGTGAACTTTTATAAAGTAACTCTAGCCTTCCCCGGGTCCAGTTACAATAAACTTCTTATGATTTCTTAAGTGTATAATTCAGTTTCATGCTCTTCACGTTACGCTAAGCTCTTGTTCCCTACCCTTTATGCCCACAGTTAGTCCTTTTGTGTTTCCATAGCACTATTATGTTTTACTCTTAGCACTTAACACATTTTGTCTTTCGAATCTAGCATTTAAGAGAATTAATAAATCTTTAATGAAAAGTGTGTTTGAACTCAAATGTGTTCCAAATAGAAATAATACATAAAGTTGCTATTTGATCTTTGTGAATGCTTATGGTTGGGCATTTGGTCATTTGTCTTTGCACCAAAGGCAAACTTTTAGTGATTGCTAGTATAATGTATGTTAACTTTGGTGGTAATTAGTATAATATATGCTCATCTTTACTATCTTGTATGTCAGCGTTTCTCAGTCTCAGCACTATTGGCATTGTGAGCTAGATGATTCAGGAGGACTGTCCTATGCTATATTAGCAGGATCTCTGGCTTCTACCTACAAGGTTCCAGTAGCACACACAATCACCTTCATGCAAATGGCCCTTAGGCAAGATTGTCTCCTGGTTGAGATAAACTGACTCGTGTCTCTTGCTATAATTAATTCATCGAGACTTGATTGTCTTAACTATATTACTTGTTTTAAAAAGCTAACACTGAATACTGACAAGCTAATATACTACTGTTTTATAGGTTACTGGTATTAGTGGAAAAGAATTTTTGTACAGAGTGCATAAAAATACTCTTTAGTAGAAGATGAATTAGATTATAAAGAAGTAAATAATGTAAAGAAGGGACGTTGACATGCTGTTAACGTTTACAAACGATATTTAACACATTCTTTGTCAAGTTTTAAAAGCTGTAAGCTTTGAGAGAAAAAAAATGTGGTTTGAAGTACTGTTGTAATAATTTTATAGCGCTCGTTATTAATTTTCTTTGAAAATATTATAAACCTACCAGATTTCATTTTAGTCTTTTTTAAGAGACTGTTTATTGTTAATTGGAATAAGAACACCACCCTTTTAGCTTTGGAATCTAATATTAGACATTTCACAGATATGAATACATGTTTTCATAAAAGAAAGCTACTCTCTCTGAAGCAGGTTGTTACCCTTGTTATGCTGGTATGTATACAAGGTAATATTTAACTACCACAGAAGTGAAAATTATTGTTGAAGCTTTTGGTTTGTAAGTAATTGCCATCAATAGAGCTTTCCTTTTTTTAAATTACTCTTTTTTATAGTAAGAGAGGGCAGATGTTATATGCTTGCTGATGTTTTAGCTTTTTGATTTGTTTAGCTTTTTGATCTGATGTAAGTTTGGCTTGCATTTCAGCACCACTACTTTTTTGGTCCTTATTAACTTAGGGCTAGTTAAAGCTCAGTTGGGACCCTTCTAACAGGTTAAGTTTGGGTTTCTTCAGTAGCAAGTACCCTATCTGTAACTTAAAATATATTCAAGGTGGGTTTTTCTTATGGCTGTTACATTGTCAGCACTAGTTACTTTAGTTGCATGTAGGTATGGAATCTGAGCCCACATCATTAACTTTGAGGATATTTGTGAAAGGTTGTAATTGACTAGACAAAAAACATCAATTAAAACTTCTGTTTTTTTTTTTTTAAATCTATTTCAAATTCTACATCATTCTCTGTTAAGGAGTTGATTTATTGGTGGACCAGCCATTCACCCTTGACATCTTGACATCTCTAGTGGAGCTAACCCGCTTTGAGACTCTGACTCCTCGGTTTTCAGCTACTGTTCCTCCATGCTGGGTGGAAGTGCAGCAAGAACAGCAGCAAAGGAGGCATCCGCAGCATTTGCACCAGCAGCACCATGGAGATGCCGCTCAGCATACCCGAACCTGGAAGCTGCAGACTGATAGGTAAGACAGTTTTCCAAGCTATTTAGTTTTAAATCTATATTAGATATTTGTTAGAGGCATCATAGAATTCTTAAAGTACGGTTTCTCTTAACCTTTGTATATTAATAACTTTGTTCTTCTATTTTTCCCCTTAATTTTAGAAATAGCTATGTTTTTAGCTATAGGATAAAAAAATGAGAGTAGTCCACCATTACAATTAGTTTGGTTATTCAATCCACAAATTTAACAAATATTCAATTGTTTCTTTTCTGCAGGCATTCTTGTAGGCACTGGTAATATGACTCTCATGGAATTTATATTCTTTTGGGGATTGACAGATAGGAAGCAGGTATATGTAGTCATATCTCCTATGTATGTACTATATATATCTGCTATATATGTAGTCATAAAGGCTGTGAAATATGTTAAAACAGTATAGTGATAGAGTAGTTGTTGGATGTATGCCTGTGTGTGAGAGTGAGAGAAAGAAAATGTGTATGATATTTTTTGAATAAGGGGCCTAAGGCCTCCATGAAGACATTAATTCAGAGGCAATAGCAAGTACAAAAACCCTGAGGAGTATGTTTTATGAATTCTAGGAAGAGCAAGAAGACCAGAATTGGAGCACAGTGAACTTGGGGAGAGTGGTATGAGGGGGGTGAGGTGAAAAGAGGTAGCTGGGAACCAGATCATGAATGTCTTTATAGGCTTTAGTGAGACTTTTGTGCTGAGTGAGATGGAAAGATGTTAGAGGGTTTTGAATACAGGAGTGTTGTGGTATAATTTACATATTAGAAGGCTATAATCAGATTATTGTGTTGATGACATTATGAGTGGTTGTGGTGTATATGTTGGGGGGCAGCAGTAGAAGTGAGAATTCTAGTTAGAGTGCTATTGTAGCAGTCCATATGAAATGGTAATGGTAGCTTGGGCCATGATAACAGATGGTGGAGACAGTGAAAAGAGTGGTCAGATTCTGGGTATAATTTGGAGGTAGAAAGAATATTACAGGCTGATGTATTAAACATCTTGTGTGAGAGAGAAGAGTCAACGGATGACTCTAAGGTTTTGAATTTAGCTAATTGAATAATGGAATTTCCATTTATTGAGATTGGAGTGAGTAATCAAGAGGTTTGGGTTTATTTATGATAAATTTGAGGTGTCTAGCCATATTTGGATATGAGTCTGGAATTTAGTGGAGGAGTGTGGTTTGCAAACTTTTATTTTTCAGTGTATATGTAGAATTTAAAAAGAAGTTCATATTTTAAAATGCAGATTCTTAAGACCACACTCAGAGATTTAGGGTGGGGCCCGGAAACAAGCAGGTAATGCCAATGCATAATATAGTCCACACTGTAAAGAAAAAGTGTTTATTGGAATATACATTTCTAAGGCAGGAGGCAGTTCCTCGGATAAGGTCATTCATTGCTCTATGTTTAACCTCTGTTGAGAGCTGCTTATATTTTCTTCTAACCTCACTGAGAAACATTAAGTTTTATTGGAGGCTGCAAATCAAAGAGTATGGAAGGTGATATTAATGATAATATGGTTATGGCCAAAGTAAGCCTTTTGCTTTATTTAGTGTTTTTCCCCTTATTTAACAGCAACAGCTGGGATGAACATGTATTTGAGTTGGTTCTACCTAAAGCTTGTATGGTTGGACATGTGGACTTCAAATTCGTTTTGAACTCAAGCATCACCAATATTCCACAGATACAAGTGACACTCCTGAAAAATAAAGCTCCAGGCTTAGGGAAAGTCAATGGTAAGAAAAAAACCAAAATTTATGTTTGAAGAATTTTTTCTTATAGTTGGTTTCTTAAAAAAACTAATTTTCAACCTGGCTGTCTAGGTTTGGTACCCCCACCTACATTGCCCCCACACCCCATACTATTTTCCTGCTCTACTTTTGTAGTAGTTTTATTTAGACGAGTTAATCTTGAGAACATTTCAGAGCTTTTCAGTAGCTCAGTATTGTTCATAATTGCATAAACTTGGATAATTTAATTATGCTTTTGGGGAAATGTAATTAATTCCTTTGTGAATTAGTTTCATTTTTAGCATACCAGCCTTATTTCTCTTTCTAAGAGGCTTGGTTGGGAAAAGAACTTTGTGATGAAAGTCACATATTCTTTTAAGGTT
This sequence comes from Manis pentadactyla, assembly GCF_030020395.1. NCBI lineage: Eukaryota > Metazoa > Chordata > Mammalia > Pholidota > Manidae > Manis > Manis pentadactyla. The sequence goes on along the minus strand of NC_080020.1, from coordinate 210,467,965 downwards.
GTTAGTGAAACCCAACCTTTCTGTAATGCACGAAATATGCTCATCTTTGTTTATCTTTCTTACAAGAATTTTATATATTTAGTTATTTAAATAGATTGCACATATTGAGCATACTGGGAACTAGATGTTATGTCTCAGTGATTCCTCTGTAATAGATAAATTGAAAGGCTGGGGATAATTTTAGATCAAAATGGCTACTTCACATCAGGGAGTAAAGACACTGAAACCTGAAAAATTTCCTCCTTCAAAAATACGTATGTGTGTGTTGGTGTTTATGTGTGTTTGTGTATATGTGTGTACTTCGTGTGTGTGTATGTGTGTGTGTGCGTGCTTTGGAGTTGTGACAGATTTGTATTTGAGTCATTGGTATTTTTAATACTGCAGGGTGCTTATACTCTGCACCCTGGGGAAAAATTTCTAGTTTAGTTGCCAGCAAATTGTTTCTTCAGGAGAATATTTTACTACCATTAAAAGAGAGAAGATGATGTGAAACAATTAATTGCATTTAGCTTTCTTCCTCTACTGAAAACCACTTTATAGCATCTGTGATGAAAATCACAGTAGTTCCCAGTTTAACAGAAAATTTTAGAATTTTAGGCACATAAATCACTGATACTAAGCAAAATTAAGTTTACTAATATTTTTATCCTCTAGAAACAGCAGTAGATAGGCAGATCACCTTTCCTTTGTCTCCAGCTCTTAACATTGAAGTGGAACAAAATGGGAAACCGTCCCTGGTTGATTTGAATGAAGAAATGCAGCACATGGATGTAGAGGAATCACAGTGTGAGTTAAATAATAGAGCTGTTGTCCATGACAGTGAAAAGAATAGTGATCCACATGCATCATGTTGGGCAGAGATTACCTTATGGCTTGTAAAAACCTGGTTTTAAGAACATGATTAAAAAATAACCTATAATTCTGCTTTGGCAATATGCTTAACTTTCAGCTCATCTTTGTGAAAACAACTGCACTAATATTTGCATTCTTGTTTTATAATATCTTGGGATTTGAAATCATGTCATGGCTTTACAATTTTTTCTTGGAAAATTAAGGCGAATGAAATTACTATGGGAATGGAAAGCAACATAATGTATCAGATAATTTACTATAGTTCCCTAGCTGATACTGATAGTGAATTCTTGAACACATTCTAAATATGGTATTTTGTGCGGTGGTATATATGTAAATGGGATGGATATTTGCTTATTAAGCATCTCATTTTAAATTGCAAACTAATTTAAAAGAAAATGTGCATTTTCTTTTTAGGTCTTAGATTATGTCCATTTTTAGAAGATCATAAAGAAGACATTCTGTGTGGGCCAGTATGGCTTGCAAGTGGCCTTGATCTATCAGGGCATGCTGGGATGCTGACGTTAACAAGCCCGAAACTTGTTAAAGGTAAAGTAACATATTTTACAAAAGTAAATAATAAAAAAAAGAATAAATAATGCCATAATTATAAAATTGAAAAAAAATTATAAGATTAAAAAAACTGATCTCAGTAAAATATTCTTTTGTTTGAGATTTTCATTAGCAAGTCCATCAGTTTTCTGGTAACTGAGGTCTTTTCCTCTCATTAAGTGACTATATTGTGTGAAACTATGATCCTACTGTTTGTGTCTTGGAGGTCTCAGTGCTTTTTTTGAAAAAGCATAAGGAAAATGAATACAGGGTGACTTAGTGTCATGTAACAGCTCTTCCAAGTAACCAAACATCATCTTTGTCATGTTTGTCTTTCCCATCAACGAAGAGTCCTGGGTCTTAAGAGTGTTCATTGTATATTCTTATAATATCTTAAGAGAGTTTTTTATGAAAGAGTTTTGATGGTATCCTATTTAAAACTTGCCTGTCTCAAATAAATACAAATTATTATTAATATGTATTTAAAAATAATTCGCTATTATAGACTTATTAGGTACTGACAGGTAGAAATTTTCTTCTAATTTTTGTGTCCCAGAGGTGAATAAAACCAACAAACAAAACACCTAGCTTGATTATGAAAGTAAATTTGGAGGTGGATTGAGGTATGGAGATCCTTCCCCAGATCAAGAAAATAGCTGACCAACTAAATAACAGCTATTTTAATTTATATACATCCCCTTTATATTAAACGTTTGTCCCATTCACGCACTTAACTTTAGTTGCAGATATGCTATTTAAACACGTTTTAATGTATCCTCTTGACTGCATCTCATTCATTTATTAAATTTATGAGACCTCCTGATGTGTTAGGCTACATACTGGAATACCATAGTAAGCAAAACTAGTAAAATTGCTTATATTGCTCAAAGTGTAAGTTGGTTTTGTTGAGTGAGAATGTGAAACTTAAATTTTAATAAGAAAATAAAAACATTGACTTTGACAGAATGGAGGATGAAATTATATAACATTATTTTAAAAGACTAAATAATTTAAAAGTGTCAATTTTCCTAGAATTTACTGAATGTCTTTGGAGGTGGGAAAATGATTGCTAAATTTTTATGGAAGAATAAAATGATGATAAGGGTCTAAGAAATTTGGAAAAAGAATATTGAGAGGGTGGTTTTTGTCAGATATTAGAACATAGGACAATACAGGAATAAGAAGAATAGTGTATTTGAATTATTCAAACTACGTTGAATTCAAACTACATTATTCAAACTACCCTATGCTAGTTCAATAGGCAGACAGATTGGTGGAAAACAAAAAGATCACTTTGTAATAACAAAAGATACAATACTTATTGAGGCAGTAATGGATGGTTTACTGATAGATGTATTAATTTGAGGGCATTTTTTAGTATATTTTACATATGTATTGTATAATATCTCAATTTAGTTAAAACAAGAAAAAACATACTGGTAATAATAGCAACCAATATTTATTGTTTCTTTTGTGCAATGAACAGTTCAAAGTGTTTTAGATACCTTTGAGGTAGGCACTGCTGTTCTCATTTTACATTTAAAGGCACTGAACTGTTAATTTGTTGCATGCTTAGTAAGTGGCAGAGCCATTATGCAAACCCAGGTAATGACTCCAAATCCTGTGCGTTTTCAACTGATAAAATACTATAATGCTTATGTGTATGTGTGTGCACACAAATGTGTGTATGCATGCATAAAAAGGTTGGGTGGACAAAACTCGGAATTAAAGATGGTGTGAGGTGAGACAGAGGCCTTCCAAAACCACATATAATATGAAAATATGGTTAATACAACTAATCCTAAGAGAGCAACAGGAAAGAAGGTTGCTCCAGACTACATACACCTGGAGAAAAGAACAAACCTAATGGTACAGGGTAATGTACCAAAGCCATGATTTGGTAGGACCCAAGCCCTTACCCCATCCCAGCTCACCAGCAGGAGGAAGAGAAGCAGAGTGGGGAGGGGCTAGAGGCCTAGGACAGCTGAACAAACAGCCCTGGAGATCTGCTCTGGGAGCATGAACCTACATTGCATGGTGCTCTGGAGATTAGTGGGGTTGGAAAGCTAAGACAGGTGAAATACTTGGAGAGACTGATATTCCATCCACTTGTGGAAAACAGGGATCCACAACTGGCTGCTCTGGGACAAAAGAAAGGCGGGCAGTCTGAGAGACTTCCCAACAGCAAGAGGGCTGCTAAAGGGGCAAGGATTGCACAGAGCTTGCTACTCAGGAGAAAGGACAGGTGGACAAAATTGTCCAGGCATACCCTGCCCAGCAGGTTGGGAACTTAAAAGAATTTCAGGTGCTCCATCCCCTTGGCGGGCTGTGCAACTCCAAGGACCCCAACGTGATATGCAGCCTGCTGTGCCTTCCACCCAGCTGGCACTGGCTCACAAACCAGCTGCCCCTGACATTGCCCCAGGCCAGTCAGAGGGCAGCCCCACCTTCAGCAGCTGCAAGTGCCCAGCATAGAGGATTCTCCCTGCATCCTCAGCGCACTGGCCCTGGAAGTGGAGAATGGCACTGCAGCAGGGAAGCAGGAAAGGCCTATTTCTTCCCAACAGGCACCAGTGCCGCTCCCCTGTGACCCCCACCATCGCTCCAGGAGCTAAGCAGCTGCAGAGAGTACAGCTTCTGGGCACTCCGTGGCGCCAACTACAAATATGAAATGTCAGAGGAACCTGGTTCAACCCAAAATCTCACAAAGACCAGAAAGAGGGCCAAGTGAAACTGAACTCATCAGTTTTCCTGAAGGACATTTCAAAATAAAAATCATAAACATGCTCAAAGAGCTACAGAAAAATATTCAAGAACTCAAGGAAGAAATCAGGAATGAGATTCAATCAGTAAAGAATACAGTATCTCAAGTGAAACATACAACAGAGTGATACAGAAGCAGAATAGATGAAGTACAGTAGACGGTAAATGAAATAGAAATTAGAGAACAGGAATACAAGAAGCTGAGGCACAGAGAGAAAAAGGGACTCTAGGAATAAAAAAATATTGAGAGAACTGTGGGACCAATCCAAACGGAACAATATTCACATTATAGGGGTACCAGAAGAAGAAGAGTGAGAAAAGGGGATAGAAAGTGTCTTTGAGGAGGTAATTGCTTGGGGAAGGAAATAGTATCTCAGGCCATGGAGGTGCACAGGTCTCCCAACACAAGGGACCCAAGGAAGACAACATCAAGACATATAATAATTAAAATGGCAAAGATCAAGGGTAAGGACAGAGTATTAAAAGCAGCCAGAGAGAAAAAAAGATCACTTACAAAGGAAAACCTCAAAAGAAATCTTACAGGCCAGAACAGAGTGGCATGATATGTTTAATCCAATGAAACAGAAGGGCCTCGAACCAAAAATACTCTGCCCTGTAAGATTATCATTTAAATTTGAAGGAGGGATGAAACAGGCAGACAGTAGAAGATGGCAGCGTGAGTACAGTGGCAGAATTCTCTTCCCAAAACCATATGTATTTTGAAAATACAGCAAATGCAACTCTTCCTAAAAGAGAGACCAGAAGATATAGTACAACAACCAGGTTATATCTACATCTGTGAGAACTCAGCATCCCACAAAAACGGTAAGATACAAAGCCATGACCCAGTGGAACCCAAGCACTCCCCCAACCCCAGCTTACTGGCAGAAGGAAAAGAATCAGAGTTGGGACGGAGTGGAAGCACAGGACTGCTAAATAACCAGCCCTAGTTATCTGCACTGGGAGCACAGATGCACATCTCATGGTATACTGGATATTAGAGAAATGGAAAAGTAAAATCTGAAACAGTGACTGCGAGCGGGTCCCCACAGCCCTGTTTCCCCTGGGACAAAAGAAAAGCGGGCACTTGAAAAGTCTTAAAGGGACAAGGCTGATGGAGCTGCAGAGAAATATGCAAGAGCTAAGGGATGAACTCCGGAGGGAGATAACAGGTGGACAAAATTGTACCGGCACACTCAGCCCAGCAGGCTGAGAATCTTAAGGAACTTCAGGCGCCCTAACCTCCTGGGTGGCAATGCAGCTACAAAGCCCCTCACAGTGATAAGCAGTGCTATTCATTCCCCACAATGGCACTGCAAGCAAACTGGCCGACCCGCCATTACTGTGGACCAGCCAGGGAGCAGCCCCACCAACAGCAACCACACAGAGTCTTCTCCTAGCGTGCAGCTAACCGGGCCAGACCCAGAGAATGCCCCCAGCACACCCTCGCCTGGCACAAGCAGAGGAACCTGGGGCAAAGTCTGGAAGGCACGAAGGGGCACTGTTCTCACAGGAGAACACACCTGGCACCCCTGCGACCACTGGCAGTGCACTAGGCCATCCCAAGGGCCGCCGTGCCCACGGCAGCTCGGGGAATTAATTCACAGCAACTGCTCCCTGTGTGCAGATAACAGACACAGGCAGCGGAGAAGGGCAAGGCGACTGCAAGCAGGAAGAGACTTTGTTATCCCAGCTGACACACATGCCACTTGCCAGCGACCTCTTCTAGTGCCATGAAAAGGCAGAGGAACTTGGTCCAGTCCAAAATCACTCAAATAATGCCAGAGAGAGGACCTGGTGAGATAGTTATAAGTAATCTTCCTGAAAAAGAATTCAAAATAAAAGACATAACCATGCTGATGGAACTGCAGAGAAATATGCAAGAGCTAAGGGATGAAGTCTGGAGGGAGATAACAGAAATGAAATAATCTATAGAAGGACTTAATAGCAGAGTGGATGAGGTGCAAGAGACTGTTAATGGAATAGAAATCAGAACAGGAATACAGAGAAGCTGAAGCAGAGAGAGATAAAAGGATTTATAAAGAGAACTGTGACCAATCCAAAGAGAACAATATTTGCATAGTAGGGGTACCAGAAGAAAGAGAGAGAGAAAGAGAGATAGAAAGTGTTCTGGAAGAAATAATTGCTGAAAACCTCCCCAAGCTAGAGAAGGAAATAGTCTCTCAGACAATGGAAGCCCACAGATCTCCCAACACAAGGGACCCAAGGAGGACACCACCAAGACATATAATTAAAATCGCAAAGATCAAAGACAAGGACAGGGTATTAAAGGCAGCAAGAGAGAGAAAAAAGATCACCTACAAAGAAAAACTGATCAGGCTATCATCACACTTCTCAACAGAAACCTTACAGGCCAGAAGGGAATGGCATGATATATTTAATGCAATGAAACAGAAGAGCCTTGAACCAAGGATTCTGTATCCAGCATGATTATCATTTACATTTCAAGGCGAGATTAAACAATTTCCAGATAATCAAAAGTTGAGGGAATCTGCCTCCCACAAACCACCTTTACAGGGTATTTTAAAGGGGCTGCTCCAGATGGAATTATTCCTAAGGCTAAATAGATGTCACCAGAGAAAATAAAATCACAGTAAAGAAAGGAGATTAACCAAATACTAACTAAAGGCAAAAAAATAAAATCAGCTATCCAAAAAAGCTGTTAAGGGAAACACAAAATAGTACAGAATAAAACACCTACCATATAAAGAGTAGAGGAGGACGAATAAGAAGGGAAAGAAATAAAGAATCATCAGACAGTGTTTAAAATAGCATAAGTGAGTTAAAGTTAGATGGTTAGATAGTAAAGAAGCTACCTTGAACCTTTGGTAACCACAAATCCAAAGCCTGCAATGGCAATAAGTACATATCTATTGATAATTACCCTAAATGTAAATGGACTGAATATACCAATCAAAAGACACAGAGTAATACAATGGATAAAAAAGCAAGACCCATCTATATGCTGCTTAGAAGAGACTCACCTCAAACCCGAAGACATACGCAGACTAAAAGTGAAGGGATGGAAAAAGATATTTCATACAAACAATAGGGAGAGAAAAGCAGGTGTTGCAGTACTTGTATCTGACAAAATAGACTTCAAAAAAAAATAAAGTCACAAGAGATAAAGAAGGACATTACATAGTGATAAAGGGGTCTGTCCAAGAAGAGGATATAACCATTATAAATATATATGCACCCAACACAGGAGCTCCGACATATGGGAAACAAATACTAAAAGAATTAGACGAGGAAATAGAATGCAATGCATTCATTTTAGGACACTACAACACATCACTCACTCCAAAGGACAGTTCAACCACAGAGAAAATAAGTAAGGACACAGAGGCTCTGAAGAACACATTAGCACAAATGGACCTAACAGACATCTACAGAACTCTACACCCAAAAGCAGCAGGATACACATTCTTCTCAAGTGCACATGGAACATTTTCCAGAATAGACCATATACTAAGACACAAAAAGAGCCTCAGTAAATTCAAAAAGACTGAAATTGTACCAACCAACTTCTCAGATCACAAAAGTATAAAACTAGAAATAAATTGTACAAAGAAAACAAAAAGATTCACAAACACATGGAGGCTTGACAACATGCTCCTAAATAATCAATGGATCAATGACCAAATTAAAACAGATCAAGCATATATGGAGACAAATGACAACAACAGCACTTCGCCCCAACTTCTGTGGACGCAGCAAAGGAAATTCTAAGAGGAAAGTATATAGCAATCCAGGCCTGTTTAAAGAAGGAAGAACAATCCCAAATGAATAGTCTAAAGTCTCAATTATTGAAACTGGAAAAAGAAGAACAAATAGGCCATAAGTCAGCAGAATAAGGGACATAATAAAGATGAGAGAAGAAAGAAATAAAATTGAGAAGAATAAAACAATAGAAAAAAATCAATGAAACCAAGAGCTGGTTCTTTGAGAAAGTAAACAAAACAGATAAGCCCCTAGCCAGACTTATTAAGAGAGAAAGGGAATCTATATACATAAACAGAATCAGAAATGAGAAAGGAAAGATCATGACGGACCCCACAGAAACACAAAGAATTATTAGAGAATACTATGAAAATCTATATGCTAACAAGCTGGATAACTTAGAAGAAATGGACAACTTTGTAGAGAAATACAACCTTCCAAGACTGACCCAGGAAGAAACAGAAAATGTAAAGAGACCAATTACCAGCAACGAAATCGAATCGGTAATCAAAAACTACCCAAGAAGAAAACCCTTGAAGCAGATGGCTTCATTGCTGAATTTTATCAAACATTTAGAGAAGACCTCATACCCAGTCTCCTTAAAGTTTTCCAAAAAATAGAAGTGGGAATACTTCTGATTCATTCCATGAGGCCAGCATCACTCTAATACCAAAACCAGGCTAAGATAACACAAAAAAGAAAATAACAGACCAATACCTTGATGAACATACTTGTAAAAATCCTCAGCAGAATATTAGCAAACCGATTTGAAAAATACATATAAAAGATCTTCCATCATGATCAAGTAGGATTTATTCCAGGGATCCAAGGATGGTACAGTATTAGAATCCTTCAACGTCATCCACCACATCAACAGAAAGAAGGACAAAAACCACATGAAGATCTCCACAGGTGATGAAAAAGCATTCGACAAAATTCAACATCCATTCGTGATAAAAACTCTCCACAAAATGGGTATAGAGGGCAAGTACCTCAACATAATAAAGGCCATATATGACAGACCGACAGCCAACATCATACTTATCAGTGAATAGCTGAAAGCTTTTCCTTTAACATCGAGAAGAAGATAAGGATGCCCACTCTCACCACTTCTACTCAACATAGTTCTGGAGGTCCTAGCCACAGCAGTCAGACAACACAAAGAAATAAAAGGCATCTGGATTGGCATGGAAGAAGTTAAACTGTCACTGTTTCCAGATGACATGATATTGTACATAAAAAACCTAAAGAATCCATTCCAAAAGTACTAGAACTAATATCTGAATTTAGCAAAGTTGCAGGATACAAAATTAATACCAGAAATCTGTTGCATTCCTATACACCAGTGATGAACTAGCGGAAAGAGAAATCAGGAAAAACAATTCCATTCACAATAGTATCAAAAATAATAAAATACCTATCAATAAACCTAACCAAGAAAGTGAAAGACATATATCCTTAAAAGTACAAGACAGTCTTGAGAGAAATTAAAGAGGGCACTAATAAATGGAAACTCATCCCATGCTCTTGGCTAGGAAGAATTAATATTGTCAAAATGGCCATCCTGCCCAATGCAATCTACAGACTTAATGCAATCCCTATCAAATTACCAACAGCATTCTTCAACGAACTGCAACAAATAGTTCTAAAATTCATATGGAACCACAAAAGACCCTGAATAGCCAAAGCAATCCTGAAAAGGAAGAATAAAACTTTGGGAATTATGGTCCCGAACTTCAAGCTCTACTAGAAAGCCACAATAATCAAGGCAATTTGGTACTGGCATAAGAACAAACCCAAACACCAATGGAGTAGACTAGAGAGCCCAGATATAAACCTAAGCATATATGGTCAGTTAATATACAGTTGGGAAATGAGAGCCTCTTGAACAGCTGGTGTTGGCAAAACTGGGCAGCTACTTGGAAGAGAATGACACTGGATTATTGTCTAACACCATACAGAAAAGTAAACTCAAAATGGATCAATGGAAAATGTAAGTCATGAAATCATAAAACTCTTAGAAGAAAAAATAGGCAAAAAATTCTTGAATGTAAACATAAGCAACTTTTTCCTGAACGCGTGTCATTGGGGAGGGAAACAAAAGCAAAAATGAACAAATGGGACTACATCAAGCTAAAAAGCTTCTGTACAGCAAAGGACTCCATCAGCAGAACAAAAAGGTATCGTACTGTATGGGAGAATATATTTGTAAACAACTTATCCGAGAAGCGGTTAACATTCAATATGTATAAAGAACTCACATTCCTCAATACCCAAGAAGATAATAACCCGATTAAAAAATGGTTGAGGATATGAACAGACACTTCTCCAAAGATGAAATTCAGATGGCCATCAGGCACATGAAAAGATGTTCCACTTTGCTAATTATCAGGGCATTGCAAGTTAAAAGCATAATGAGATATCACCTCACAGCAGCTAGGATGGCCAAGACAGAAAAGACCAGAACAACAAATGCTGGAGAGGGTGCGGAGAAAGGGGAACCCTCCTACACTGCTGGTGGGAATGTAAATTAGTACAACCACAATGGAAAGCAGTATGGAGGTTCCTCAAAAAACTAAAAATAGAAATACCATTTGATCCAGGAATTACGCTCCTAGGAATTTACCCAAAGAAAGCAAGATCTCCGATTCAAAAAGACATATGCACCCCTATGTTTCACCACAGTTTACAGTAGTTAAGATTTGGAAACAATGTAAGTGTCCAAGTAGATTAATGGGTAATGAAGATGTCGTACATATACACAATGAAGTACTTATTCAGCCATAAGAAACAGATTCTACCATTTGCATCAACATGGATGGAGCTACAGGGTATTATGCTCAGTGAAATATGTCAGGCAGAGAAAGACAAATACCAAATGATTTCCCTCGTTTGTGGAGTATTAACAATTAAGCAAAACTGAAGGAATAAAATAGCAGCAGACTCACAGACTCAAAGAAGGGACTAGTGCTTACCAAAACGGATGGGTTGGGGAGGGCTGGTTCGGAGGGAGGGAGAGCGGGATTGAAGCATATTATGATTAGCTCACATGGTGTGTGTGTGTGGTAATGAGGAAGACACTGTAGCACAGAGAAGACAAGTAATGACTTTGTGGCATCTTACTACCCTGATGGACAGTGATTGCAATGGGTTATTGGGGGGGTACTCGATAATATGGGTGCATGTAGCAAGAACATTGTTTTTCTTGTGAAACCTTTATAAAAGTGTATATCAAGGATATCTTAATTTAAAAAATTTATTAAAAGAAAGATTGGGTGGATATGCAGAGTTATGGCATCATTAATCTATATGGGTGGTGCCTTAATGACAGTTTCTGCTTTATGTCTTCCTGTAATTCACAAAATTTCTGTTATTAAAATAAATAACTTCATTGGGGAAAAATATGCCAAATGTTAATAACAACTATTTCATCTTTTCTGCCTTACATCTCCTGTGCTTTTTGTTCTTCTGCTGCCAGCATCTTTTGCTAATAACAGTAAGGTTGTTTAGTCATATTATACTTGAGCTGTGTAGTTTGGTAATTCTGACTGTGTTTTTCTTTTTATGTAATTGATTATTTAACTTGCTATATGAAGATCAAACAGTGCACTTTTTTGGTGATTCAGTTAATCATCCCCTTTTATACCACTCCTCTAGGTATGGCAGGAGGAAAATACCGTTCATTTTTAATCCATGTCAAGGCAGTGAATGAAAGAGGAACAGATGAGATCTGCAATGGTGGCATACGCCCTGTAGTAAGACTTCCATCCCTAAAACACCAGAGTAACAAGGGTTATTCACTTGCTTCACTCTTGGCAAAAGTTGCAGCAGGCAAGGTATGAAATAGTGTCATTTTGAACTGTAACAATGCTTTTTTAAACATTGTGGATGAAATTGGACACACTAGTTGGAAAAGTATGACCCTCCATTGATCTTTCAGTTGACATTTGGTTTGTATTTTTCCTTGCAATGACTTAAAAAATTAAGAAGTAAATATATTGAATTAACTTTAAGCAAACTACCTAATATTTTATAAAGTATGCTCAGTAGGGGCTAATTGTTAGCACGTACTTTCCCTTATAATTATTTTAGGCCATAATTCTTATTTCCTTAGGTGTGAGTTTGTTTTTATGCCCTCATCACTTTTTGTTTTTGCAAACATTTGGGAAGATGAAGGAAGAGAAGCTGGGAAGTGATTTTAGAGAGATATATCCTGATTTTCATGGTTGATTTTTTTTATAACTATCTGTGTATCATGCTGTTTTTATATAATTTTCTTGGATTGTCTCTTCAAAATGATCTTGGATTTTTCCTGAACTCTGGAGACTTTCTCTGTCATCAGCATTCGTAATCAACAATAGCAATATTAGTAACATCAGTCACCTTATATTTGTATAGGGCTTTCAGTTTTTCAAGGACTTTGAGTATGTTATCTGATTTAATCTTCAAAATAACTGAGGTGGGCAGAGCAGGTGCTGTTACTATGTCCACTTTTCATATTGAAAGTGAGTATTAGCGATTGGGGAGCTGTCATATCTCACATGGCATCTAAGCACTGTAACGAGGACATGGACTTAGGACTTAGGCTTTATAATCTTTAAACGTTGGATTATTGCCTTTAAAACAGTGATTGTTTTTTTCTCATATTTTGGGGTAATTTAGTCATTGACTAAGTATGAGGGTAAAAGCTGTAATTTTAATTGAAGATTCATGTTTGATAGTCATAATTCAATTATTTTCCTTTATTTGAAAACTTTATTAGGAACTTTTTTGTTTCACTTGCACAATTACTAATTTTTATATATTAAGGAAAAATCATCTAATGTTAAGAATGAAAATGCAAGTAGCACCCGTAAATCAGAAAACCTCCGGGGCTGTGATTTACTTCAAGAGGTCTCAGTCACTATTAGAAGATTTAAGAAAACTTCAATTTCTAAGGAAAGGTAACCTTGTTTCCTTCCCCTACTATTCTCATAATAATAAAAGTACACAGGAAAAATCCTAATAAACATACCAATAGTCACAAAAATTTTTTAATCTAGTTTTTACTTGAAAATTTTTGTTTACTTTCTATTCTAGTTAAGAACTTGTGATATCAGGGAGGGTATGATTGTCTTTCTACTTCATTGGTTTATCCCCGTTATCTATACAATGCTTGGTATGTACAAGGAATATAATATTTATAGAAAGATGAAAGACATAAACATAATTTGAGGTTTACTCAGTCTTTGTCAGAATATATTATTATTATTAATATTATTATTTTTTGTAGATAATTATTATTTTTATTTATTTATTCATTTATTTATTTATTTATTTTTTTTATTGAAGGGTAGTTGACAACAGTATTGCATTACATTAGTTTCAGGTGTACAACACAGTGATTCAACATTTATATACATGATAATTCTAGGTACCAGGTATCACCATACCAGGTTGTTACAATATTTTGACTATATTCCTTATGCTATACATTACATCCCGGTTACTTATTTATTTTACAATTGGAAGTGTGTTTATATATATATATATGTATATATATATTTTGTGAGGGCATCTCTCATATTTATTGATCAAATAGTTGTTAACCACAATAAATTTCTGTATAGGGGGGTCAATACTCAATGCACAATCATTAATCCACCCCAAGCCTAATTTTCGTCAGTCTCCAATCTTCTGATGCATAACGAACAAATTCTTACATGGAGCACAAATTCTTACATAGTGAATAAGTTACATGGTGAACAGTGCAAGGGCAGTCATCACAGAAGCTTTCGGTTTTGTTCATGCATTATGAACTATACACAGTCAGTTCAAATATGAATATTCATTTGATTTTTAAACTTGATTTATATGTGGATACCACATTTCTCTATTACTATTATTTTTAATAAAATGCTGAAGTAGGTAGATATGAGATAAAGGTAGAAAACAGAGTTTAGTGTTGTAAGAGAGCAAATGTAGATGATCAGGTGTGTGCCTGTAGAGTATGTGTTAATCTGAGCTAGACAAGGGCAATAAAACATCCACGTATGCAGAAGATTTCTCTCAGAACAGGGGGGGTGAGGTTCTGAGCCTCACCTCTGTTGATCCCCAATTTCTCACCTGATGGCCCCCCTGCGACTGTGCCTGTCTTAGGTTGTTCCTCCCTTGAGGAATCTTACCCGTCTCTGGCTAACCAGTCATCTTCCGGGGCCATACAGGGAAATGTTAAGTTGGTAAGTGAGAGAGAAGCCTTATTGTTTGAAAAGGTTAGCTTTTTACTTCTTTGCATATTTATGCCCTGTGGCTTCTATGCCCAGCATTTGTCTTGAGGTGTCTTTACCACTTGGAAGAATTATGATACTCGGTAAATTCGACATGTGGCACGAGTTCTATTTAAAGGTTGTGATTAGGTAGGAAGAAGAAAAGCTATAGAAGTAGCAGGCGGAAGAAAACATGGGAAGATTGATTATTTCTTTGACATATCTTCTTGTAGAGTAACTTCAGCATGGATAGGTTTTAAACTACTAATTAAATTGTGCACACACATTAACATAATAGGAATATAGTTACCTAACCAAAGCATACCTGTAATTACCAGCCATCTCCAGTGAAACCAAGAAAACCAGTTAGGCACCTTAGGCATTTGTGAAAACTTATCTATGATATAGTGGATATTGTCCCACTGAGCTTGAACAGTCTGAGAGAAATCAGACAAATTAAAACAACCCATTCCTGGGGACTGTTCACATCCCATATGTTCTTTTAACAGTAAATAGTCTGTAGTTGTAAGATTTTGGAGTGCTACAATTTGCACTTCTCCTAATTCTTGGTTGAGTTCCAACAGTATAGATCCAGTCAAATTTGTTGTTTTACTGTATGCACAGGCCAGTTTAGATATCTCCTTCTTCATTCCCATGGCAAGTCCAGGAACTGGTGGGATGAGTGCATCTACAGCTGTAGCAGTGCGTGGATCTTTGTTGGGGTTTTTTGATGATCATCTTCTGGCATGAGTCTTCCAGAGAGTGCTGATGTTGAAAGTTCTTTTTCATATGGTATCTTAGTTCATTTTCGGGGTAGCCCAATTAGGCTTTGATCTTCTGTATAAACACAAACAGACCCTTTGTCTACACTTTTATATGCCCTTTATACCCTTGTGTAGGACTCATTGGAAGTCTCCACACAGGAACTGCCTTTTTTTTTTTTTGGTGTCACTAATCTACACTTACATGACAAATATTATGTTTAGTAGGCTCTCCCCTATACCAGGTCCCCCCTATAAAGAATGTATTATTTTATTTATTTTTTATTGAAGTATCACTGATGTAAAATCTACATTAATTTCAAGTGTACAACAGAGTGGTTCAACAGTTACCCATAAGAATATCATACATTATTATAAACTTCATTTCTTTTAAAACTTTCTACAAGCCAAATATTGCTTATATGTTGTTTTAAATCTTTCAGTGCCATAACATCAAATTCAGAGGCCAACATTCCATTGTAATACTTAATTTTGAAAGTTTTTTTTTTTTTAATTATGATCATACCTAACCAGGTTGTGCTAGCTTTAGTCTAACTGTTCTACTTTGGTTATTAATGTATTTATATTTTCTTTTTTGTAGAGTACAGCGATGTGCCATGTTGCAGTTTTCAGAATTTCATGAGAAGCTTCTTAACACTCTTTGTAGAAAAGCAGATGATGGACAAGTTACAGAACATGCCCAGAGCCTCGTGTTGGATACTCTGTGTTGGTTAGCTGGAGTACATTCAAATGGACCTGGAAGGTTAATAATTAAGATTTTATTTACCACTGATGATTGCTCTTTGGATGTTATGGTTGGAAGTTCAAGATGAGTATAAACATATGCTATTGTTTTGCAGCTCAAAGGAAGGAAATGAGAGTCTCCTTTCAAAAACACGAAAATGTCTTTTAGACATTGTACGTGTTTGCTTCTTTGAGGCAGGACGAAGCATAGCCCATAAGTGTGCCCGATTTCTAGCCTTGTGCATTAGGTAGGTGGGTTTTTTTTTAAGTTAAAAACATGCTCTATATATGCACCTGCGTTAGATGATGACCATGTCTAGTGTAATCTGATCTTGTTGAATGTGTGTGTGATTTAAGAGAATTTTCAAAAGTTGATGATGTTTATTGAGATCTTAGGAAAGAATTTTGGGTTTTTAGTGGAAAATGTCATGTTAAACATATCTATTAAGTCTACTAGGCTTCTCTGCCTATCGGTATTGATTGGTATGGGGAGTTTGGTGAAGGGCGCCCTTCCTCCACTTTGAGTCCTACTTTCCCTGGCTGTCTTTGGATTCTTCACTGCGGCCTTGTTCCCTGTTACATGACAGTCTTACCAGGCTTATTTGCAACATTGTGCAGATCATTTTCTCTAGATCCTGAGACTATCTGGAAAGTGTTTAAAAGCTAATAGTCAGTATTGACTGTTCCTGCTTATTAGCCCTTTTTGGTGAAGAGAATGGTTTAAAGCATAAGAAAAGAGTTACAAAGACCCTTAGCATAATCAATCCCTACTGTCTTTGTGCATGTCTATAGAGCTTTAAGGCAGATTTTTCTTATAATCAGTATGAATACATTTTGAAGATTTTTTTTTAAGTACTACATCATGTTGAGTGTTAAATTTAGACCTTGAATAATGTATTCACATTTTTTCTTTAAAAATTTTTTCAGTAATGGAAAATGTGACCCATGTCAACCAGGATTTGGATCTGTACTATTGAAGGCCTTACTTGATAATATGTCATTTTTACCTGCAGCAGCAACTGGTGGTATGTGAAATCAGTTTAATCACAAATAACTGTAGTCATAGGATATCTCATAATATACTTAGGATTATTTAGTAACTATTTTTTTCTTGGTTATTCCCCCTTTTTTCTGTAGCTTATCTTTTCTAAGGAGATGTTAAGTTGTGATTAGGTGGTCACATACTTCCATTCAATAATATTGCTAGGAAAAAGTTAGTGGGAGAGTCAAGTAAATACCAACTCATCTCAATTCATGCATTTTCTGTATACTTCATTAAAATCATTGAGTTGTTTGGTTGTTTATTGGCTAAATCATACATCACAATCTAAAATGCCAGTAAGTGCCAGAGGATGAGATAAATGAGTAAAATGGTCCATGTGTATATTATGTGTTATTAGTAGGGACTATGACAAATTGGAAATCTCTAAAAGAGGCCAGCAGGTTTTTCCAGCACCTGAAGACTGTGAAACTGCCATTCAAGGAATAATGTAGTTTTCAAGAAGGACTTTACAAAGCTGTCCTCCAAAATAGCACATAAAAAGTAATAAAGACTTAAAAAATATTTTTAATGTTTTTATTGTTTTATGCTGCTATAAAGAGCCTAAAAGATTAGCCCTTTTAAGCCTAGTGTAATTTTTTTGTAGACATTTCTTACGATCTTTTTTTATAAATTCAACAAGTAATCTCACTGAGATAAGTATACTTTACAAGGGTTTGATCTTAATGGTTTACCAGAAAAAAAATTTCCATCAAGTTAATTGGTAAATGGTTACTTATCATTATTTTAATTTAGATAAAGTTTGTTTATATTTACCTTGAACAAATATGGGGTATTATATAGATTAGGATATTTTGGACTCAGCTGCTCCCTTTAGTAGTCTCTTATTTTTAAACCAGTTTCTTGAGGATAGTCTCAAATTCTCAATTTTTTAACGGTCTTAAAATACATCATCATCATCATTTTTTACAGCATGTTGTTCTCTACTTGCCTACCTATAGAAAAACTCTACTTACTCCATTCACTTGCTAAAGTATATTACTTGTAACTCCCTGCATCCATTAATTTTGAAAATTTTTGTGCAGAGAAACAGTATTTCAGGAAGGGTGGCTTGAAGGACATTGCATCTCTACTTTTTCAGCTATTTTAAAATGTCTCTCAGAGTCATCTCCTGTTATCAAAAACCTAAATGACAGGGTTGACTTGAAATATTCAAAAAGTATGCTTGAAATTCTCTTTGTCAGCGTCCTCTTAAGTCCTCCAAGGAGTCGGTCCTTTTTTAAGTTGCCCTTAACTTTCTAGAAAATCTTCCTAGGAAACGAGGACATACTGATAAATGTGTAATCTCAAGTTCTCCATGTTAGAGAAGAACGAGGAAAAGAAACATTGATTTGTTGTTGCTCTTTTCAGGTTCTGTGTATTGGTATTTTGTCCTACTGAATTATGTTAAAGATGAAGATTTGGCTGGGTGCAGCACAGCTTGTGCATCTTTGCTTACTGCTGTGTCCAGACAGCTACAGAACAGGCTAACACCAATGGAGGCGTTACTTCAGACAAGGTAATTACATAATGACTAATAATGGACCTCTCTGCATATAATACCACCTTTGCACAGAACTGTTACTGTATATTTGCTTAAATTTTCTTGGAAAAGTATAATTTATGCTTAATCTTTTTCCAAATGATGTTATATTTAAATACTTAAAAGTGGTATTTCCTGCCAATGGAAGAAGCATTTAAGGTAATTTCTTCCTCTACTGTTAAAATTTTGTAGGTGGAGTTAGGGACATCACTTACTGTCAACAGTATTCTTCAGTTACTGGTTGATTTTCTAAAACTTAAACATAGTGCAATAAGTAGGTAAAGTTCAGATTTGAGTTCTTGCCTGATCTTCAATATTTGAAGTACTCTTTTATTTAGAAAGATGATTTTGTAAGCTTTTTAGATTAGAAATCTTGATGTTTATAAAATTTTATCCAAAGCCTTATTTTCTGCTGAATCAGCATATTGATTGACGTGAGGGAGGGGTGCCTGCTCCAGTCTGCAGATGAATATTCAGTCTTGGTTTCAGTAGCTACTGATTTATTGGAATCTCTGGGCCATGTATTTTGGAGTATAGATTTGCAGGGAACACAGTTGAGGCTCACTGAATTTGATGGGTTCAGTCTGGTTAGTGTGTCCTGCCCTGTGTGAAACTGCTTTTAAGACTAAGTAAATAGATACTTTGTTAATTAGATGGCTGACAGGAATATTATTAGGACATTATTTTATTTTTCAGATATGGATTATACAGTTCACCATTTGATCCAGTCCTGTTTGATTTGGAGATGAGTGGCTCTTCTTGTAAAAATGTGTACAACAGTAGCATTGGTGTCCAGTCAGATGAAATTGATTTATCAGATGTCCTTTCAGGTAGTAACTTCTTTTATTAAAGAATGTCTGAATTTTGTATCTTCAGTTTGAGCTACGGTGGACTCGGTAGATGGCAGTTACTTCATTGTCTTTAAAAACTGAAGTTCTTTAGAACTTAACTATAACATTGGTGAAACATTAAACTATTTGCCTTTATTTCTAAAGTCCCCCACTCACAGAATTTTAAAGTTATTTTGAAAGGTTTGTGAATTTGTTTTTTTGTTTGTTTGTTTCACTGCATGTCAGTGGGATTCAGTGCTCATAAGAGACTGTTTAAAATTTGATTTTTGTAGACTTTTTAGTTTTATTTGGTGTACCTTTGTAGTTCATAAAATTAAAGAACATGTTATTTCATATTTCAGAAAATAAAATTTATATAAACTTAAAATAAACAAAGATGCAGAAAGAAAATATAATTTTCATCACATAGTGCCCGATTCTTCTGTCAAAACTTTGAACGTAGTGTTACGTGTATCCTTGTATAAATTTTGAAGAATATGCTTTAGAATTGAGTGTAAAACACTATTTGTGTAATTTTTTCTAGTACTAGAGTTTGGTGTTTCTCTAGTGTTAGATGAAACAATGATCAGTTTATTTTTTTAATTTTCTTCTATCTTCATGAACTTATTACAAGTGTTGCTTAGTAAAACAAAATGTTAACAAGATTTATTTAAGTAAGTTTGGGAAGTTAGTTTCATTTACTTTAAAGTGAATTATGAACTGTGAAAAAAGCAAAAGAGAAAAGTCAAATACACAAATATAAATAAAAGGTAAAATGCCTACCTCTCAATCCTCTTAGGTTAGTTACATTGTTAGCAGGATGTTTAGCTATTTAGACTTGTATTACACATGTTCATGAACATTTTTAATGAAAAAGCTCATACTACACTTAACTGGTCTGTTTAACAACTTCTGCTGCCTTGAGTGTATGTGTTATCTCCTTGGTTTGATGATTTAGGCTCTGACTGCTTTATGCCAGTCTCTCTCCTCCCACTTCAGTTTATGAGGGGTTAGAACTTGTTACTATTTCGTAGTAATCTGAATGGCTGCTCAGTTGTTTTTGTGCAATCCTGCTTTTTGTTTCAAGGAAAACAGTGTCTCCTGTTTGTGAGTTTTTTTAATGCCATGTCCATTGTTAAAGTACTTTGTAAGTTTGTGAATTTATACATCTTCTCTAATTGAAGTTGGAGTAGCAGCTGCAATTCTCCATGGCTGTTGCCTTTTTAAGATTAATTCAGTTTTTAAAACTTGTCTCCTTATTAGGCTTGGCGTTAATTAATGATTGTGCATTGAGTTCCCTATACAGAATTATATTGTTGTTAACAACCATTTGATCAATAAATATGAGAGATGCCCTCTCAAAAAAAAAACAAAAAACTTGTCTCCTTTCTGTATTAGGAAATGGGAAGGTCAGTAGTTGCACAGCTGCTGAAGGTAGTTTCACCTCTCTCACTGGACTTCTGGAAGTTGAACCTCTGCACTTTACTTGTGTGTCAACTAGTGATGGAACCAGAATAGAAAGGGATGATGCAAGTACGTTTACTGGTATATACCTTCTTTTATTACATATTTTATGTTGTAGTGAATTATGAAGTGATATGTAAGTATTTAAGTATCAGTTTATAGTATATGTAAGTTCCTTTGTTGTCATGTTTAGTAGAAACCTACTAAATGGAGGGACATTTGGGGAAAAATCATAGGCAGTTTTATTTTATATTCTTTTCAAAGACAGTTAATAAGGTTTTTTTCCTACCTTCTAGAACACTATCTTAAGTCCTTTTGTTTTTACATGTGCATGTTTGGAAGCCTTTTAACTTGGAAAATATCAAATGTAATGAAAGGAAAGGGAAGAGTGCATGAGACTATTTTCATTGTCCAGCTTCCACCATCAGCTGGTGGCTAGTCTTGTGCGCAGTTTCGGCATCATAATGTTACTTTTTACATTGAAGGTTAAAAGTATAGTTTTTAATGCCTTTGAGAAGGCTGAGATGAGTGAAGAGGGAATACTATTTTTAGCCAGATTAAAGCAATTTTGGATATATGAACCAATATTTGAGTGTGTGGATTATGCCGTATTGTTGATATTTTAAATGAATAATCTTGTCTATTTTATATGTCTTCTTTTCTGTGTTTTTTTCTCACATTGTGGGATCAGTGTTTATACTGTCTTGGCACAGATCATTGAAGCTTGAAGCTTCTGTATTAAGAATACAGAATAACTGAAGAATATTGGTATAGTTTTTATATTTATATTCAATCACAGAAGAGTTTGACAATTGTCTTAATTAAATTCTGCTGTTGTTGGGTTTGTGTTTTTGTTTTCTTCAACAGTTTAACAGAAAACAAGAAAAATTTAATTTTTCACTTTGTTTCAAAATGGCAGAGGCTTTTAAGAGGAGTGATATAGTCTTTTTTTGAGTGCCTTTTCATTCAAAGTCATTGTATATCTCCTAATTATGGAAGTGACCACTAAGTGAAATTTATGGCTTATGTAGTTTAGATGAGAGTTTCAATTAAAATCTAATATTTCTTTTATATGGAGATGTCAGAAGGGTCAAAATTTATTTGTGTTTGTTTTCTTGGACTATTACAGTCATTTTGTAGAAACTTAGAGATTTACACTGGAATGGAAAGAAACATGCCATGCCAAGAAATTGAACTTTCAGAGAATTCTTTAGTTATAAATCAGACTGCTTTATCTTGGAATTGTCATGAAATTATCTATAGTTTTTATTTTCGGAAAACTCAAGTGTTTGAATAAGTAATGCCTTCAGAAGGTATAAAATTTAAAACATAAAAGATTAGGTTTGAAAAAGAGAAGTATTCTTTCACAGTTTTCACTTATTTCCTCCCCTGTAATGCAAGCAATGAAATCACTTTCTTCTCTTTCCCAAGGTAGTCTGTACCTATACAAGCAGTCAGCTCTGTGTTCTACCCAGGCTGATACCACCACCAGCAGAGGGATTTTTATAAAATGTTAGGGCAGAGTCCTGACAGTTGATCATAAGGTGCTAAAAGATGACTGTAGTCTCTCATCTTCCTGTTTACTTTTTTTTTTTTGAAACATGCTAATTGTGAAATATAGCGCCCATACAGAAAAGTGCAGAAAACAATTATATAGCTCAGCAGTTTATCATAACACAAACCGTCCTTGTGACCACCAAGTCAAGAAATAACATTTCCAGCAGTCTAAAAGGTGCCTTCAAGCCCCCTTCCACTTATTTTTCCCTCATTATCTCTGAAAAGTATAAACACTGTCCTAAATTTTAGAGTAGTCATTTCTTAGTGTTTGTTCCTTTGTATAACCACTTAATTATGCATTCTTATACACTGGTTGAATAGGGCCTTTATACTATAGAATTGAATTGACGTATTTTTTGGTCTGCTTTTCAGTGTTATGATTGTTAAATTCATTCATATGATTGCTTATAGATGGGTTTTTTTTCACTGCTGTTTAAGATTCTGTTGTCTGAATAAAATAAAATTTATATATCCAGTGTTGATTTGTGCGCTCTTGATTGACATTAGAGTTTTTCCATTATGGTTGTCTTAGTATTAACACTGTTCTTTTGGGTATGAATGTAAAAGTTGATTTGCTGTGTCATAGGGCTTTCATATGTTCAACTTTTGTAAGTAACATCAAAGAAATGCGTTTCTTAATTTCCAAATACATGAAGATTTTCTAGTGGCCATCTTACTGATTTCGATTTAAATTGCTGTGGGATCAAAAGAAATACTGTTTTTAACCTTGCAAAATTTACTTTTTGTAAAGGATAGGTTTTTATAAATACTCTATGAATGCTTGACAATGTTTGCTTTGTACTTGTTGGTGAAATGTACTCATTATGTATCTCTCCAATTGGGCGAGTTTGCTAATTGGGTTCTTTAAATTCTCTGTTTTATTTTTATCTATTTGCTGTTTTTAGTTAATAAGATCAGTATACTAAATTCTTGTCACAGTACTTGTGGATTTGTCTATTTCAATTTAATCAATTTATTTTTTGTATATTTTGAAACTGCTATACAAATTTAGATGGTGTCTTTTTTTGTGAATTGAATATTTCAACATTAGGAATTATCTCTTTATCTCAATGATTGCTATTTTTCCTAAAAGTACTTTGTTTGGGATTTATATACCTAGCATCAGCTTTCCTTAGTTACTATTTGTATGGTATGTTTTTCCTTTTACTTTCAGTTTTTCAGTGTCTTCCTTATATCTTTATACACACCTTTTATAAGTAGCATGCAGTTCTTTTTTTTAAACCAATCTAATTAATACTTTGTCTTTCAGTTAGAGCATTTTGTTTATTTACATTTAATGTAATTTGTGTTTACCATGTGTTTTATATATTCTGTCAGATTTTTCATCTTGCCAGTTAGATGTTTCTTTTTTTTCTATTCTTTTTTGGGCAGATGATTATAGTTTTATTGGGCAATTTTTCTACTTTTTACTCTTTTTAGCAGTTATCTCAGAGACCATAATATACACATACCCTTGACATTCTGAAGTCCAATTGCTGTTTTTACAACATAGTGCAAATATCTTTATTTAACATTATCAGCTTTCTGAATTATATGGTGTTGTCATTTAAACCTTAATTTTATGTATATTTTAATTCCCATAATACATTATTATTAGAGTTATATTCAGTATTCATTAATCTTTATCTCATAATTCCTTTTTTTATTCCTCTTTATTTTTGTGCCTTTGAGCTTTAATCTGGTATGATTTTCTTTTTTGTCTGAAAACTACTCAGGTGTATTTTTGGTTCTGTCTACTGATAATGCATTAATCAGTTTTTGGAAAAATTTGAAATACTTTTTGAATAATTAGATGAACAAACCATGTAGCCATTATCCAGTTTCTAATATTATTCATATTTTCACATTTCTTTTATCTTTTTTTTTCTTTGCTCAGGCACTTCAAAACAGAACCTAAGTATTATATCATATTTAGTTTTGTGTACATAACACATACATAAATGCCTTAAAAATATGGATATCCTGCTTAATAACTGATGCCAAAATTTTTATCATAGTCATCTAAATTAACTATAGTTTCTCATGATCATTTTTATCATAATCAAATTAGCATAATTGATTCCATGGTACCATCTGTATTTCAATGCATAATTAAATTTTTCTAAATATCACCATAACATTTTATATTTGGCTTATTTGGATCCAGAGGTGTCATCTTCATTCTTCAAGTATATCTTCACATGTTATAGAATTCTAACTTACCTATTATTTCCTTTGTGATTTAAAGAAAATCTCTTTGTCCTTTATCTTACACTGTTTTTGTTAGACATCACCTGTCAAAGTCTTATATAGTGTTTAAGGTCTCTGTCAATTCTCTAGCTGTTTTGAGATTCATTCACATTCTTCCTTCCCACAATGGTTTTTAGCATTTTTCTGTGATGTTCCTGCATGTGGTTTCATTTGTATTTATCCTGCCTGTAATTCATAGGGTTTCTTGAGTACTTACCTGATGTCTTCCATCAGCTTTAGAAAGATCTCAGCCATTAACTTTTTAAGCATTGCATCTGCCCTGTTTTCCTGTCTTCTCTCATTTTGCATTTACAGTTTCATGTATGTTCCACCTCATCACTATAACTGATACAAGTTTCAAAAATTTTATTTCTTTTTACTGTGGGTATTTTCTTCTACCTCATCTTAGGTTACTAATGTATGAAAAAAAATACTCTCCTTTTCCACTCTACTACATAGTTGCCTCTGTTAAAAGCCATGTGTCTGCTATATGTGTGGATCAGTATATATTCGACTGGTCAGTTTGTCTAGTCTTATAGGAATACCTCATTGTCTTAACTATTGTAACCTTATATTGTCTTAAATTTGATAGTATAAATCCACTTATTTTGTTTGTCTTTCTCTTTTGGTAAATGTAAAAAATCACAATGTTGTGCAGTCATCACCACTATCTAGTTTCAGAACATTTCCATTACCACAAAAAGAAACCCCATAGCCATTAGCAGTCACTCTCAATTTACCTCTTCCCCATCTCCTGGCAATCACCAATCTATTTTGTGTGTCTGTGAATTTGCCTACACCAGGCATTTCATGTAAAAATGGAATCATACAATATGTGGCCTTTTTGTCTGGTTTCTTTCACTTACTATAATGTTTTTTTAAAAAGTTTCATCTGTTTAGCATGTATCAGTAAATCATGCCTTTTTATGTCTGAATAATACTTCATTGCATGGCTATGCCACTTAAATTTTTTTTTGATATACCACATTTTGTTTATCGACTCAGTAGTTAGTGGACATGTGGGTTTCTTTGTTTTGGCTATTAAGAAAAATACTTAAAATGCTGTGAACATTTTTGTATAAGTTTTTATGTGACTATGTTTCCAGTTCACTTGCATATATACTTGGGATTAGAATCTACTAACTTTCTTAGAGAAAGTCTTAAAGATTCCAGGTCTTTTATACTCCCATTTTTTTCCCCAGCTTAATATGTTGAGATATAACTGACAAATAACATAGAGCTAGTTTTAGGTGTGCAGTGTGTTGGTTTGACACATTTATGTATTATAAAATGATTATCACCATAGCATTAGCTAGTATGTCTATCCTGTCACCTAATTACCATTTCTTTTTTGTGGTGAGAACATTTAAGATCTACTCTGTTAGCAACTTTCAAGTTTATAATACAGTATTATTGGGTATAATAATGCTGTACCTAATAGCTCTGTATTTCCATAAAACTTTTAGAATCAGTTTGTCAATTTCTACACAAAAAATCTTATTATTTTTATTTTTAATTTGGAATTTTCATATAAATTAGTTTGGGAGAACTGACATCTTAATAAGATTTAAGCCTTTCAGTCCATTAACATGGTATATTCCTCAGTGTATTTAGGTCTTCAGTTTCTCTTGTTGATATTTTGTAGTTTTCAGTGTAGAAGTTTTGCACATCTTTTTTAGATTTATACCTAGCTATTTGAGTTTTTATGCTATTACAAGTGATATTTTTCTCAATTTTATTTCCATTCTTTTGTTGCTTGTGTGTACAAATATAATGGACTTGTGTATATTAATCTCATATGTGGTGACACTGCTATACTAGCTTACTAATTTTAATTGTTTGCAGATTCTTAGAGATATTTTTATATACACAGTCATGTTATCTGTTAATAAAGATAGAGTTACTTAGTTATTTTTCTAATCATTATATCTGTTATTTCCTTTTCTCATTTTGTTGTGCTTCCTAGGACTTTCTGCATGATGTTTAATAGAAACGGTGGTAATAGTTGTCTTTGTCTTGTTCTCACCTCCATTTTTTATATCTTGTTTTTGAGGCCTTTAGTATAAAAATAGAAAGGGATATTGAAAGCTCAGACTATTTAAAATATTTTAAATTAGTTTTGTAGTAGTAGAATTACTTATTTTTCTTGGATTGTTTGACTCTTCTGTGTTTGTAGTGACTTAATTTTCCCATAAATATTATCTGGGCATTAGATTTTAAAGTCAGTAAAGGGCTAAATAAACCATTACATGGTTAAATAATTACCCAGAATGTACAACATAAATCTAATACTTTCCCCTCTAGAATTGGAATCAGTAGCTGTTGCTTTGCTGAAACATAGATGGGACAGATAGATTTCATTTTGAGGCACACAGTTTATATAAGATATGATCGTTCTTTTCTTTCACCAAGCTTGTATAGTTGAATTCATGTAAGTTAAATAAAATGTACTGTGTCTGCACCATAGTAAATGCATTTTTTTGAGAAAATTTTTAATTGTGAGAGGCTATTCACTGTTTTATCATTTACTGCAATCTCATTGAATATACCTTAATTTTTTGGATTGCTTATTTGAAATCTGGCATAATAGAGCATTGTTAGATATTAAAATAGGCTGTCAGGTTACCTGGTTTTTTTTCCCCCCTTTTCAAGTGTTTATGAGCAGACTACTTCCCTCAACTTTAGACTCATTATCTGTAAAACCGGGTAACAGTAGTACCCGCATTATGTGTCATTGCAAAGATTAAATGAATTGATGTTACTTTCACGCTTAGCACTGTGCCACACCATGGCTTTGGCTTCACACAGCCCTAGGTCTAGTTCTACCACTTTCAGCTCCATAGGGTAAATTCTCTGAGCCATTTATTTAATCAAAGACAACACAGAATGTAGTATCCTCTCCGTAGGGTTTTCATTTGTTGAATACAGTAATTGACTAAAACTGTCATGTGTTAGTTGACACTAAACATTTGCTATTATTGTAGTGGTTATCTTTCCCCAATCTAACTTTCTAGTAGAAGTCTGTTATAATAGAAATGTTGATGCTGTTACTAGGTTTGATCTCTACTTGTTTTAGGCTGACCTCTTTGATTAAATTGTGAAATGAAGTTTTTTAATTCAGGCTTTCCCAAAGTATTTTTCACAAATACTGGTAAATATTTAATGGGAAAAGAGTTATTTTATAGTGTATGTTGGAATTACATCGAAAAGGAAAATCAAAGATATTTTTTAACTGGTAGGATACTTCATAGAGCCTTTAATGGTAACGACGTTCATGGGTAAGCAGTTTGTGTCAGGTTTATTTAACTGTGCATGGGATGTGATTGGGAAACGTGGTGGGAAACATGACTTCACATGTCCTGTGTGGGCCACATTCTCTCTAGGATATGCTTTAAAATGAGGAAATAAGTGTCATCAGTCTTGCAAAATAATTTTCTTAAAGTTGAAAGATTTTTGAGCTTTCTAGGGAGAGAGGTTTTGTTGTAAGAAAACCTAATAAAGCAAAATTTAGTTAATTTTTTAATCTCAAATTGTATAATAAGATTACTTCTATTTTGTATTCTCATTTTAACAGTATTCATTGAAATTTCTTTGGTGCTGAAAATACTTTTTAAACTCAAAAGTATCCTGATTTTCTTTGATTTAGTAATCATTCCTGGATCACTTAAAGTTGAGTACTGTTGTCATCAGTATACTTTAACCATTAAGATTTCCTTATTTATACTCTCTAGATTCCTATCTTTTAAAATGGAAATCAACTTTGGTTTTAATCTCACACTAGTATACTTTTAATATGTTTCTCCACAAACCTTTTCTTCATCCTGTTTTTTTTTTTTATCCCTTGTCTTATGCCAGTGAGTTCCTTCGGGGTTACTCCTGCAGTAGGTGGACTATCATCGGGGACAGTTGGGGAAGCTTCGACAGCCCTGAGTTCAGCAGCCCAGGTAGCTTTGCAGTCTCTCTCTCATGCAATGGCTTCAGCCGAACAACAGCTACAGGTGCTGCAAGAGAAACAGCAGCAGCTTTTGAAGCTTCAGCAACAGGTTGGAGACTATTTGGCTCTTTGTTCATGCTGTCTCTAAACTTCAAAAGCTGAAAAAAGTACTATAAAAATGACCGTTATTTTCATAAAGGAAAGTAGGTTGACCGATCTCAGCTAATCATTTTCTACAAAAATTGAGGTAACGTCCTTGTGATATATTAAAAATTTTTTAAATATGTAAATGCATTTATTTGATAAATATCTCAGGGAATATAATTGATACTTTTTTTCAGTCTTAAAGTAAAATCCATAATCCATTCTCACTCTGTTTAAATAGTCTTGGTCAAACATTTCAGTTACCAGTTACACTTTTTATGGATTGAGGGACCTAAAACAACATTTTAAAGACCAATTAAATTAATGTGAATTAAAATTTAGTAATAATGATAGATGTTTTGGTGATTTCATAGTGGTCTATGTGCAACTTATGCAATTCCAGGTGACAAATTGTGTCAGGTTAGGCAATATGAGAATCTACCTCCTGTTAGTGTTTTGTTTTGAGGACAACTTTCCCTATTTACATTTAATTGTTCTACTTCCTTTCCACCTTTGCCTTGCGAGTTCTAGTTCCAAAATACACAGGAAATTTTATATAATGTTTAAGCAAGTATATATAGCAAAGAAATATTCCATTTATATTGAGTCCATTTTTTACTTTATTTCAATTTAATTAGGACCCAGTTAATCATGTTTATCTTCATAATCTGTACCTGTGTAGTAGTAGTCCCCACAATCTAGGGTAGGCAAGATTTGTCTATATTTGTTGCTTTTACTTCTTTTACAGAAAGCAAAGCTGGAAGCCAAGTTACATCAGACAACAGCTGCAGCAGCCGCGGCCGCATCGGCTGCATCGGCAGTAGGTCCTGTTCACAGCTCTGTGCCTTCCAACCCAGGGGCAGCCCCGGGATTCTTCATCCATCCGTCTGATGTCATTCCACCCACTCCGAAAACAACACCACTATTTATGACTCCACCACTCACCCCACCCAATGAAGCAGTTTCCGTTGTGATTAATGCTGAACTTGCACAGCTTTTCCCAGGCTCAGTTATTGATCCCCCAACAGTCAATCTTGCTGCACATAACAAAAATTCCAACAAGTCCAGAATGGTAAATTACTGTATTTTAAGTAGGTGTTCACTTAGATGTTTAAAAGTGTGTTAGTATATTCTCTAACTTTAGAAGGCAAACTTGATATATATCAAATTAGATTGTTTTCTTTTATAAAATAATATAGAATTATATATCATGAAATGAGACTTGTTAGTTTGATGTATTAATGGTTACTGGTTTTTACAGAACAAAAGCAGTATCAATAAGAGTTATACTTTTTTCTTTTCTAGAATCCGCTTGGTTCTGGTCTAGCCCTTGCAATTTCTCATGCTTCACACTTTCTTCAACCTCCACCTCATCAGTCTATTATTATAGAGCGAATGCATTCAGGTAATCATTGACTTTCTTAAAATACTTCTCTTCACTAGTGTGCTGGCTCTTTGAATAATTAATATTCTGTAGTTTAATATTTCCTTGTGAATGCATAACATCTGCTCTTGGGTAAGTATATTTTACCAAGAATAAGCACTGCATAAAGCTCAACCTGTGTGCTCACTACATGGAGTGGGAAAGTGCTGCTAAGTAGATTCAATAGTTCTCTCCAAACAGTGGATTTGATCTGTATGTAAGTCTTACCTGTTGAACTATGATTGACACAGATAATAGATATCTGCCTCCATTGTAGCTGCTCAATATGTTTATGCTAGAAACCAAAAGTATTCATAAGGCTGTCATTCATAAGGAACTGTTTCTTGAGTAGACAGAATTACTGCCAACTATAATAACCAAGATTAATAACACTTCATGGTCTCTGGATAAGTCATATTTTACCTAAGCTTTTACCATGCTTGTATGTTAGAGACCTGTGGTTGGGATGGTTGCTTTTAATTAGAGCATTTTTACTAATAAATTGCAGGCATTTTTGCCTAATAATCTTACCAACTGTTAGTTCTGGGCCTGAGCAGCAGCAGAATTCAACAAAATCTTCAGGCATGTTGTATAGGATGAAGTAATAGGAATGTTGTCCATACTGTAACACTTTTCACTATCTGAAGAGTTGAACCATGTTTGCTTTATTGCAGTGGGCTGTTTTCTTTTTGAAAGAGAGAGTTTTTTAAAAATAATAAAATTTTTAGTGGTGTTTTCTGCCCAACTAATCATCCACTGATAACATTAGTGTTTTATAACAGTTAGAGTGAAATTTGTTGGGAATTTTTATAAAGTGTGAGCAGTTGTTTATACTATGATTTATTTTTTATGCATGGAATTGACTGTGTCACATAAGCCCTCTCAGAAAAATTACGTTCTTCATTCGTTGCTTAATAGTTTTTCTGTTTAGGGAAATACTAGCAACTGCCTTGTTTTTTTTAAACTAGGTACACTGAGATAGCACTTGCCCTAGAAGTTTAATTTAATAGGGTTCCTTCACTGTAAAAAGGTATCTGATAAGGTTACTAGCCATCCTTTACCCCAACCTAATAAAGAAGAAAAAGAATTATGATACTATTAATGAATTTGTCTACTGTTTTATTAATTGAACTTATTCCTGAAATGTGTGTGAGATGAGAGATGTAAATCTGCTCTTTCTTCCGTTCCTCTCAGATCATTCTTGCCTTTCATTAGTGTGAGCATCTCAGCCATGTCAAGTGTGATTCTCGTGCTTACACAAAAAAGACATACTACCTCTTTAGTGTGGCCCTTAAGAGTAAGCCATCTACTTCATGTACTACTCAGCTAAAGAGACAGTGATGTATCTATCAGTGCTGGGGGAAAAACATTGTTTGAGATAAACTGTATCTGTCTCCTTTGAAGGATCTTCCTAAGGGAGTTTTTTAACAGTAATAATGGCTACATATGAGCTCAGCCTTATACTTTTACTTTACTTCTTTACCCCAGTGTAAGATACAACTCCTTTAGAAGTTAAGGCTTAAGAAAACTAAAATCAAGTAATACAATTTGATATTATTAAGACCTCTAGTTGTGAAATGAAAAAAACAAAAAGAGCCCAAAACACTGAAAGAAGAACAGATAGGTACTTTATAGACTTCATCTATATACTGTTTTAGCTGATTTAATTTTTTTACTCTAATAATACTTTAAGTTAGGCTTTATGAATAGTTGATTGCCTTCATGTACTCTTGTATATATTTTACTTAAGTCTTAGGGTTCAGAACCAAAATAAATTGAGGTTTCAGAATATTTTTAAATGAGAATTACTTATTTACTTTTCTTCTCATTTGTTTGTAGTTTCATATATTAAGATGAGTGTTCCCAACTACTTTGAGTCTATCTTTTGGTTAGTAATAGATGGTGTTTTTCGTCAGCTGTTGTGTTCTCTGTCATAGGAGCAAGGAGATTTGTGACCTTGGATTTTGGCAGACCCATACTGTTGACAGATGTATTGATTCCCACTTGTGGAGACTTGGCCTCCTTGTCAATTGACATTTGGACATTAGGAGAAGAGGTAGATGGGAGGCGATTGGTAGTGGCAACTGATATAAGCACCCATTCACTAATTCTGCATGACTTGATACCACCTCCTGTGTGCAGATTCATGAAGGTAAAGAACTTTAAGAAAGAGAATTGATATGCTTTCCATGTTTGTAACAAGCTATGAGAAATACTTAGACATACAATTTGAAAGCATACCTTTTAAATTGTCTTTTTAATAAGTACATTGCTCAGAATTTCATTGTTGCTAATGGGTGTGTAGTATATTTATATTTTTTCATTTCAGATCACCGTCATTGGACGTTATGGAAGTACAAATGCCAGAGCCAAAATCCCATTAGGATTTTATTATGGTCATACCTATATTTTGCCTTGGGAAAGTGAACTGAAGTTAATGCATGATCCTCTAAGGGGAGAGGGAGAATCCGTAAACCAACCAGAAATTGACCAGCATTTAGCAATGATGGTTGCTCTACAGGAGGATATACAATGCAGGTTAGAAAATTGAAATACATTTTAATCTTATTGAACTACTATATTTTTGTGTGATGCCTGGTGTATATTTGTATATTTGTCTTTTCATAGACATACAGAAAGGAACAAAAGTAGGATACAGGCATGTTGCAGTAATATTTAATGCATTAAAATATTGTGATTAAATGGCTTCATTTATTTAGTACTTATCAATTGATTAATTCTTTTTAATGGTTATATGTTAACATGTGTTAGAAATTTAATTTTTAGTGTATTTATACATGTACATCAAAGAGAACATCGCAGGAATTATTTTGTACATTTACTGTTTTCCTGTAGGTACAACTTAGCTTGTCATCGGTTGGAAACACTTTTGCAAAGTATCGACCTTCCTCCGCTCAACAGTGCTAACAATGCACAGTACTTTTTGCGAAAGCCAGACAAGGCAGTTGAAGAAGACAGTAGAGTTTTTTCTGCCTATCAGGATTGTATTCAGCTACAGCTACAACTCAACTTGTCTCATAATGCAGTGCAGAGGCTCAAAGTAGCTCTAGGTGCAAGTCGGAAGATGTTGAATGAAACATCGGATCCAGACGATTTAATTCAGACGTCTTCCACAGAGCAGTTACGTACTATCATCAGATACTTACTGGATACTTTGCTCAGCCTTCTTCACTCTTCCAACGGTTTGTATTTGACTTAAGAACTTTGAAGGCTAGGAATATATTTGATATGATTTTATTGTGTGTTTTGTTGTGTTATTTTTTCCTGGGTATTGTTTATTTTGATATCCTTTCCAATGTATTTACGAAATGTGTTTTTAGGTTAACTCATTTCCTCCCGTATTTCTACTTGTTTTCATAAATAGAATTTATTTTTTTCTTGATTTTTCTGCTATTGATGTGTCACATCATTTTGTTACTGGCAAAATAATAAATATTGGTTAGAAATGCAACAGTGAAAATTATAAATAAATTGCTGTGATTTTTTTAGCCAGGAGGTATTTTTTGATCATTACACATGTAACACAAACACATACTGACACAGCCATCTGATTCACTCATCTCTACATAAAAGAAATATAACTGATTTAAATGCTAGCTCTTCTCCTTTCTAAGTATTTGATAAAAATTAAAATTCTATATACAAGGAGTAAATAAGTGAATAGCAAAATAAATAGAATATAATTGTGCATTGATTGCTGGTAAAGAAGAAAGCATATTTAGGCATGGTGATTTTGATACTACAGCATACAGTTAAAAATAGAAAATTTTACTATTTTCTTTTTTGTAATAGGCCACTCTGTTCCTGCAGTTTTGCAGAGCACATTTCATGCCCAGGCCTGTGAAGAGCTTTTTAAACACTTGTGCATCAGTGGAACCCCAAAGATTCGGTTGCATACTGGTCTTCTACTTGTTCAACTCTGTGGTGGTGAAAGATGGTGGGGTCAGTTTCTTTCTAATGTTCTTCAGGAATTGTACAATTCAGAGCAGCTTCTCATCTTTCCACAGGATAGGTAGGTCAGAAAAAATTGGAGTTATTTGTCATTAGTGATTTGTACTTCTCATAGTCAAAAATCAGATTTTGAAATCCTGTGTATGTGGATACTAGGGGTAGAGAAATGAAGCATGTCTTTTTGGGTAATGCCCACTGAAGGGCATATGGAAGGAGATTGTACATCATATAGATTACATTCTTTAGTTGACTAATTGAATCTGTAGAGTTTATAGATCTGTGTTTACAATCATTTCCTAACAAATCATGTTACCTTATGTGTTAAAATTATTTTTTTTTGAAGTTATGGTAAAGTTCTCTCCTTGATTTCTTGTGGTAAAGTTAGAAAATATAACCAATAGCTTGAAAAAGAGGTAATTTTAATATTGTGGTTCCAGCTATAAATCCTGCTAAGAACCAAATATTTTATCATTACTTTATTTAATTTCAGTGTAAATTATTTTTAAAGTGAACAATTAGTTGATTCATACTGGGTATTTTATTTATATATTTTTTAGGGTCTTCATGTTACTTTCCTGCATTGGGCAAAGGTCACTTAGTAATAGTGGAGTGTTAGAAAGCTTACTTAATCTGTTGGATGATTTACTGTCACCTCTTCAGCCTCAGTTACCGGTGCATAGGAGGACAGAAGGTACTAATTTAAAACAGTGATCTTTAGTAAAAGCATAAAATTGCTATAAATACTACTTTTCTGAAGTGGCTACTCTGAAATACTTATTTTAATATTCATTGCTATGTATTTTGTTAATGTATATTTTTATGATGTAGATTTTTCAGCAGGACCAGCTAACCATTGTCATATAGTTATTGCTTTTTAAAATTGATTGTCTTTTCATTATTTGAATTTTGAATTTAGATATTGTTATACTGTGTTGTTTTCTATGCTGTCATGACTAAAATGAAACTTAGTAAGTATTAGCTTTAAGACACCATTGCTGTTCTGGTTATTTATAATGAGTTTCATTTGAGCAAGAAAATTGTTTCTGGAATAAAAACTTTAGAACATAGTCTAAAACTATATGAATTACAAAATGAGAGATAAATTTTTTATTTCAGTCCTGTAGGACTAAGGCTAGGATCTTATACCTTGTTTTATGGTTTGTTATTACCTGCTAGATTCAACTTACAATTAAGAATCTATTTTTGTACTATGGAGTATCTGTTTTACATTAGATTCAATGTGTTACTCAATTTAGGACCATAGGTTCCATTTTGAGACCTGCTATAAATAAATATTAGTGTTAGTAATGATGTGCTTTGGATTTATACAATGTTTATCTCACAATTATTTTGTAATACTTCATTGGTACTCCTAGAGTCACCTGATTTTTTTCCCCGTTTCATCTCTGTACAGGAGTACTAGATATTCCTATGATCAGTTGGGTTGTTATGCTGGTGTCCAGGTTGCTGGATTATGTGGCAACTGTTGAAGATGAAGCAGCAGCTGCTAAGAAACCTTTGAATGGTAAAGACAGGGAGAGGTTTCTGACAGGTACCAGAGGTTTATAATAATCTATTGATGGGGATTTTGAGAAACTATGCAGTTATTCCAGAACAGGCTAGTGGCCTGGAGAGTCCAGCTGTATGTAATTTATGTAAAATATGAACTAACTTTACCAGGAATCTTTGTAAGGATAGAATGTACTATTGAAAGGCTTTATGGACGAGCCACTGGTCTGAACATGACTTCTAGTTCCAAATACAACTGTCTTTCACAAAGTTTCCCCCAAGCTCATTTAAATGCTTTATAGTAACATTATAACAACATACATATAAATGAAGTAAGAGTAGGAAATCTGTGAAGAGCTGGTGTATTTGTATCTTATTTTAGTATAGAGTATCATTCCATTTGCCATTATAAAGTATAGTTCTACTAATTAACTGCAAATGTCTCATATGCTTAAGAATGGAAATGCTCAGATTTGTTTTGAGTTGTAATCTTTCTCCGCAAGCTTGAGGCATAGGACTTTTTAAAAATTAAAGGAATTCAAATGCAAGATAAATTTTTCTTCTCCCCTTTTTCCAAATTACCAAGACTTTTCATAAAGGATTTGAAATGGCTACATCTAATACCTAAATACAGGCATTAGGTGCTATAAAATACAGAATTTTACACATTGTCAGGATTCTAATATGAAAAAAAGATCCCTTGAAATGTTTTTTTATATGTGGATCAGTTATTTATGGCATACACATGTTTGGGAGGAGAGTGGGGAATTCTTTTCATGTACAGGGAATTTGTCATATGTATTTTTTAAACATATTGAGTCATTTTGTTCAGTTATACAAAGTAAGACATACAATTAAATATAACTACAATATAAAGGTGGAATATAACATAATATTGGATATCTAAGTTCTTATTTATATAATTCAGATGCTGTGGGAACACATTAGTGGAAGACTGTTTTTAGGGTTTGCAGAATTTGAACTAACTTGACAAATGGATAGTAGAGAATAGGAAAAGATGTATTTAGGTTAAGGAGACAAGAACAAATCACTGGAGATGGGTAAAATATGGTATTGAGCCTCAGTTGGGCAGAAGAATGATACTTAAAGAATAGTCTGGACAAATTCCAAAAAGTGAGCGTAAGTAGAGCTTTATACAGCATGGTTTTTGAATAGTTTAACTGCATTTTTGCAGTTGTTAAGTCAAATTATTGAGTACCCATTTTTGGGTCCTGCACAAAAGCATGAGTTTGAAATAGGCAGTAGTTAATATTTGTTGTGGTTTGGATTAAGTGACGTTATCAAAGGTCTGTTGTAAAAAGGCTAATCTTAAACAATTGTGGAGATAGAAGATAGGAAATTATAGCCTGAAATTATTGAAAGTCTACATTATTAAACTTTCTAGGGTCAAATCTAGCAGTTTTGTCAAAACTGGTTTCCTTAATTTTCTTCAAAACTACTTGTCACGATTGACACATTTATTGTTTTGTGTTTTCTCAGTATGAAAAGTACTTTAAAATCACATTTAACAGAATTATTAATTAAACGTTTCTTTGCCCTATAGGTAACCAGTGGAGTTTTATTAACAATAATCTGCACACACAGAGTGTAAATAGATCTTCCAAAAGCAGCAGTAGCCTTGACAGATTGTATTCCAGGAAAATCAGAAAGCAGCTAGTTCATCATAAACAGGTAATTTTCAATACATTTTGTTAATTTTAATTTTGAGAATGTTGCTTTGATGGTTGCATGAAATAGAGCTGCCATCTGATCTGAGGTATGGCATTTGATGAATTGCTTAATTTAGGGAAAGTATATGGCATTTTTGAGCCTGAGTTTCCTTATTTGTAAGATGAAAACAATATGTACTATGGATTTTGGTGGTGTCCTTTAAAATGTCTACCTCTTCACATGTTTATTACTACCATTCTGAGTGAGGCCATCATCATTCTTTGCCTAGTCAAAAGGCCTCTCTGCCTTTTGTTTTTCTCAGTCCCATCCTTTTTTTTTTTTTCCCCATCATTAATGTACAATTACATGAGCAACATTATGTTTACTAGACTGCACCCATTATCAAGTCCCCACGACATACCCCATTACAGTCACTGTCCATCAGCATACTAAGATGCTATAGAATCACTACTTCTCTTCTCTGTGTTATACTGCCTTCTGCGTGCCATCGCCTACATTATGTGTGGTAATCATAATGCCCTTTTTTCCCCCTTATCCCTCCCTTCCCACCTATCCTCTCCAGTCCCTTTCCCTTTGGTAACTGTTAGAACATTCTTGGGTTCTGTGATTCTGCTGCTGTTTTGTTCCTTCAGTTTTTTCTTCGTTCTTATCCTCCACATATGAGTGAAATCATTTGGTACTTGTCTTTCTCTGCCTGGCTAATTTCACTGAGCATAATGCCCTCTAACTCCATCCATGTTGTTGCAAATGGTAGGATTTGTTTTCTTCTTATGGCTGAATAATATTCCATTGTGTATATGTAACACTTCTTCTTTATCCATTCATCTATTGAAGGACACTTAGGTTGCTTCCATTTCTTGGCTATTGTAAATAGTGCTGCAATAAACGTAGGGGTTCAAATGTCTTTTTGAAACTGGGAAACTGCATTCCTAGGGTAAATTCCTAGGAGTGGAATTCCTGGGTCAAATGGTATTTCTATTTTAAGATTTTTGAGGAACCTCCATATTGCTTTCCACAAAGGTTTAGCTAATTTACATTTTCCCACAAGCAGTGTAGGAGGGTACCCCTTTCTCCACATCCTCGCCAACATTTGTTGTTGTTTGTCTTTTGGTCTTTTGGATAGTGGCGATCCTTACTGGTGTGAGATGATATCTCATTGTGGTTTTAATTTGCATTTCTCTGATGATTCATGTGATGTGGAGCATCTTTTCATGTACCTATTATCCATCTGAATTTCTTCTTTGGAGAAGTATCTGTTCAGATCCTCTGCCCATTTTTAATTAGATTATTTGCTTTTTTGTTTGTTGAGGTGCATCAGCTCTTTATATATTTTGAATGTCAACCACTTATCGGATATGTCATATATGAATATATGCTCCCATACTGTAGGATATCTTTTTCTTCTACTGATGGTGTCCTTTGCTGTACAGATGCTTTTCAGCTTGATATAGTCGCACTTGTTCATTTTTGCTTTTGTTTCCCTTGCCCAGGCTTGCCCAGGGAGATACGTTCATGAAGAAGTTGTTCATGTTTTATGTCCAAGAGATTTTTGCCTATGTTTTTTTCTAAGAGTTTTATGGTTTCATGACTTACATTCAGACTTTTGATTTATTTTGAGTTTAGTTTTGTGTATGGGGTTAGACAATAATCCAGTTTCATTCTCTTACATGTAGCTGTACAGTTCTGCCAACACCAGCTGCTGAATAGGCTGTCATTTCCCCATTGTATATGATGGCTCCTTTATTGTATATTAATAGACCATATGTGCTAGGGTTAATATCTGGACTCTCTATTCTGTTCCACTGGCCTCTGTGTCTGTTCTTGTGCCAGTACCAAATTGTCTTGATTACTGTGGCTTTGTAATAGAGCTTGAAGTTGGGAAGTGAGGTGCCCCCTGCTTTATTCTTCCTCCTCAGGATTGCTTTGGCTATTTGGAGTCTTTTGTGGTTCCATATGAATATTAGAACTATTTGCTCCAGTTCCTTGAAGAATGCTGTCAGTATTTTGATAGGGATTGCATTGAATCTGTACATTGCTTTAGGCAGGATGGCCATTTTTACTATATTAATTCTAACTACCCAAGAGCATGGAATGAATTTCCATTTGTTAGTGTCCTCTTTAGTTTCTCTTAAGAGTGCCTTATAGTTTTCAGGGTATAAGGTCTTTCACTTCTTTGGTTAGGTTTATTCCTAGGTATTTTATTCTTTTCGATGCAATTGTGAATGGAATAGTTTACTTGATTTCTTTTTCTGCTAGTTCATCGTTAGTGTATAGGAATGCAACAGATTTCTGTGTATTAATTTTGTATACTGCAACTTTTCTGAATTCAGATATTACTTCTACTAGTTTTGGAATAGAGTCTTTAGTGTTTTTTTTGTATAATATCATGTCATCTGCAAACAGTGACAGTTTGACTTCTTCCTTACCAATCTGTATGCCTTTTATTTCTTTGTCTTGTCTGATTGCTGTGCCTAGGACCTCCAGAACTATGTTGTATAAAAGTGGAAAGAGTGGGCATCCCTGTCTTGTTCCTGGTCTTAGGTGAAAAGCTTTCAGCTTTTTCCTGTTCAGTATGCTGTTGGCTGTGGGTTTGTCATATATGGCCTTTATAATGTTGAGGTACTTGCCCTCTATACCCATTTTGTTGAGAGTTTTTATCATGAATGGATGTTGAATTTTGTCGAATGCTTTTTCTGCATCTGTGGAGATGATCATGTGGTTTTTTTTTAAAATTTTGTTATCATTAATCTACAATTATATGAAGAACATTATGTTTACTAGGCTTCCCCCTTCAAGTCCCCCCCACAAACCCCATTGCAGTTACTGTCCATGAGCGTAGTAAGATTCTGTAGAATCACTACTTGTCTTCTCTGTGCCCCCCACCCCCCCACATTATACATGCTAATCATAATGCTGCCTTTCTTTTTTCCTGCCCTTATCCCTCCCTTCCCACCCATCCTCCCCTGTTCCTTTCCCTTTGGTAACTGTTAGTCCATTCTTGGGTTCTGTGATTCTGCTGCTGTTTTGTTCCTTCAGTTTTTCTTTGTTCTTATACTCCACATATGAGTGAAATCATTTGGTACTTGTCTTTCCTGCCTGGCTTATTTCACTGAGCATAATAACCTCTAGCTCCAACCATGTTGTTGAAAATGGCAGGATTTGTTTTCTTCTTATGGGTGAATAATATGTCATTGTGCATATGTACCACGTCTTCTCTATCCATTCATCTACTGATGAATGCTTAGGTTGCTTCCATTTCTTGGCTAGTGTAAATAGTGCTGCGATAAACATAGGGGTGCATCTGTCTTTTTCAAATGGGGCTGCTGCATTCTTAGGGTAAATTCCTAGAAGTGGAATTCCTGGATCAAATGGTATTTTTATTTTGAACTTTTTAAGGAACCTCCATACTGTTTTCCACAATGGTTGCACTAATTTACATTCCCACCAGCAGTGTAGGAGGGTTCCCCTTTCTCCACAACCTGGCCAACATTTGTTGTTGTTTGTCTTTTGGATGGTGGCGATCCTTACTGGTGTGAGTTGATATCTCATTGTGGTTTAGTTTGCATTTCTCTGATACTTAGGAGGGTGCAGCATCTTTTCATGTGTCTGTTGGCCATCTGAATTTCTTCTTTGGAGAACTGTCTGTTCAGCTCCTCTGCCCATTTTTTAATTGGATTATTTGCTTTTTGTTTGTTGAGGTGGGTGAGCTCTTTATATATTTTGGATGTCAACCCTTTATCAGATCTGTCATTTATGAATATATTCTCCCATACTGTAGGGTACCATTTTGTTCTACTGGTGGTGTCCTTTGCTGTACAGAAGCTTTTCCGCTTGACATAGTCCCACTTGTTCATTTTTGCTTTTGTTTCCCTTGCCCGGGGAGGTATGTTCATGAAGAAGTCGCTCATGTTTATGTCCAAGAGATTTTTGCCTATGTTTTTTTCTAAGACTTATGGTTTCATGACTTACATTCAGGTCTTTGATTCATTTCGAATTTACTTTTGTGTATAGGGTTAGACAGTGATCCAGTTTCATTCTCTTACATGTAGCTGTCCAGTTTTGCCAGCACCATCTGTTGAAGAGACTGTCATTTCCCCATTATATGTCCGTGGTTCCTTTATCGTATATTAATTGACCAATATGTTTGGGTTAATGTCTGGAGTATCTATTCTGTTCCAGTGGTCTGTGGGTCTGTTCTTGTGCCAGTACCAAATTGTCTTGATTACTGTGGCTTTGTCATAGAGCTTGAAGTTGGGAAGCGAAATTCCCCCACTTTATTTTTCCTTCTCAGGATTGCTTTGGCTATTCGGGTTCTTTGGTGGTTTCATATGAATTTTTGAACTATTTGTTCCAGTTCGGTAAAGAATGCTGTTGGTAATTTGATAGGGATTGCATTGAATCTGTGTATTGCTTTGCACAAGATGGCCATTTTGACAATATTAGTTCTTCCTAGCCAAGAGCATGGGATGAGTTTCCATTTTAGTGTCCTCTTTAATTTCTCTTAAGACTGTCTTATAGTTTTCAGGGTATAGGTCTTTCACTTCCTTGGTTAGGTTTATTCCTAGGTATTTTATTCTTTTAGATGCAATTGTGAATGGAATTGTTTTCCTGATTTCTGTTTCTATTAGTTCATTGTTAATGTATAGGAAAGCCACAGATTTCTGTGTATTAATTTTGTATCCTTCAACTTCGCTGAATTCCGATATTAGTTCTAGCTAGTTTTTGAATGGAGTCTTTAGGGTTTTTTATTATGTACAATATCATGTCATCTGCAAATAGTTACAGTTTAACTTCTTCTTTACCAATCCGGATGCCTTGTATTTCTTTGTTTTGTCTAATTGCCATGGCTAGAACCTCCAGTACTATGTTGAATAACAGTGGGGAGAGTGGGCATCCCTGTCTTGTACCCGATCTCAGAGGAAAAACTTTCAGCTTCTCTATGTTGAGTATGATGTTGGCTGTGGATTTATCATATATGGCCTTTATTATGTTGAGGTACTTGCCCTCTATGCCCATTTTGTTGAGAGTTTTTATCATGAATGGATGTTGAATTTTGTTGAATGCCTTTTCAGCATCTATGGAGATGATCATGTGGTTTTTGTCCTTCTTTTTGTTGATGTGGTGGATGATGTTGATGGATTTTCGGATTTTGTACCATACTTGCATCCCTGGGATGAATCCCACTTGGTCATGGTGTATGATCCTTTTGATGTATTTTTGAATTCGGTTTGCTAATATTTTGTTGAGTATTTTTATATCAACGTACATCAGGGATATTGGTCTGTAATTTTCTTTTTTGTTGGGGTCTTTGCCTGGTTTTGGTATTAGGGTGATGTTGGCTTCATAGAATGAGTTTGCGAGTATTCCCTCCTCTTCTATTTTTTGGAAAACTTTAAGAGACCTTCTCATTATGTCTTCTCTGTATGTCTGATAAAATTCTGAGGTAAATGCATCTGGCCCGGGGGTTTTGTTCTTCGCTAGTTTTTTGATTACTGAGTCAATTTCTTTGCTGGTTATTGGTTTGTTTATATTTTCTGTTTCTTCCTTGGTCAGTCTTGAAAGGTTGTATTTTTCTAGGAAGTTGTCCATTTCTTCTAGGTTTTCCAGCTTGTTAGCATATAGGTTTTCATAGTATTCTCTAATATTTCTTTGTATTTCTGTGGGGTCCATCATAATTTTTCTTTTCTTGTTTCTGATTCTGTTCATGTGTGTTGATTCTCTTTTTCTCTTAATAAGTCTGGCTAGATGCTTATCTGTTTATTTTCTCAAACAACCAGCTCTTGGTTCCATTGATTTTTTTCTATTCTTTTATTCTTCTCAATTTTATCTATTTATTCTCTGATGTTTATTATGTCCCTCCTTCTCCTGACTTTAGGCCTCAGTTGTTCTTCTTTTTCCAATTTTGATAATTGTATCTTTTGGCTACTCCTTTGGGATTGTTCTTCCTTCTTTAAATATGCCTGGTTTGCTATTTACTTTACTCTTAAGACTGCTTTCGCTGCATCCCACAGAAGTTGGACTTTGTGTTGTTGTCATTTGTTTCCATATATTGCTTGATCTCTATTTTAATTTGTTTGTTGATCCATTGATTATTTAGGAGCATGTTGTTAAGCCTCCATGTGTTTGTGGGCCTTTTTGCTTTCTTTGTATAATTTATTTCTAGTTTTATACCTTTGTGGTCTGAAAAGTTGGTTGGTAGAATTTCAGTGTTTTTGAATTTACTGAGGCTCTTTTTGTGGCCTAGTATGTGGTCTCTTCTGGAGAATGTTCCATGTGCACTTGAGAAGAATGTGTATCCTGCTGCTTTTAG
The DNA here is from genome assembly GCF_030020395.1 of Manis pentadactyla. Lineage (NCBI taxonomy): Eukaryota > Metazoa > Chordata > Mammalia > Pholidota > Manidae > Manis > Manis pentadactyla. The sequence continues at coordinate 210,424,637 of NC_080020.1, read as the reverse complement.
ATGTAGAGTTCGATAGATGTCTGTTACGTCCATCTGTTCTAGTGTGCTGTTCAGTGCCTCTGTGTCCTTACTTATTTTTTGTTTGGTGGATCTGTTCTTTGAAGTGAGTGGTGTGTTGAAGTTTTGTATAATGAGTGCATTGCATTCTGTTTCTCCTTTAATTCTGTTAGTGCTTGTTTCACATATGCTGGTGTTCCTGTGTTGGGTGCATATATATTTATAATGGTTATACCCTCTTGTTGTACTGAGCCCTTTATGATTATGTAATGTCCTTCTTTATCTCTTGTTACTTTCTTTGTTTTGTAGTCTATTTTGTCTGATACTAGTACTGCAACACCTGCTTTTTTCTCCTTGTTGTTTGCATGAAATATCTTTTTCCATCCCTTGACTTTTAGTTTGTGCATGTCTTTGGGTTTAAGGTGAGTCTTGTAAGCAGCATACAGGTGGGTCCTGCTTTTTTATCCATTCTGTTACTCTGTGTCTTTTGATTGGTGCATTCAGTCCATTTACATTTAGGGTGATTATTGAAACATATGTACTTATTGCCATTGCAGGCTTTAGGTTCGTGGTTAGCAAAGGTTCAAGGTTAGCTTCTTTACTATCTAAGCGTCTAACTGAACTCACTTATTAAGCTATTATAAACACAGTCTGATGATTCTTTATTTCTGTCCCTTTTTATTCCTCCTCCTCCATTCTTTATATGTTAGGTGTTTTATTTTGCGCTCTTTTGTGTTTCCTGTGACTGCTTTTGTGGGTAGTTGATTTTGTTTTTTGCCTTTAGGTAGTATTTGTTTGGTCTGCTTTCTTTGCTGTGATTTTGTTTTCCCTGCTGACATGTATTTAGTCTTAGGAGTGTTCCCATCTAGAGCAGTCCCTCTAAAATACCCTGTAGAGGTGGTTTGTGGGAGGCAAATTCCCTCAACTTTTGTTTGTCTGGGAATTTTTTAATCCCTCCTTATTATTTAAATAATAATCGTGCTGGATACAGTATTCTTGGTTCAAGGCCCTTGTCTTTCATTGCATTAAATATATCATGCCATTCTTTTCTGGCCTGTAAGGTTTCTGTTGAGAAGTCTGATGATAGCCTGATGGGTTTTCCTTTGTAAGTGACCTTTTTCCTCTCTCTAGCTGCCTTTTAAACTCTGTCCTTGTCCTTAATCTTTGCCATTTTAATTATTATGTGTCTTGGTGTTGTCTTCCTTGGGTCCCTTCTGTTGGGAGTTCTGTGTATTTCTGTGGTCTGAGCGAGTATTTCCTCCCCCACTTTGGGGAATATTTCAGCAATTATTTCTTCAAATACACTTTCTTTCCCTTTTTCTCTCTCTTCTTCTTCTGGTACCCGTATAATGCGGATATTCTTCTGTTTGGATTGGTCACACAGTTCTCTTAATATTGTTTCATTCTTGGAGATCCTTTTATCTCTCTCTGTGTCAGCTTCTATGCGTTCCTCTTCTCTGGTTTCTATTCCATCAATGGCCTCTTGCTTCTCATTCATTCTGTTTTTAAATCCTTCCAGAGATTTTTTTTCTGTAGTCTCCCTCCCTACTTTGTCTGTTAGCTCTTGCATTTTTCTCTGCAGCTCTATCAGCATCGTTCTGACCTTTATTTTTTATTCTTTTTCTGGGAGATTGGTTAGGTCTATCTCTCCAAGCTCCTTCTCAGGGGTCATCTCTGTGATTTTCATCTGTATCAAATTCTTCTGCCTTCTCATGGTGATAGAGCTGGTTGTGTGGAGTTGGTGCATGTGTCGGCTTGGAGAACGTCCCTTCTTGCTAGTTTGTGGCCTTCCTCTCCTGGGAGAACGGCAACCCCTAGCGGCTTTTGCTGGGCAACTGCGCGCAGACGGAGTCTTTGATTCTTGCCCGGCCTCTTTTGAGTATGCTCTGCAGTTCCTATGGGCGTAGCTGCTCTCAGGCTGCTGCTGTGCTATTGTGGAGCCTTGTTGGAGGTGGGAAGCTGTTTATCGCTGTGAGGGGCCTCAGAGCTGTGCTGCCACCAAGGGGGTTAGGGCGCCCGAAGTTCTCCTGGATTCCCAGCTTCTGGGCTAAGTATCCTGGGACGCTTTCATCCAGCTGTGGGGCCCCTATCCCTTTAAGACTTTCAAAAAGCACTCGCTTTTCTTTGTCCTAGGGCTGCCAGCTGCGCTTGCAGGTTTTGCTGTCTCATTCCACTAGTATCCAGCACCCCACGCACTGTGTGTCTGTGCTCCCAGTGCAGATGGCTAGGGCTGGGTATTTAGCAGTCCTGGGCCCCCTCTCCCTCCCCGCTCCTACTCCTCTCCTCCCGCCGGGAGCTGGGGTGAGGGGCTTTCGGTTCCCACTCACCTGCAGCCTGTAACTTACCCCCTTCATGAGGTGCTGGGTTCTCGCATGTGTAGATGTAGCCTTGCTGTTGTCCTATATCTTCTGGTCTCTCTTTTAAGGAGAGTTGTATTTGTTGTATTTTCAAAAATATATATGGTTTTAGGAGCAGATTTCCACTGCTTTACTCATGCCGCTATCTTGGCTTCGTGATCATGTGGTTTTTATCCTTTTTGTTGATGTGTGGATGATCTTGATGGATTTTGCATCCCTGAGGTGAATCCCAGTGTTGATCATGGTGTATGAACCTCTTGATGTATTTTTGAATTTGATTTGCTAATATTCTGTTGAGTATTTTTGTATCTATGTTCATCAGGGATATTGGTCTGTAATTTTCTTTTTTTGTGGGATCTTTGCCTTGTTTGGTATTAGAGTGATGCTGGCTTTATAGAATGAGTTTTGAAGTATTCCCTCCTCTTCTATTTTTTGGAAAACTTTAAGGAGAATGGGTATTATGTCTTCTCTAAATGTCTGATAAAATTCAGCAGTAAATCCATCTGGTCCGAGGCTTTTGTTCTTGGGTAATTTTTTGATTACCAATTCAGTATTGTTGCTGGTAATTAATTGGTCTGTTTCGATTTTCTGTTTCTTCCTTGGTCAGTCTTTGAAGATCATATTTTTTCAGAAAGTTGTCCATTTCTTTTTAGGTTATCCAGTGTGTTAGCATATGGATTTTCATAGTATTCTCTAATAATTCTTTGTATTTCTGTCGTGTCCGTTGTGATTTTGCCTTTCTCATTTCTGATTTTGTTTATGTGTGTAGATTCTCTTTCTCTTAATAAGTCTGGCTGGAAGGTTGTCTATTTTGTTTATTTTCTCAAAGAAATAGCCCTCGGTTTCCTTGATTTTTTTCTATTGTTTTAATCTCCTCAATTTTATTTATTTCTTCTCTGATCTCTATTATATCCCTCCTTCTGCTGACTCTCGGCCTTGTTTGTTCTTCTTTTTCCATTTTCCATAATTGTGCCTATTCATTTGGGATTGTTCTACCTTCTTTAAACAGGCCTGGATTGCTATATACTTTCCTCTTAGAACTTCCTTTGCTGCGTCCACAGAAGTTGGGGTGAAGTGCTGTTGTTGTCATTTGTCTCCATATATTGCTTGATTTGTTTTAATTTGGTCATTGATCCATTGATTATTTAGGTGCATGTTGTCAAGCCTCCATGTGTTTGTGAATCTTTTTGTTTTCTTTGTACAATTTATTTCTAGTTTTATACTTTTGTGATCTGAGAAGTTGGTTGGTACAATTTCAGTCTTTTTGAGTTTACTGAGGCTCTTTTTGTGGCCTAGTATGTGGTCTATTCTGGTAAATGTTCCATGTGCACTTGAGAAGACTGTGTGTCCTGCTGCTTTTGGGTGTAGAGTTCTGTAGATGTCTGTTAGGGTCCATCTGTTCTAGTGTGTTCCGTGCCTCTGTGTCCTTACTTATTTTCTCTGTGGTTGAACTGTCCTTTGGAGTGATTGGTGTGTTTAAGTCTCCTAAAATGGATGCATTGCCTTCTGTTTCCTCCTTTAATTCTGTTCGTATCTGTTTCCCATATGTTGGTGTTCCTGTGTTGGGTACATAGATATTTATAATGTTTATAGCCTCTTTTGTACTGATCCCTTTATCATTATGTAATGTCCTTCTTTATCTCTTCTTACTTTCTTTATTTTGAATTCTATTTTGTTTGATACAAGTACTGCTACACCTGCTTTTTTCTCCCTATTGTTTGCATGAAATATCTTTTTCCATCCCTTCATTTTTAGTCTGGGTATGTCTTTGGGTTTGAGTTAAGTCTCTTGTAAGCAGCATATAGATGGGTCTTGCTTTTTCATCCATTCTATTACTCTGTGTCTTTTGATTGGTGCATTCAGTCCATTTACATTAGGGTGATTATTGATAGATATGTACTTACTACCATTGTAGGCTTTGGATTCATGGGTACCAAAGATTCAAGAGCAGCCTCTTTACTGTGCAACCGTCTAACTTTAACTCACTTATTATGCTATTATAAACATAGTCTGATGATTCTTTATTTCTCACTCTTCTTATTCTTCCTCCTCCACTCTTTATATGTTAGGTTTTTTATTCTGTACTCTTTTGTGTTTGCCTTGACTGCATTTGTGAATAGCTGATTTTATTTTTTGCCTTTAGTTAGTGTTTGGTTGGTCTGCTTTCTTTGCTGTGATTTTATTTTCTCTGGTGACATCTATTTAGCCTTAGGAGTGCTTTCATCTAGAGCAGTCTCTTTAAAATACCCTGTAGAGGTTGTTTGTGGGGGGCAGATTCCCTCAACTTTTGATTATCTGGAAATTGTTTAATCTCTCCTTGAAATTTAAATGATAATCATGCTGGATACAGAATCCTTGGTTCAAGGCTCTTCTGTTTCATTGCATTAAATTTATCATGCCATTCTCTTCTGGCCTGTAAGGTTTCTGTTGAGAAGTGTGATGATAGCCTGATCGGTTTTTCTTTGTAGGTGATCTTTTTTCTCTCTCTTTGATCTTTGTCACGTTAATTATTTTGGTCTTGCTGTTGTCCTTCTTGTTTCCCTTTTGTTGGGAGTTCTGTGGGATTCCATTGTCTGAGATAGTATTTCCTTCCCCAGCTTGGGGAAATTTTCAGTGATTATTTCTTCAAAGACACTCTCTATCCCTTTTTCTCTCTCTTTTTCTTGTGGTACCACTATTACGTGAATATTGTTCTCTTTAGATTTTTCACACAGTTCTCTTAATATTCTTTCATTCCTAGAGATCCTTTTATCTCTCTCTGCCTCAGCTTCTCTGTGTTCCTGTTCTCTGATTTCTATTCCATTAACAGTCTCTTACACCTCATCCACTCTGCTCTTAAGTCCTTCTGTTGATTGTTTGATTTCTGTTATCTCTTTCTGGACTTCATCGGTTAGCTCTTGCATATTTCTCTGCAGCTCCATCAGCATGGTTATGACGTTTATTTTGAATTCTTTTTCAGTATGATTGCTTATATCTATCCCACCAGGCCCTCTCTCTGGCATTGTTTGAGTGATTTTGAACCGGACCAGGTTCTTCTGCCTTTTCATACCAGTAGAATTGATCGCTGCCAGTAGGCACATGTGTCAGCTGGGAGAACAATGTCCCTTCCTACTTCCTGGTCACTGTGCCCTTCTCCGCTGCCTGTGCTGATTACCCACATACAGGGAGCAGTCTCTGGGTTAATTCTCAGAGCTACTGTGCGTCAGGCGGCCCTTGGGATTGGCTAGGGCACTGTGGGGAGTCGCAGGCATGTCACGTGTGTTGTGTGAGAACGGCGCCCCTTCATGCCTTCCGAACTTTGTGCTGGCTTCCTCTTTCTGTGCTCGGCAGCTGCGTGCTGGTGGCAGCCTCTGGGTCTGTTCCCGTTAGCTGTGCTCTAATAGGAGACTCTGTGTTTGCTGTCAGCGGGGCTGCTCCTAAGCTGGTCCGCAGCTGTGGTGGGTCAGCCGGTTTGCTTGTAGTGCCAGCAGTGGGGAATGAACAGCAGGCTGCTTATTGCCTTGTGGTGCTTCAGAGCTGCATTCCCACGCAGGGAGTTAGGGCGCCTGAAGTTCCTTATGATTCCCAGCCTGCTATGCTGAGTGTGCCAGGATGATTTTGTCTGCCTTTTCAATCTTTATCCATTTAAGACTTAAAAGTGCCTGATTTTCTTTTGTCCCAGGGGAGCTGGCTGTGGGGACCTGCTTGCCATCTCCATCTCGGATTTTACTCTTCTCTTTCTCTAATATCCAGTACACAATGAAATGTGTATGTCCTCCCAGTGCAGATTACTTGGGCTTGTTATTTAGCAGTCCTGTGCTTCCACTCCCTCCCCACTCTGATTCTTTTCCTTCTGCTGGTGAGGTCGGGTGGGGGGTGCACTCGGGTCTCGCCGGGTCACGGTTTTGTATCTTACCCCCTTCGTGAGATGTTGAGTTCTTGCAGATGTAGATGTAGCCTGGCTGTTATTCTGTATCTTCTGGTCTCTCTTTTAGGAATAGTTGTATTTGTTGTATTTTCAAAAATATATGTGGTTTTGGGAGGAGATTACCGCCACCCTACTCACTCCACCATCTTGAACACCTGCTAGTCCCATCCATTTTTCATGTTGTTTTTCCTCAGTGCCATCCATTTTTCATGCTTTCTTGATAGAGTTCTTTTAAAATACAAACCTGTTCCTTTCATTCCTTTTCTAAATTCTTAGTGACTTCTGGTTGACCTTTGCTTGAAGGTCAGATTCCTTAACATTGTTTTAGAGTACCTGTCAGTCTCCCTCTCTGTGTAACTTTCAGATTTGAAATTCGGTTAGCCATGTGGAATTTGAGTTCCTGGCCTACCTACATACCCATACCAATTTTCTCATCCAGGATTTTTTCAAGTACAGAGTTTTTTTTTCTTCCTTCCTTCCTTCCTTCCTTCCTTCCTCCTCCCTCCCTCCCTCCCTGTTTTTCGGACATTAGTTCATATCACTTCTTCAAAGAGATCTTCCCTGGTTTCCAAATTAGGATAGCACCCTATATAATATGTTCCCCATGTATGATATATTTTTTCCTTTCATCATATACATCATAGTTTTGGATAGTGATTCTTTTATTTTGTTAACATGAGATATATGAATTTCATTGTGAGTAAATGATTTCTTACAGTATCAGGAATCAAGCACAGTGCTCTTTTACACCTGACTTCTTTTGCTCAAAATGATATGTTTGAGAGTCTTCCCTCTTGACCACTGTTCCATTATTTGAATCTTATAAAATCTCTTTATCCATTTTATTGTTACTGAACCCTTCAGCTTGATTTATTCTTCACTTGTTTTTTTTTGAAGTTTAAATAAATATGCATGTATATGTTTCTCTCTTTCTCCAGTGTGCAAATGTGTGTGTGCACACACACCTTTTTCACTCTTTCACAGAAGTTCATGCATTAGAATGTAGCTTTATTGCAGGGTTAGAATATAATCGTTGATTCTTATGGTTTCTTTCTCAGTTCCGTGATCACTCTTAGAATTACATATAAAGTTTATTTGATGTACATTTTACTCTGTGAAAGTGAATTTATCGCTGACATCAGATTTTCATGAGCTGGTGCTTTACCATAATTACTTTTTAAAATGTCTTTCTCTTTCTCTTTTAGTTTAGACAAGATTATAAACAATATCCTTAATACCTAAGGTGTTGTCAGTAAATATTTGTATAATTGATATAAGATGAAGTGATATTTTTATATCCAAACTCTTGGGATCTGGCAAATTTGTGAAAGCTTTAGGCTTTTTTAAGAATGTGGAATTAGCTCTAAATTACTTATTTTTACTTTCAAGGTTTTTAACTATTAACTGTTTGATCTTCTGCAAAAAAAAATATGAAGCTTTTGTTTCAATTCCTTTTTCCTTTTGAGACTCTTACCTAATTATAGGTGGTAGTACCTTGCATCCTTTCAAATTTAGCTCAAATTTAGTGAGCACTTAGTGTTTATGCTTTCTGTGTTTAATTTAGGATATAAAGATGGAAAACAAACCTAGAGTATAACTGAGTATTTTTTTCTTAGTAAAATATTAGTGGTTAATTCTATACTATGAAGGACATTGTTGGGATAGTTGGCAAAATTTAAAGTGGTCTGAGGAGTGGTTGGTAGTACTGCATCAATATTCCTTCTCTCATTTTTATGGTTTTATAGAAGGTCCTGTTTCTAGAAAATACACATGAAAGAATTCAGTGGTGGATTGGTCATCAGGTTGCTAACTTATTCTCAAATAGTTTAGAGGAAAAATGTCTTTTCATAGTAATCACAATTATTCATTAAGACTGTGGTTATTTCAAAATAATTATATTTTTGCTTGATTTTAATTATGTGTGTTAATTAGAACTTTTAGGACCATTTTCTGAAAACTGATTTGTAGCAGTTCTCATAACGTAATGATTACTTAATACATATGCATGCTGGTTTTATTTTAGTATAAATTTTCTTTATGTATGGTGGTAAGCAAGGGGATATTTCTTTATATTAAGTTTTTTTCTCGGCAACAAAAATATGTATCATAGAAATTTAGGAAATGTTATTTGAATAGGTAGGTTTATTAAGTTCTTAACTGTATTATTCATTTATAATTTTGACTATAACTTTCACTTTATAGTAATGTTCTGCATATGTGAGTATTTGGGGAAATGATTGCCATTCAACAGATTTCTAAGGTCTTTCTCAACAGACATTTTTTTTCTCCTTTTTGGTCTATTTGTTCATTGACTACTGACTAGTGATTGCCAGGGATTAGGAATGGGGCAGATGGAATAAGAGGGAGAGCAACATCAAAGGAAATCCTGAGGGAATCTTATAATTGAAGGGTTCAGTATTAACTCTAATGGTAGATACCTCAACCAGCACACATGTAGGTTTCTACACAACTAAAATACACAGACAGACACAGGAAGGAATGCAAGTGAAACTGGAAAAATGTGAATAAAATTTGTGAATTGTCCCAATGTCAATATCTTATCATGGTATTATACTACAGTTCTGCAAAATGTTATTGGGAGAAACTGGGTAAAGTACACAAGAAATCTCTGGTATTTTTTTGAATGGCATATGAGTCTACAGTTAATAAATTTGTAAGTAATGAAAGACAAAAATATTTTTAAAATCTCTTGAGGGAGCTTCCCATGAAAGCAAACCTAAGAATATTGTGCAGTAAAAATATTTTCTCCATGCATTTAAAAGTAGTTGTTTTCCTCTATTTAAAAATAGTCAGTCCCATTAGTGATTTATATAAGAAATTCTTCCAGTTATATCCCTTCTCCCATGGGTGAGAAATTGATTAACTCTTAATTATAACATGGAGAGATTTTGTAGTGAGGATTTAGAAATGATTTAAAAAAAGAAAATGTGAGACAGTTAAAACTGGATCTTTCAGGGAATTAACATATTCCAGTGGTTTGATGTGTGAATTTTATGAGGAGTATAACAATTTACTTTGTTGTTTTTAACATTGTTAGCTATAACTTTAAACTTTTTTTTTCTTTTAAAGCAACTTAACCTACTAAAGGCCAAACAGAAGGCTTTAGTGGAACAGATGGAAAAAGAAAAAATACAAAGTAACAAAGGATCATCATACAAGCTTCTGGTAGAGCAAGCAAAGCTGAAGCAGGCTACCTCAAAGGTATGGTTTATACTTTTTAATGTAATTATCTTAGAAAAGTAATTTCCCTTTTTAATACTTTAAATTGAGTAGTTAAGTATCTTTAATAGTTATCAGGAAACAGATGCAATTCTGCTTATCAACAGAAGAATCTAAACACTTTTTTTGAGAGATGGTAACTTTTCAATTGAAGTAGCATTGATAGACAATCTTATGTTGGTTTCAAATATACAATACAGGTGCTTAACAGTTACCCATATTACTAAATCCTCACCCCCTCTAGTGCTGTTACTGACTGTCAACATAGAAAGATGTTATAGAATCATTCATTATATTCTCCATTCTGTACTGCTATCCCCATGGCCAGCTTATATTATGAGTAAAAATTTTTATACCCCTTTATCCCCCTCACCCTCCTCATGCACCCATCCCACCCCCTTTCCCATTGTAGTTGGTAGTCACTTCTCAGTGTCTGAGTCTACTGCTGTTTTGTTCATTCTGTTTTGCTTTTTTTTTTTATATTCCACAGATAAGTGAAATCATGTGGTATTTGTCATTCTCCATCTGGCTTATTTCACTGAGCATAATATCTTCTAAGTCTATCCATGTTGTCACAAATGGCAGGATTTCTTTTTTTTTTTTTTAATGACTGAGTAATATTCCGTTGCATGTATGTACCATATCTTCTTTATCCATGCATTTACAGATGGTCACTTAGGTTGCTTCCATGTCTTGGCTATTGTAAATAATGTGGTGATAACCATAGTAGTGCATTTATCCCTCTGAATCAAGGATTTTTGTTTTCTTTGGGTAAATTCCTAAAAGTGGAATTACTGGGTTGAATGTTATTTCTATTTTTAGTTTTTTGAGGTACTACCATACTGCTTTGACAGCGGTTTTAACAATTTACATTCCCTTGAACAGTGTAAGAGGGCTCCCATTTCTCCACATCTTTGCCAATACTTGTTACTTCTTGTCCTTTGGATACTGACCGTTCTGATTGGTGTGAGGTGAAATCTCAAGGTGGTTTTGATTTGCATTTCCCTGATGTTTAGTGATGTGGAGCGTCTTTTCATGTGCCTGTTGGCCACCTGTATTTCTTATTTGGATAAATGTCTGTTCAGGACCTCCACCCATTTTTTCACTGGGTTATTTGTTCTTTGGTATTGAGGTGTATGAGTTCTTTATCTGCTGTGGATGTTAACCCCTTATTGGATAAATCATTGGCAAATACATTCTCCCATGCTGTATGTTGCCTTTTTGTTCTGCTGATGGTGTCCTTTGCTGTAAAGAAGCTTTTTAGTTTGATGTAGTCGCACTTGTTCATTTTTTTGGGGGGGGGAAGGTAGCTTTTAAGGATAAATGTAGATTTAAAGTATTTTTCTAGTGTATTTCTTTTATAGTGGATTGTGTTCCAGTAAATTAAAGATAAAAGTCTCAAAGAAATGTACAGTTTTCCTAAATATGTCCTTCCTAACTGAACATTAAGATCAATAATTTATAAATAAAATAACTTGATGTGTATTTTTTTAATGTGGGAGATAACCTTTAAAAGTACCAACCAAGTTTGTATATTGTGTTTCTATAAATAAGAGATTATAGTTATTCCAGTAGATTTTGAAATAACTTGAATTAATACTCTGTATTGAAGTTATGTAGGTTTATCATCCACTTTTGTGAATTATGTTTAGGATGGTTTGGTAATGTTTATTTAAGATACTAGATGTGATTTAATGTAGCCTGTCTATAGAATTTTGCTTTATTGAAATTGTTACCTATCCTATACCTTACTGTAAATCATACATTAGATATATTGGTAGATTTCCAAACTTAAAAGAAAAAAAAGTTTAAAGTTTTTTTGATCTTTAGGATAAATAATTTATTGTTTAAAATACACAAGTTATATACAGACATTAGAAAATCAGTCTCCAAAATACTCAGTAAAGATGCTTGGGTGACACTTATAAAACTGACCTAGTAATCTTCTTCTCTTTGGCAGACAGTTTTGAATCATTATCAGTTTTTAGTAAAGTCAGTAGTTCATCCTTGGTTGTCTTCCGTGTATGGTCAGAATAATCCCTTTGATCAGTTCTCTGGCAATAAATATATCCTGTGTGTTTTTGTTTGGATCTCTTCCCTTCTGAATGGCCATCAGCTTAACAGTGACAATTTTATGTAGAGTTCCAGGAATCTTAAAAACATCTTTTTGATGATCCATTAAAAAGAATACCAGAAGATCAGTTTTGCCTTTGGATAAATTCTTACTGTCAACAATAGCTTTTGAGAATATCCTTTTTACAACCATTCTGTTTTCACTTTCTTTTCTGTAATTTAAATGCAGAAGAATGTGCTGCAACGGCCATGAAATGCAGCAGTCTTCTAAATTCTGTTACATATCCTGTACTTTACTCTAAATCAGACATTAGATATATTGGAAGCTTATATTTCACTTAAAAATTTTCTTGTTTTGAAATTGTACATTTTCTGAGTGAATATTTGCATTCCTAAATAAATTTGAACTGAAAGAATTTCATTAGATAAGCATTAATTTAAGTTTGTAAATTTCTCCTTACAGCACTTTAAGGATTTAATTCGGTTACGTAGGACAGCAGAATGGTCTCGCTCTAACTTAGACACTGAAGTTACAACAACAAAAGAAAGTCCAGAGATAGAACCACTTCCCTTTACCCTGGCCCATGAACGTTGTATTTCAGTAGTCCAGAAACTTGTCTTGTTTCTTCTCTCCATGGATTTTACCTGTCATGCAGATCTCTTACTATTTGTTTGTAAGGTGAGTAAACTAACAGGTATAATATATAATTAAAGACTTAGATGGTAAGAAAAAAATTAAGAAAATGCAGTTCTTAATTGATTTTTGATTAAGAGAAATAGTAGTGCCTTTACTGGTTTTCCTTTTATGCAGTTTAGGTTTTTCTTATGTGCCTTAAAATATTTTAAAAATATTTTTGTCACTTATTTCTCAGGAGACCTGACTTAAATTTTAATGTAGATTTGAAATGAAGGTAATGTGGGCATGTCTATCTCCAACCTATCTTTTATCTATTAATTGAAAGGAGCTATACAAATAAGTGCCAAATTATAGTAATGAAGGGGTTTTAATGTCCTTAAGGCCTTCCTGTAGCATATTCATTGTTTATAAAAATTATTTTAAACTATTCTACCCAGATTTTTAACCAAATTTTAATATTTTATGCATGAAAATATATTTCTTTTGCATTCCATTTCAAGCATGTTTTTTGACACCAAAAACCTATACTGTCATTGAAGGCTGTTTCTCTAATGCTTTGTTTTTGGAGAAAACGTGTAATTGCTATTTAAGTGTATGATTTTATAAAATGTATTACAGGTTCTTGCACGCATTGCAAATGCCACAAGGCCAACTATACATCTGTGTGAGATTGTGAATGAACCCCAGCTGGAAAGACTGCTATTACTTTTGGTTGGAACTGACTTCAATAGAGGAGATATATCTTGGGGTGGTGCTTGGGCTCAATACTCCTTAACTTGTATGCTCCAGGATATTTTAGCAGGTTTGTCAGCATTTCTTCTTCATCCTCACTTGGCTAAGTAATGTTTATAGGAAACTAATCCCCTCTCTTAATATTATACAACAACTATTTAGAATTAATTTTGCATTTAATTATGTTGACAGTTGTGATAATAGTTAATGTTATCTTTATGGGGGCGGTGGGTTGTCAAAGTGCAGGGATGCTGGAGCTAGTTGGCTTCATGATTAATACCTCAGTGGGCTGCTTAGTAGTTTTTTTGTGGCCTTGAGGAAGGGACTTTTGGTACCTTGGTTCTTTCATCTGTAAGATAAGGATATTAAAGTACCTTTCTTACAAAATTGTTTTGATGAATAAGTGAGTTTATATAAAGTGATTATACCAACTCCTTGTTCATATTACACATTTTGTGTTTTGTGCTAGTTACTTGGCTTTAGCATTTGAAGGTAATACAGTGGGCGCTAGCATTTCCTTAAATAGTTGAGGTCTCATTTGCCTCAGACTCTTTTATGGTTGGTTGAGGATACATGCTGTGATGTGTGAACAGAAGGAAAAAGTATGCTTTAATATGTTTTGGATGTCTCTTTATAAATTATTAAGCAGTTAGGACTGTCTCCTTACATACAGGAGAATTGCTGGCTCCAGTCGCTGCAGAAGCCATGGAGGAAGGACCAGTGAGTGATGATGTAGGTGTGACAGTGGGAGACTCTGATGATGCCCTTCAGCAGTCTTCAGTTCAGTTGCTGGAAACTATAGATGAACCTCTGACACATGATATCCCAGGTACATTCTTTGAGTTATGTTGTATTTTAAATATCCTTTGGTCCTTTTTTTAAAAATGAAAATGTTTCTAAATTAAGAATGTTAGTGACATATAAAATTAATTTTTATATTCTCCTATCAGATCTTTGGTCTTAGTAACCATTATCAGTTATTTTCCTAATAACTATGTTTTGCTTTGGTTTTCTGACTGGATGCCCACTATAATGAAATGCTGCCCTTTCGTATTTTCCTGGTTATTTTGATATGGTCTGATTTGCCTATGTTGAAGAAAATACAATCTTGAAAACATTTAAAGGTAATGGAGTGGTGAAGACAGCAATCTAAAGGTTTTTGTTCTTTAAGATCCAGCTGTTTTGGTATATTTTTTTCTCCTTTCTTTGTTTTCTGCCTTTTTAAAAACTGTGTATCTTAGCATGCGCAGTCCTTACTTTCAAGACGTAAGTTAATACCTATATATTGCAGGTGCTGTGGTAATTTCAACCATTTGTCATTCCTTAATCTTATGTTCTCTCATGATTTTATCCTTTCTATCTGATATTCCCTTTAATTGGGATAGACTTCCACCTCTTTTTGCATGATGAACTCCTTATCCGAGATTCTCGTAAAGACTGCCCTCCTCCAAGGAGCTTCTTCCATCATCACCAGCAGTGCTGGAGACTCTGCTGTGGATGCTGCTTTAACTCTTTGATTATCTCTGAAAGCACTTATCATGTTGTAGTTGGTTTCATTTCTGTAGTGTATCCTCACCTCCGAACCTCTGTTAGTTTATTGGAGGGTGGAAATTTATTTATCTTCATGTACTCAAACCCCAGTATAGGCATTTGCTGGGCATTCTGTAAATATGTGTTAAATAAGAGGATGGAAGGGTTGTAAAGGCATAGAAGGCTAGTTTAGAATTTGGAGAGATCTGAGAGCAAAATAATGTCTAATTCATATTAGAAAAATAAGGTGACTAGAATCCTTGTAACTTAAATCTTCTTTGCTTTTCACTTTAATATTATATCATAATGTAACACAATGAGTTACGTATTAGAGGTAATAAATGAATATTGTTCAATTTAGAAATGGTTAATGATTATTTTTTTATTAAAGTATCATTGATATATACAATCTTATGAAGGTTTCACATGAACGACATTGTGTTTTCAGCATTCACCTATGTTATCAAGTCATCACCCCCACTGTTGCAGTTACTGTCCATCAGCATAGTAAGATGCTATAGAGTCATTACTTGTCTTCTCCATGCTGTACTGCCTTCCCCGTGACCTCCCTACATTATGTGTGCTAATCATAATGCTCCTTAGTCCTCTTCTCCCTCCCTCCCCATGCACCCTTCCCAACCCCTTCCTTTTGGTAACCGCTAGTCCCTTCTTGGAATCTGTGTCTGCTGCTATTTTGTTCCTTCAGTTTTGTTTTGTTATACTCCACAAATGAGTGAAGTCATTTGGCACTTGTCTTTCTTGGCCTGGCTTATTTCACTGAGCAAAATACCCATCCATGTTGTTGCTAATGGTAGGATTTGTTTTTTTCTTATGACTGAATAATATTCCATTGTGTATATGTACCACATCTTCTTTATCCATTCATCTATTGGTGGACATTTAGGTTGCTTCCATATCTTGGCTATTTCAAATAGTGCTGCGATAAACATACAGGTGCACATGTCTTTTTGAATCAAGGAGTTAATAATAATTTTTAATAGCAAAGTTTATATAACTTGATTCAACAAGGCTAATTCCATGATCTTTTTCTAGGAAATAAAATATTACTGCATTGTTGTTTTTAATTATGTGTTATACAGTGATACATTTCCATACTTACTAATGATGAATTGTCAAGTGTAAACATTTAGAGACTTTTATCAGTAGAAACATATGTTACACACACTTGAACTTCAATTTTTTTTTGTAGGTAAAAGCAATATGTTGGTTAAATTTTTTTATATATTCCACCAATAAAATTACTTTAAATTATTTGAAGGTGCACCTCCTCTTTCCTCTTTGGAAAAAGATAAAGAAATTGATCTTGAATTACTTCAAGATCTGATGGAAGTTGACATTGATCCTTTAGATATTGATTTGGAAAAGGATCCTCTTGCAGCCAAAGTTTTTAAGGTATGATACATTAGAGTATTCCTTGCAATTAAAATTTTTCATCTTACACTTTTGTCTTATTAATTACTTCAAAGAGGAAAGTATATATATTTATCACCAAATGTAACCCATTATTCATTGTACTCAAAGTTTATTAATTGCTATAGGTACTATAGTAGTATTTTTATAATACCAAGGGAGTAATATAAAAAAAGTTATACCCTTTTATTAATATAGCTACTAATATTACCTTACATATTAGTAAGAACCACTAATAAGCATGGGGATATTTAGTTACAGATTAGTAACATTTCAAGCAGCATTTAAGTTCATCTAAGCCAAGTTCATGCAGGTTCTATTTCTATGTTGTCTCAGTTTTTTCTACAGGACATATACCCCTAATACTTTATATTCTGTTTGTGTGTAAGAGCTTTTATTAAGGATGCTAGTTATCTCTTAGGTTCTGATTAAATAAGATATTTTTAGATTTTGGTATAAAATAGAGAATATTATTGAACTACTCCTATCGATTATTAAGATTACAAGTATGTTTTGGGAATTGAAAGGATGGGGAGAGTATTTATTTTGTAGCCCTATTTGAGTTTAGATAATGTAAATAATATGTCACTCTTAGTGAAGAAGCAAAAATAAACCACAATTTTTTCCATTCTTTTAAGCCAATAAGCAGTACATGGTATGACTATTGGGGTGCAGATTATGGCACCTACAATTATAACCCTTACATTGGAGGTCTTGGAATTCCTGTAGCAAAGCCACCAGCAAGTACAGAGAAGAATGGATCACAGACAGTTAGTGTTTCAGTGTCTCAGGGTAAGTGTGTGTTTATATTTTAAGGCATATGCAATTCTTAAAACAAGTCCTAAATTGATGGATGTGTGCTTGAGACGTAGAGCCTGAGTATATGCTGAGAGGGTTAAGTATCACAGGTGTGCCATGAGAGGGATATTCAGACCTGTGTCTTCCTCAGTCAGTTTGGAGGAACTACCATTTATGGTCCATCTTTTGTTTGTCAAACTAACACCTAGCAAAATATATTCATGATTTATGTGGGATTGCCTGTGGTTTTAATTAATTTTGCTTACTTTTTTTCTTTTATACCATTAATAATAAACTTGTATTTTATTTGTAAGCAGAGTAAAACCACATTGCATATTATTTTTGCACTCTTCTTGTCACTGTAGCATATATAAGACTTTTCTTCTTAAGTAAAATCTTTAATTTTGGAGCAATCATACATTTAACAAATAGTTGCAAGTATAATACAGAGAACTTTTGTTTTCCTGAACCATTTGCTAACCGTTGTTTTGTTTTGTTTACAAAGCAGAAACATTTGTCTGTGTAAGCACATCAGGAAGCACATTCCATCTAAGTCAGGAAGTTCATATCAGTACTAACATTCAGACTCCATTTGCATATTTCAGCAGTTATGTCTAAATAAAGTCCTTTATGCAAAAGGATCCAGAGGAAAATCATGCATTGCATTTAGTTGTCATATTTCTTTAGTCTTACCCAGACTACCATAGTTCCTCAAAGTTAACTCATAACCGGGATGCTTTTGAAGATTACAGGCTAGTTACTTTGCAGAGTGCCCCCCCCATTGGTTTGTGTGCTGTATCATGACTAGGTAGTGTTCAGGCATCTTTGGCAGAAGTGTCACTGAAGTATAATGGTTGGGTTTTTTTATTGCACTGTAGTAGGTAGCTCATGATTTCAGTTCGTCCCACTACTGTGGGGTTTTAAGTTTAATTACTTGATTAAGGAGGTGTCTGCTAATCTTCTTGAATTGCAAAGTTATTCTTTTCCCCTTTGTAAAAAAAAGTTTTTTGTGGGAGTGGGGTGGCAAAGGGGTATTTGGAAACTAATCTTTTTTTTTTTTTTTAATCATTTGGTGTTAAGTAGACCCATGGTTTCTTGTTTTTATTAAATGGGTTGTAATTTGTTATTATTGCTTATTTATTTGTTGGCTAGTTTCTATTGAGGTAAAATATAAATAACATAAAACTTACCATTTTAACCATTGTTAAGTGTGCCATTCCATGGCATTAAGTACATTCAGATTGTTGTCATTATTTTGCCCCAGATTTGACCAGTGGGATCTTCTTTAAGCTGGTCTCTGTCTTGCTGCATGTTTTTATCTCTTTGAGCACTTCCTTGTTCTTTGGCACAAGATACTCCAGGCTCTTGATTTACTTTCTCTTCCCCATACTGGGAATGAATTAGCCACTTCAACAAGGAGGTTATTTCCAAACCTTTTAGTGGAGGAATGTGATTAAGAAACCAAAATTTGTATCCTCAATATACTTATTTCAGTTTTGATGCCTTCTCATGTCCATAGAGTTTTCATGTGTGTGTGTGTGTGTGTGTGTGTGTATGGACACATATTTGCATCTACATTTATTTCTATATCTATCTGTCTACCCCTCTAGGAAGCTGCGAGTTCACATCAACATATCTGGTTGTGATCTAACTCCGTAGGCTTCAGTTTAGTTTTCTCCCTTTCCATGTTTATGTCTTTACTCTGGCAGCGAGGTGCCTGGTTCTCATTGTCCTTTATTTGATTCCATTATCATTCTTCACTTATTTGATCCACTTCTCTCTATATAACCGATTTCTCACCTCTAGCCTCCTTTGCACAGATGCTGTTATTTGCTGTGCCTACAATCCCATGCCAAGTTGTTCTTAAATCCGGACATATTCCTCACCTTGCCTTGGGTTCAGATGTCAACATTTTGTTATAGGAAGTAGAACATGCATAATAATTATCAAATAGCTATTTTTCTTTTAATTACTTTTTGTAGCCCTAGATGCTCGCCTAGAAGTTGGACTTGAACAGCAAGCAGAACTTATGTTGAAAATGATGTCTACTCTGGAAGCAGATTCCATTTTACAGGCATTAACAAATACATCTCCTACATGTAAGTAAAAATCACTATTCTTTGCAATGAAGCATTTATCTTTTGATTATTTTCAGTTGCATTCAGCAAGGAGAGATTTTTAAACTTCAGTGTCTGGTGTGAGTCTGGCTGGGCAAAATACATAACACATTTCCCTTGCTAAGTTAGTAATAAGTCGAGAAACAAGACAAAGGGTTATTAACAAATTGGGAGAGTGGAAGGGGAACAAAATACCTACATGTAGTACTCTTAAGTTTGGTCCAAAAGCCTGAGCCATGTTTTTGTTTTTGTGCTGTTGTGAGGTTAATGAAATTCCTATGGAAGTTGGCTTAACTAGCTGCCTAGATGTTCATTATATCCAAATTTATGATAAAGTGGGGATTTTAATACAGTCAGCTCCCCTTTTCCACAGGGGATATGTTCCAGACCCCCAGTGGATGCCAGAAACTGTGGATTGTATGGAACATTATATAGTGTTTTTCCCTATGTATACATAGTTATAATAAAGTTTAATTTACAAATTAGTTACAGTAAGAGATAACAACAGTAACTAATAATAAAGTAGAATAATTATAACACTCTAATAAAAGTTATGTGAATGTGGTCTCTCTCTCTCAAAATATCTTACTGTACTGTACTAACCCTTCTTGTGATGTGAGATAATAAAATGCCTGGGTGATGAGGTGGAGCATGCATGATGTAGGCGTTGTGACAGTGTTAGGCTACTATGGGCCTTCTGACGCTGTGTCAGAAGGAGAATCATCTTCTTCTGACTGCAGCTGACCATACTTGAGTTACTGAAACTGTGGAAAGTGAAAGCACGTGAAAGGGGTTGGGGGACTATGGTAGTGCTATCTTTATCTTCTCTAAACACTGGGATGGGAGACATAGGTAAGGATGGTAACCAACGGTGCCTTACTGAACTGCAGGATTGAGAGGATTTACTACCTACTTATATACAGCAAAAGCAAGCAAACTTCTTATATAGAAGACCAGATGGTAAATTTTTTAGGCTTTTTGGGCTGTACCGTGTATGTTGTAACTTCACAACTCTGACTGTAGAAATAAAGCAGCCATAGACAACATATAAATGAAGGAGCACAGCTTTTAACAGAAATGGTGTTACAGAATCAGGCAGCTTGCCAGATTTGACCATCAGAATGGTTTCCTGACCTTTATTGTACAATGCTAGACTTGGGTAGATCTTCTTCTGTCAGGTGAGTACAGTTAAGATGGCAGCCTGTGTCTGAAAGACAAGGATTGAGGAGCTGGGCTGAGGAGGTGGTGATTATTTTATTTTTTGTACGCCTATGAATGACTTCAGCTTCTCTGGGGCATGGTTAATAAAGGGATGGAGATTAACCCATTTCATTAGAGAAATTACAGTTTTTAGATCATCCTATGTTAAATTGAATTCTTTCAGTTTGCAGTTTTCATTTATTTCTTGCCTTCGGAGGTATAGAAAAAAAACAAGAAATTGTCAACTGTTCTGTAGTCTTAGTATTGGTATACTAATACTGTTATAGCTCCCATGTAACGGGAATCCCTTCCAGTGGATCAGCCTCTCCATGACCATAAACAACACAGTACTGCCCAGAGTAGCCCTTTCTTTACTGGACATTTCTTACTTAAAACAGTTTATTAGAAGACCCTTTTGTAATTTCTGTCTGCCTCTCTCAATATTGTTATCTTTTGATGATTGTCCTCTTCAGAACTGTTCCCTTTTAATATAATAACTTTGTAAATATATGAAAAAGTCTCTCAGAGTCACTATATTTCTCTGCCCTCCAGAATATATACTCATATAATTTGTTTGGTGTGTGGCATGGGCATCAAAAATTTTAATGCTTCCTTAGTAATTTTAATGTGCAGTAAAGATGAATCAATTGACCAGAGCCTAGATTATTCTAAAACTGTCTTCTTAAGAGTTAGTCAAGATTCTTCTTTCTCTTCCTTTTCTGTTTTATCAGTTAGGAAAAAAATTGAAAATAAAAATGGCTAGAGAGTAAGGTTCATTTCCCTTTGGTAGATAAATCTTGTGGATTTGGGAGCATCTCTTTAGTGATTGTCTTTTTGACCTTCAAGTAATGTAAAAACAAGTTTTCAAATAGTATAAAAATTAACCATTCTTGGGGATGCAATTAAAATTTTTTTAAGGATCTTCACTTACCTATACATATTAATAGCTTGTTAACATTTCTCCTGATACTTTGTGTATAAAATCATAATTGTGTTTAATTTTCAGTATCACAGTCTCCCACTGGAACAGATGATTCACTTCTAGCGGGTTTACAAGCAGCAAACCAATCCAACCAGCTTATTATACAGTTATCATCTGTCCCAATGTTAAATGTTTGTTTCAACAAACTTTTTTCCATGCTTCAAGTCCATCATGTACAGGTATGACTTCAGGAGAAATGGTGTATTTTTACACATTATTGCCAGCCTAATAGAAAATGAAAATAACTGGGGAGATCATTCTCATACTGACAGGGATGATTTCTTTATTATCTCAGATGGAAAAATACTGGAGATACTTTGATAACCACAGCTCCTCAGTGATAGGTCATTTATAATTTTTGTGATTTTTAAGCTTTACTGCTTTAGTTCCAACTATATATGATACCTACACCTGTATTTAAAGACTTGAATCACCTCATTTAATTTAGAAAACCATTTGTATTAGGTAAATTATGAAGTTTAACTTACTTAAATCAAGAATTTTAAGATGTACTTTGCTTGTCAACTGAAGTAATCAGAGGAATATTTAATAGAAAAGTTACTTATAATGATTCATACTTAAGATTTTTGTTTAAATGCTATTTCATAATATAATAGATACTTTTTTCCTATCAATTTTCATTCTTTTTCAGTTGGAATCACTTCTCCAATTGTGGCTCACATTGAGCTTGAATTCTAGTTCATCTGGAAACAAAGAGAATGGAGCAGACATTTTTTTGTATAATGCTAATCGAATACCTGTTATTTCATTAAATCAAGGTAAGATTTATTAGAAGGAAAATTACTATCAAATAAACTAAAAAGGTAATGATTACTTTTGACTCTGGGCTTATAGTATTTTAGTGAAATAAATTTTTTAATATAACAATAAGTAGCAGGAAAGAGAAAACTATGTTATCTTAAGTCTGTGTGCAACTAAAATATACATTAATCTGTTAATCTTACATTGTGTTTACTGAAAGTATTATCTTTTCATAGGCTTTTCTGTTGCAACTAGTGTTTTTTACAGATGTGTATTAGCTGCTGTAGGAATTACTAAAATTGAAGAAGGATACCAATTTCCTGCAGAAGATGTATTAGTTTGTTTTTTGCTTGGCAAATTTAGGAGTGTGGGAATAGTGGGAGTAGAATCATCTTCTGTAGAAATGGAATTAGCTTTAAGCTCTGGCTCCAGGAATCTATTTGGTATATTTTAAGAAAAATTAAAATGATCATCTCTTCCTGGTGTTTTCTCCTGGAGAGGTATTTTCTGTATCTTGCATGGCTCTCAAATTGACTGTCTTTCAACCTTAGTGATAGCCATGGTGGCTAATGTCGCACTTAAATCTGCATTGTCTCAAAAAAAGCAGCTATATTTTAATTACTGTTTTGCTCTCTTCCACAGTGCTAATAATTATTATAAATTTCATTCCCATTGCTATTTTTAGCTTTGTTATGAAAAACAATAAACATAAACCAGAGTAAATGAGTAAAAATGTAAATAACTATTTCTTACCTTCATTGGGTATCTAGTTAGTATTCAAACTTTAAATTGTCTCAACTGTTAAAAAATTTTTTTAAATTTGAAATAGAATCCACATAAGCTGTACAAATATTAATTCATTAAGTTTGTTTAAATCCCACTTAATTATATAGGCTCCCTCCATGTCATTTTTTTTCTTTTTTTAAATAATTATTTTTTATTGAAGGGTAGTTGACGCACAGTATTACATTACATTAGTTTCAAGTGTACAACACAGTGGTAAAACATTTATATACATAATTCTAGGTTCCAGCTCTCACCCTACCAAGCTGTTAACAATATCTTGACTATATTCCTTATGCTATACATTACATCCCGGTTACTTATTTATTTTACCATTGGAAGTCTGTCCTTTTTTTTTTTTTTTTTTTGTGAGGGCATCTCTCATATTTATTGATCAAATGGTTGTTAACGACAATAAAATTCTGTATAGGGGAGTCAATGCTCAATGCACAATCATTAATCCACCCCAAGCCTAATTTTCGTCAGTCTCCAATCTTCTGAGGCATAACATACAAGTTCTTACATGTAGAACAAATTCTTACATAGTGAATAAGTTACATGGTGAACAGTACAAGGGCAGTCATCACAGAAACTTTCGGTTTTGCTCATGCATTATGAACTCTAAACAGTCAGTTCAAATATGAATACTCATTTGGTTTTTATACTTGATTTATATGTGGATACCACATTTCTCTCTTTATTATTATTATTTTTAATAAAATGCTGAAGTGGTAGGTAGATACAAGATAAAGGTTGAAAACATAGTTTAGTGTTGTAAGAGAGCAAATGTAGATGATCAGGTGTGTGCCTGTAGACTATGTGTTAATCCACGCTAGACCAGGGCAATAAAACATCCACGTATGCAGAAGATTTCTCTCAGAACAGGGGGGGTGAGGTTCTAAGCCTCACCTCTGTTGATCCCCAATTTCTCACCTGATGGCCCCCCTGCGACTGTGCCTGTCTTAGGTTGTTCCTCCCTTGAGGAATCTTACCCGTCTCTGGCTAACCAGTCATCTTCTGGGGCCATACAGGGAAATGTGAAGTTGGTAAGTTAGAGGGAAGCCTTATTGTTTGAAAAGGTTAGCTTTTTACTTCTTTGCATATTTATGCCCTGTGGCTTCTATGCCCAGCATTTGTCTTGAGGTATCTTTACCAGTTGGAAGAATTATGATACTCGGTAAATTTGATATGAGGCACGAATTCTATTTAAGGGTTGTAATTAGGAAGGAAGAAGAAAAGCTATAGAAGTAGCAGGCGGAAGAAAACATGGGAAGATTGATTATTTCTTTGACATATCTTCTTGTAGAGTACTTCAGCATGTATAGGTTTTAAGCTACTACTTAAATTGCGCACACACATTAACATAATAGGAGTATAGTTACATAACCAAAGCACACCTGTAATTACCAGCCATCTACAGTGAAACCAAGAAAACCAGTTAGGCACCTTAGGCATTTGTGAAAACTTATCTATGATATGGTGGATATTGTCCAACTGAATTTGAACAGTCTGAGAGAAATCAGACAAATTAAAACAACCCATTCCTGGGGACTGTTCACATGCCATATGTTCTTTTAACAGTAAATAGTCTGTAGTTGTAAGACTTTGGAGCGCTACAATTTGCACTTCTCCAAATTCTTGGTTGAGTTCCAACAGTATAGTTCCAGTCAAATTTGTTGTTTTACTGTATGCACAGGTCAGCTTAGATATCTCCTTCCTCATTCCCATGGCAAGTCCAGGAACTGGTGGGATGAGTGCATCTACAGCTGTAGCAGTGCGTGGATCTTCGTTGGGGTTTTTTGATGATCATCTTCTGGCATGAGTCTTCCAGAGAGTGCAGATGTTGGAAGTTCTTTTTCATATCGTATCTTAGTTCATTTTCGGGGTAGCCCAATTAGGCTTTGATCCTCTGTATAAACACAAACAGACCCTTTGTCTACACTTTTATATGCCCTTTATACCCTTGTGTAGAACTCGTTGGAGGTTACCACACAGGAACTGCCCTTTTTTTTTTTTTTTTTTTTTGCTTTGTTTTTGGTATCACTAATCTACACTTACATGACGAATATTATGTTTACTAGGCTCTCCCCTATACCAGGTCTCCCCTATAAACCCCTTTACACTCACTGTCCATCAGCATAGCAAAATGTTGTAGAATCACTACTTGCCTTCTCTGTGTTGTATAGCCCTCCCTTTTCTCCTACCCCCCCATGCATGTTAATCTTAATACCCCCCTACCTCTCCCCCCCTTATCCCTCCCTACCCACCCATCCTCCCCAGTCCCTTTCCCTTTGGTACCTGTTAGTCCATTCTTGAGTTCTGTGATTCTGCTGCTGTTTTGTTCCTTCAGTTTTTCCTTTGTTCTTATATTCCACAGATAAGTGAAATCATTTGGTATTTCTCTTTCTCCGCTTGGCTTGTTTCACTGAGCATAATACCCTCCAGCTCCATCCATGTTGCTGCAAATGATTGGATTTGCCCTTTTCTTATGGCTGAGTAGTATTCCATTGTGTATATGTACCACATCTTCTTTATCCATTCATCTATTGATGGACATTTAGGTTGCTTCCAATTCTGGGCTATTGTAAATAGTGCTGCAGTAAACATAGGGGTGCATCTGTCTTTCTCAAATTTGATTGCTGCGTTCTTAGGGTAAATTCCTAGGAGTGGAATTCCTGGGTCAAATGGTAAGTCTGTTTTGAGCATTTTGATGTACCTCCATACTGCTTTCCACAATGGTTGAACTAATTTACATTCCCACCAGCAGTGTAGGAGGGTTCCCCTTTCTCCACAGCCTCGCCAACATTTGTTGTTGTTTGTCTTTTGGATGGCAGCCATCCTTACTGGTGTGAGGTGATACCTCATTGTAGTTTTAATTTGCATTTCTCTGATAATTAGTGATGTGGAGCATCTTTTCATGTGTCTGTTGGCCATCTGTATTTCTTTTTTGGAGAACTGTCTTCAGTTCCTCTGCCCATTTTTTAATTGGGTTATTTGTTTTTTGTTTGTTGAGGCGTGTGAGCTCCTTATATATTCTGGACGTCAAGCCTTTATCGGATGTGTCATTTTCAAATATATTCTCCCATACTGTAGGGATCCTTCTTGTTCTATTGATGGTGTCTTTTGCTGTACAGAAGCTTTTCAGCTTAATATAGTCCCACTTACTCATTTTTGCTGTTGTTTTCCTTGCCCGGGGAGATATGTTCAAGAAGAGGTCACTCATATTTATGTCGAAGAGGTTTTTGCCTATGTTTTCTTCCAAGAGTTTAATGGTTTCATGGCTTACATTCAGGTCTTTGATCCATTTTGAGTTTACTTTTGTATATGGGGTTAGACAATGGTCCAGTTTCATTCTCCTACATGTAGCTGTCCAGTTTTGCCAGCACCACCTGTTGAAGAGACTGTCATTTCGCCATTGTATGTCCATGGCTCCTTTATCAAATATTAATTGACCATATACGTCTGGGTTAATGTCTGGATTCTCTAGTCTGTTCCATTGGTCTGTGGCTCTGTTCTTGTGCCAGTACCAAATTGTCTTGATTACTATGGCTTTATAGTAGAGCTTGAAGTTGGGGAGTGAGATGCCCCCTACTTTATTCTTCTTTCTCAGGATTGCTTTGGCTATTCGGGGTCTTTGGTGTTTCCATATGAATTTTTGAATTATTTGTTCCAGTTCATTGAAGAATGTTGCTGGTAGTTTGATAGGGATTGCATCAAATCTGTATGTTGCTTTGGGCAGGATGGCCATTTTGACGATATTAATTCTTCCTAGCCACGAGCAAGGGATGAGTTTCCATCTGTTAGTGTCCCCTTTAATTTCTCTTAAGAGTGACTTGTAGTTTTCAGAGTATAAGTCTTTCACTTCTTTGGTTAGGTTTATTCCTAGGTATTTTATTATTTTTGATGCAATTGTGAATGAAGTTGTTTTCCTGATTTCTCTTTCTGTTGGTTCATTGTTAGTATATAGGAAAGCCACAGATTTCTGTGTGTTGATTTTGTATCCTGCAACTTTGCTGTATTCCGATATCAGTTCTAGTAGTTTTGGGGTGGAGTCTTTAGGGTTTTTTATGTACAGTATCATGTCATCTGCAAATAGTGACAGTTTAACTTCTTCTTTACCAATCTGGATTCCTTGTATTTCTTTATTTTGTGTGATTGCTGTGGCTAGGACCTCCAGTACTATGTTAAATAACAGTGGAGAGAGTGGGTATCCCTGTCTAGTTCCCGATATCAGAGGAAATGCTTTCAGCCTCTTGCTGTTCAATATAATGTTGGCTGTGGGTTTATCATAGATGGCCTTTATTATGTTGAGGTACTTGCCCTCTATTCCCATTTTGTTGAGAGTTTTTGACATGAATGGATGTTGAACTTTGTCAAATGCTTTTTCAGCATCTATGGAGATGATCATGTGGTTTTTGTCTTTCTTTTTGTTGATGTGGTGGATGATGTTGATGGACTTTCGAATGTTGTACCATCCTTGCATCCCTGGGATGAATCCCACTTGGTCATGGTGTATGATCCTTTTGATGTATTTTTGAATTCGGTTTGCTAATATTTTGTTGAGTATTTTTGCATCTACGTTCATCAGGGATAGTGGTCTGTAGTTTTCTTTTTTGGTGGGGTCTTTGCCTGATTTTGGTATTAGGGTGATGTTAGCTTCATAGAATGAGTTTGGGAGTATCCCCTCCTCCTCTATTTTTTGGAAAACTTTAAGGAGAATGGGTATTATGTCTTCCCTGTATGTCTGATAAAATTCCGAGGTAAATCCATCTGGCCCGGGGGTTTTGTTCTTTGGTAGTTTTTTGATTACCGCTTCAATTTCGTTGCTGGTAATTGGTCTGTTTAGATTTTCTGTTTCTTCCTGGGTCAATCTTGGAAGGTTATATTTTTCTAGGAAGTTGTCCATTTCTCCTAGGTTTCCCAGCTTGTTAGCATATAGGTTTTCATAGTATTCTCCAATAATTCTTTGCATTTCCGTGGGGTCCGTCGTGATTTTTCCTTTCTCGTTTCTGATACTGTTGATTTGTGTTGACTCTCTTTTCTTCTTAATAAGTCTGGCTAGAGGCTTATCTATTTTGTTTATTTTCTCGAAGAACCAGCTCTTGGTTTCATTGATTTTTGCTATTGTTTTATTCTTCTCAATTTTATTTATTTCTTCTCTGATCTTTATTATGTCCCTCCTTCTGCTGACCTTAGGCCTCATCTGTTCTTCTTTTTCCAATTTTGATAATTGTGACATTAGACCATTCATTTGGGATTACTCTTCCTTTTTTAAATATGCTTGGATTGCTATATACTTTCCTCTTAAGACTGCTTTTGCTGTGTCCCACAGAAGTTGGGGCTTAGTGCTGTTGTTGTCATTTGTTTCCATATATTGCTGGATCTCCATTTTGATTTGGTCATTGATCCATTGATTATTTAGGAGCGTGTTCTTAAGCCTCCATGTGTTTGTGAGCCTCTTTGCTTTCTTTGTACAGTTTATTTCTAGTTTTATGCCTTTGTGGTCTCAAAAGTTGGTTGGTAGGATTTCAATCTTTTGGAATTTTCTGAGGCTGTTTTTGTGGCCTAGTATGTGGTCTATTCTGGAGAATGTTCCATGTGCACTTGAGAAGAATGTATATCCCGCTGCTTTTGGATGTAGAGTTCTATAGATGTCTATTAGGTCCATCTGCTCTGCTGTGTTATTCAGTGCTTCCGTGTCCTTACTTATTTTCTGCCCAGTGGATCTATCCTTTGGGGTGAGTGGTGTGTTGAAGTCTCCTAGAATGAATGCATTGCAGTCTATATCCCACTTTAGTTCTGTTTGTGTTTGTTTCACATATGCTGGTGCTCCAGTGTTGGGTGCATATATATTTAGAATGGTTATATCCTCTTGTTTGACTGAGCCCTTTATCATTATGTAGTGTCCTTCTTTATCTCTTGTTACTTTCTTTGTTTTGAAGTCTATTTTGTCTGATATTAGTACTGCAACCCCTGCTTTCTTCTCACTGTTGTTTGCCTGAAATATGTTTTTCCATCCCTTGACTTTTAGTCTGTACATGTCTTTGGGTTTGAGGTGAGTTTCTTGTAAGCAGCATATAGATGGGTCTTGCTTTTTTATCCATTCTGTTACTCTGTGTCTTTTGATTGGTGCATTCAACCCATTAACATTTAGGGTGACTATTGAAAGATATGTACTTATTGCCATTGCAGGCTTTAAATTCGTGGTTACCAAAGGTTCAAGGTTAGCCTCTTTAGTATCTTACTGCCTAAGTTAGCTCGCTTATTGAGCTGTTATATACACTGTCTGGAGATTCTTTTCTTCTCTCCCTTCTTGTTCCTCCTCCTCGATTCTTCATATGTTGGGTGTTTTGTGCTGTGCTCTTTCTAGGAGTGCTCCCATCTAGAGCAGTCCCTGTAAGATGTTCTGTAGAGGTGGTTTGTGGAAAGCAAATTCCCTCAGCTTTTGTTTGTCTGGGAATTGTTTAATCCCACCGTCATATTTGAATGGTAGTCGTGCTGGATACAGTATCCTTGGTTCAAGGCCCTTCTGTTTCATTGTATTAAATATATCATGCCATTCTCTTCTGGCCTGTAGGGTTTCTGTTGAGAAATCTGACGTTAGCCTGATGGGTTTCCCTTTATAGGTGACCTTTTTCTCTCTAGCTGCCTTTAACACTCTTTCCTTGTCCTTGATCTTTGCCATTTTTATTATTATGTGTCTTGGTGTTGCCCTTCTTGGATCCTTTCTGTTGGGGGTTCTGTGTATTTCCGTGGTCTGTTCGATTACTTCCTCCCCCAGTGTGGGGAAGTTTTCAGCAATTATTTCTTCTAAGATACTTTCCATCTCTTTTCCTCTCTCTTCTTCTTCTGGGACCCCTATAATATGGATATTGTTCCTTTTGGATTGGTCACACAGTTCTCTTAATATTGTTTCATTCCTGGAGATCCTTTTATCTCTCTCTCTGTCAGCTTCTATGCGTTCCTGTTCTCTGATTTCAATTCCATCAATGGCCTCTTGCATTCTATCCATTCTGCTTATAAATCCTTCCAGAGTTTGTTTCATTTCTGCGATCTCCTTTCTGGCATCTGTGATCTCCTTCCGGACTTCATCCCATTTCTCTTGTGTATTTCTCTGCATGTCTGTCAGCATGTTTATGATTCTTATTTTGAATTCTTTTTCAGGAAGACTGGTTAGGTCTGTCTCCTTCTCTGGTGTTGTCTCTGTGATCTTTGTCTGCCTGTAGATTTGCCTTTTCATGGTGATAGGAATAGTTTGCAGAGCTGGGACGAGTGACGGCTGGAAGGACTTCCTTTCTTGTTTGTTTGTGGCACTCCTCTCCTGGGAGAACAGCGACCTCTAGTGGTTTGTCCTGTGCAGCTGTGCGCAGATAGTGTTTCAGCTTCCTGCTCGGCTGCTATGGAGTTAATCTCCGCTGTTGCTGTGGGCGTGGCCTGGCTCGGGCAGCTACTCCAAAATGGTGGAGTCGCGTTGGAGCAGGAGCGGCTGGGAGGCTATTTATCTCCGCAAGGGGCCTCCCTGCTCCCTGCAGCCCAGGGGTTAGGGTGCCCAGAGATCCCCGGATTCCCTACCTCTGGATTAAGTGATCCGCCCTGCCCCTTTAAGACTTCCAAAAAGCACCCGCCAAAACAAAACAACGACCACCAAAAAAAAAAAGAAAAAAATTTTTTTAATTAAAAAAAAAAAGAAAGTTTTTAATTAAAAAAAAAAATAAGGTGGTTGTTCGTTTTTCTTTATTCTCCGGTGCCAGCCTCAGGCCTCTGCTCACCGGTCTTTCTGCCCTGTGTCCCTAGTATTGGGGTCCCTATCCCTTTAAGACTTCCAAAAAGTGCTCGCCAAAACAAAACAGTAAAAAAGCAAAAAGAAAATGGTCGCGCACTTTTCTTATGTCTTCTGGCGCCCAGCCTCCAGTGCCTGCTCACTGTTCTTGCTGCCCTGTTTTCCTAGTATCGAGCGCCCTGCACTCTGGCCCGGATGGCGGGGGCTGGGTGTTCGGCAGTCCTGGGCTCCGTTTCCCTCCCGCTCTGCCTATTCTTCTCCCGCCGGGAGCTGGGGGGAGGGGCGCTGGGCTCCCGCGGGGCCGGGGCTTGTATCTTACCCCCTTCACGAGGCGCTGGGTTCTCTCAGGTGCAGATGTGGTCTGGATATTGTCCTTTGTCCTCTGGTCTTTATTCTAGGAAGGGTTGTCTTTGTTATATTTTCATAGATATATGTTGTTTTGGGAGGAGATTTCCGCTGCTCTTCTCACGCCGCCATCTTCCGCCCCTCCCCTCCCTCCATGTCATTTTTATCTCCTTGTAAAGTTATTTGCCACAGAATTTGGTCATTTGTCTTTCAGGATTTCAAGGGTCCTATTATTTAATGACTGTATCTCTGTGACATCCTTGAACTGGTAGTTAGGCCAGAAGCTTAATTGATGTTTTTCTTTTCTTTCTTTCTTTATTTTTATCAAGGTATCATTGATATACACAGTTCTGAAGGTTTCACATGAAAAACTACATTCCTCCATATTATCAAGTACCCCCCATACTCCATTGAAGTCACTGTCCATCAATGTACTAAGATGCCACAAAGTCACTACTAGTCTTCTCTGTGCTACGCTGTCTTCCCCATGACCCCCACCTCCCCCGCTGCAAACCATGTGTACCAATCATAATACCACTCAATTGCTTCTCCCTCCCTCCCCCTTCTCCCCTTTGGTAATTGCTAGTCCCTTCTTTGAGTTTGTTAGTCTGCTGCTGTTTTGTTCCTTCAGTTTTGCTTCATTATTACACTCCACAAATGAGGGAAATCATTTTGTACTTGTCTTTCTCCAACTGGCTTATTTCACTGAGCATAATACCCTGCAGCTCCATCCATGTTCTTGCAAATGGTAGGATTTGTTTCTGTCTTATGGCTGAATAATATTCCATTGTGTATATGTACCACCTCTTCTTTATCCATTCATCTGCAGATGGACACTTAGGTTGCTTCCATTTCTTGGCTATTGTAAATAGTGCTGTGATAAACATAGGGGTGCATATGTCATTTTGAATCTGACAACTTGTTATCCTTGGGTAAATTCCTAGGTAAGGAATTCCCAGGTTAAATGGTATTTCTATTTTTAATTTTATAGGAATCTCCATATTGTTTTTCACAATGGTTGAACTAATTTACATTCCCACCAGCAGTGTAGGAGTGTTCCCCTTACTCCGCATCCTCTCCAGCATTTGTTGTTCCTAGTCTATTCTATCTTGGCTGTCCTAGCTGATGTGAGGTGTTATCTCATTGTGCTATTAATTTTCATTTCCCTGTTGATTAGTGATGTGGAGCATCTCTTCATGTGCCTGATGGCCATCTGAATTTCTTCTTTGTAGAAGTGTCTGTTCATATTCACAGCCCACTTTTTAATTGTATTATTTGCTTTTTGGGTGTTGAGGCATGTGAGTTCTTTATATATTTTGGATGTTAACCCCTTGACAGATATGTCAATTACAAATATATTCTCCCATACTGTAGGACACCTTTTTCTTCTGCCAAGGGTGTCCTTTGCTGTACAGAAGCCTTTTACCTTGATGTAGTCCAATTTTTTCATTTTTGCTTTTGTTTCCCTTGCCTGAGGAGATGTGTTCAGGAAAAAGTTGCTCATGTTTATATTCAAGAGATTATGCCTCTGTTTTCTTCTAAGAATTTTATGCTTTCATGACTTACATTCATGTTTCTGATCCATTTCAAGTTTACTTTTGTGTATGGGGCCAGTAGCAAATTGTCTTGATTATAGTGGCTTTGTAGTAGAGTTTGAAGTTGGGGAGTGTAACCAGCAGCCTCCTCCCACTTTATTCTTCCTTCTCAGGATTGTTTTGGTATTCAGAATTCTTTTGTGGTTCCATATGAATTTTAGAACTATTTGCTCTAGTTCATTGAAGAATGCCATTGGTATTTTGATAGGGATTGCATTAAATGGAATGGCCATTTTGACAATATTAATTCTTCCTATCCATGAGCACGGGATGTATTTCCATTTATTGGTATCTAATTTCTCTCATAAGTGTCTCGTAGTTTTCAGGGTATAGGTCTTTCACTTCCTTGGTTAGGTTTATTCCTTCTTTTTGATGCAATTGTGAATGCCATTGTTCTTTTGATTTTTCTTAGTGCTAGTTCATTGTTAGTATATAGGAATGCAACTGATTTCTGTGCATTAATTTTGTATTCTGCAACTTTGTTGAATTCAGTTACTATAGTATTTTTGGGTTGGATTCTTTAGGGTTTTCTGTGTACAATATCATGTCATCTGCAGTGACTCCTTTTATTTCTTTGTGTTCTCTGATTGCTGTGGCTAGGACCTCTAGAACTATGTTGAGTAAAAGTGGTGAGAGTGGGCATCCTCGTATTGTTCCCAATCTTAAAGGAGAAGTCTTCAGCTTCTCACTGTTAAGTATGATGTTGACTGTGGTTTTTTCATATATGGCCTCTATTGTGTTGAGGTACTTGCCCTCTGTACCCATTTTGTTGAGAGGTTTTATCATGAATGGATGTTGAATTTTGTCAGCATCTATGGAGATGATCATGTAGTTTTTGTCCTTCTTTTTGTAGATGTGGTAGATGATGTTGATGAATTTTCTAATATTGTACCATCCTTGCATCCCTGGAATAAATCCTACTTGATCATGATGGCTTTTTGATATATTTTTTAATTCGGCTTGCTAGTATTTTGAAGAGTATTTTTTCATCTATGTTCATTAGGTATGTTGGTCTGTAATTTTCTTTTTTTGTGGTGTTTTGTTTGATTTTGGTATTAGAGTGATGCTGGCCTCATAGAATGAGTTTGGAAGTATTCCCTCCTCTTCTACTTTTTTGAAAACTTTAGGGAGGATGGGTATTACGTCTTCACTAAATGTTTGATAAAATTCTGCGGTGAAGCCATATAGTCCAAGTGTTTTGTTCTTAGATAGTTCTTTGATTACCAGTTCAATTTTGTTGCTGGTAATTGGTTTGTTCAGATTTTCTGTTTCTTCCTGAGTCAGTCTTGGAAAGTTGTATTTTTCTAGGAAGTTGTCCATTTCTTCTAGGTTATACAGTTTTTTAGCATATAATTTTTCATAGTATTTTCTAATAATTCTTTGTATTTCTGTAATGTCCATAGTGATTTTTCCTTTCTCATTTCTGATTCTGCTTATGTGCGTAGACTCTCTTTTTTTCTTGATAAGTCTGGTTAGGGGTTTATTTATTTTGTTTATTTTCTTGAAGAACCAGCTCCTGCTTTCATTGTTTCTTACTATTGTTCTATTCTTGATTTTATTTATTTTGCTCTCATCTTTATTATGTCCCTCTTTCTACTGACTTTGGGCCTCATTTTTTCTTCTTTTTCTAGTTTCATTAATTGTGACTTTAGACTGTTCATATGGATTGTTCTTCTTCCTTAGGTAGGTCTGTTTTGTAATATACTTGCATTTTAGCACAGCCTGCATTGCATCCCAAGATATTGCGCTGTTGAATTATTGTTGTCATTTTTCTCCATATATTGCTTGATCTCTGTTCTTATTTTTTCATTGATCCATTGATTACTTAGGAGCATGTTGTTAAGCCTCCAAGTGTTTGTGGGCTTTTTTGTTTTCTTTGCATAATTTATTCCTAGTTTCATACCTTTGTCGTCTGAGAAGATGGTTGGTACAATTTCAATCTTTTTGAATTTACAGAGGCTCTTTTTGTGGCCTAGTATATGATCTATTCTTGAAAATGTTCCATGTACACATGAGACGAATGTGTGTCCTGCTGCTTTTGGGTGGAGTGTTCTGTAGATGTCTGTTAGGTCCATCTGTTCTATTGTGTTATTCAGTGCCTCTGTGTCCTTATTTATTTTCTGTCTGGTTGGTTGATCTGTCCTTTAGAGAGAGTGGAGTGTTGAAGTCTCCTAAAATGAATTCATTGCATTCTGTTTCACCTTTTAATTCTGTTCGTATTTGTTTCACATATGTAGGTGCTCCTGTTTTGGGTGCATAGAAACTTATAATGGTTATATCCTCTTGTTGGATTGACCCCTTATCATTGTTTAATGTCCTTCTTTGTCTCTTGTTACTTTCTTTGTTTTAAAGTCTATTTTGTCTGATACAAGTACTGCAACTCCTGCTTTTTTCTCTCTGTTAGTTGCATGAAATATCTTTTTTCCATCCCTTCACTTGTAGTCTATGGTTTTTTTTTGGGTTTGAAGTGAGTCTCTTGTAGGCAGCACATAGACGGGCGTTGTTTTTTATCTATTCAGTGACTATTTCTTTTGATTGGTGTATTCAGATCATTTACATTTAGGGTAATTATCGATAGGTATTGTCTTTATTTTCATTGCAGGCTTTCGATTTGTGGTTACCAAAGTTACAAGGGTGACTTCCTTACTATCTGACAGTCTAATTTAACTCACTTAGTATGCTATTGCAAACACAATATAAAGGTGTTTTTTTTTGTGTTTATATATTAGGTATCATATTCTGTACTCTTTTCTATCCTTTGACTGACTTTGGGATGGTTGATTTGATTTTGTATCTACTTATTCATTACTTGTTCTATTTTCTTTACTGTGGTTTTATGTCCTTTGGTGACAGCTATTTAGCATGAGTAAGAGTTCCATCCAGAGTAATCCCTCCAAAATGCACTGTAGAAATGATTTGTGGGAAGTAAATTCTCTCAGCTTTTGCTTATCTGGAAATTGTTTAATCCCTCCTTCCAATTTAAATAATAATCTTGCTGGGTAGAGTATTCTTGGTTTGAGGCCCTTCTGTTTCATTGCATTAAATATATCATGCCACTCCCTTCTGGCCTGTAAGGTTTCCTTTGAGAAGTCTGATGATAGCCTGATGAGCTTTCCTTTGTATGTGATCTTTTTTCTCTCTCTGGTGCTTTTAATAATCTGTCCTTATCCTTGATCTTTGCCATTTTAATAATTATATGTCTTGGTGTCTTCTTTGGGTCCCTTTTATTGGGAGATCTGTTTACGTCCATGGCCTGAGATACTGTTTCCATCCCTAGACTGGGGAAATTTTCATCAATTACCTTCTCAAAGACACTTTCTATCCCTTTTTTTCTCTTTTCTTCTTCTGGTGAATATTGTTCCATTTGGATTGGTCACACAGTTCTTTTCAATATTCTTTCATTACTAGAGATCTTTTTTTCTCTCTGTCCCTCAGTTTTTTTTGTAGTCCTGTTCTAATTTCTATTTCATTTACTGTCTCCTTTACTTTATGTATTCTGCTTCTGAATCCCTCCATTGTCTGTTTCATTTCAGATACTGTATTCTTTAATGATTGAATCATATTCCTGAATTCTTTTTTTTGAGAGGGCATCTCTATATTACTGAATTCTCCCTGAGTTTTGAATATTTTTCTGTAACTCTTTGAACATGTTTATGATTTTTATTTTGAAATCTCATTCAGGAAGATTGATGATTTTACTTTCACTTGGCCCTCTTCCTGGGTTTGTGGGATTTCGGTTTTAACCAGGTTCTTTTGATGTTTCGTATTTGTAGGTGGCAATCTACAGTGCCCAGAGGCTCTGCTCTCTGGCTGCTCAGCTCCTGGGGGGATGGCGGGGTTCGCAGGTGAGCAGGCAGTGTTGCCTGTTGGGTGGAAAGAGGTGTTTCCTGTTTCCCTGCAGTAACTGTCTCCACTGCCAGGGCCAGTTGGCCGAGTGTGCAGAGAGAATCCTCTATGGTTTGCAGATGTGGCTGCCATGGGCAGTTGCTTCCTTTGCCTGGCCTGGTGCAATGGTGGGGCAGCTGGTTTGTGAGCTGGTGCTGGCTGGGAGAAAGGTGCAACAGGCCTCGTGTCACAGTTGGGGGCCTAAGAGCTGCATATCCAGCTAGGGGCATGGAGCGCCTGAAGCTCCTGAAAGTTCCCAATCTGCTGGGCAGAGTGCACCTGGACAATTTTGTCAACCTGTCCTTTCTCCTGAGCAGCAAGCTTTGTGCAGTCCTTTCCCCTTTAGCTGCCCTTTTGCTGTTGGGAAGTCTCTCAGACTGCCCGCCTTTCTTTTGCCCTACAGCGGCCAGATATGGATTCCTGTTTTCCATAAGCAGCTAGAATCTGAGTGTCTCCAAGTATTCCACCTACCTTAGCTTTCCAACCCCACTAATCTCCAGAGCACCGTGTATTTTAGGTTTTTGCTCCCAGAGCAGATCTCCATGGCTGTTTGTTCAGCAGTCCTAGGCCTCCACCCTCTCCCCACTCCGTTTCTCTTCCTCCTGCCAGTGAGCTGGGGTGGGGGAAGGGCTTGGGTCCTGCCAGATCAAGGCTTTGGTATGTTGCCCTGTTCCTTGAGATGTGTTCTTTTCTCCAGGTGTATACAGTCTGGCACAGCCTTCTTTCCTGTTGCTCTTGCAGGATTAGTTGTATTAACTATATTTTCATATTATATGTGATTTTGTAGGAGGTTTTTGTCTCACTTATCACGCTGCCATCTTTAATCCTCCAATCATTTTTTTCTTTTTTAAAGACTGTTTTGTACTTTGTTTTTAGAATGTTAAGTAACACTAATGCTCAGTCTATTAATGACTAGAGTCAGTAATATTTCACTAGAGGTCCCAAAATGAGGACAGTCTAATTCTGCCTTTCCTTCTTCATTTATTATCTGAAATACTTCATAAGGATAAGCTTTGGTGGTATAATCTTATGTAATAGAGGTCAGAAAAATGCTGGAAATTTTTTGTTTTTTAAAAATAGTTTTTAAATGAACTGCTTGACAGTCTAAATTCACATGCATGGCCTTTTGTTTCCTTAATAAATACCTGTATGTTTGTGAATTTAAAAACATTTCTTATATTTCTATTATAGTAGTTAGGCTTATTGATGTGAAAATTGTGCTGTTTTTGGCCAAGAAGATGTTTCTTTTTTATTTTTTAATTTTAACACATGAGTATGTTTTTGTTAGGTTATGTATGATAAGTGTTCCAGCCTCTCTGTATTTCCTACCTGAAATCTGTAGTCAGCCATTTTTAACAGGTATTTTAAGAGCCCAGTCTGGCCACTGTATTATGTTTGTGTATTTTTGAATAACTTCTTTGGCTTCTTCAGCTGTCTTAGTTAATTCTCATTTGGCCCTTGCAGGTGACCTAATTGCTGTTTTAGTTTGTGCTTTTGTTGTAAAGTTACTTTGGTTTTGAATAGTTGGCCCCTCTCCCTGTTTTTCTAGTATACCCTTTTATTTTAAATTTTTGTTGCTGTAGAATGTGGGGGTTATTAGTAAAACACAAATTGTGTTGCACTAGAAATGCCTGTACTTTGGAAACGATGATATGTTTATAGCGATAATGTTATTTTATGTGTTATTGGCTGAGCTTTAAACTTAGCCGAGAACTCTTCATTTATATGTTTTGAGGAGACTAGGTAAGTGAGTTGATTTAAAGAAAAAAAAGTCTTATTCCTTAATTCATTCTTTCCTATTTTAATTCTTAGTAGACGTTTGATTTTTCTAAGTAAAGAAAATTTTCCCTTTCTTTTTTCTGCCAGCATCAATAACAAGCTTTCTCACAGTGTTAGCTTGGTATCCCAATACTCTGCTCCGGACATGGTGCCTTGTGCTTCATAGTCTAACGCTCATGACCAATATGCAGCTTAATTGTAAGTTCATGAATTTTTTCCTTTAAATCTGTTATTCCTTTAAATTCCTTTAAATATACTTTATTATTTTTGCTCTCAGATTCTTAAAAACTTTTTTTTCAAGAAGTGATGTAGTTGTGAAAATGATTGAATTTCTTCTTTGACTATGTCTCTTCTCAATTTGTTCTTATATATCTTATGCTTGTGCTTCTTTACTTTGATAATATATTGACAATATAAGTACTTTCATATGTACCACCAAGTTCAAATCATATTATACCTTCTAAAAATTTAATAGTTATTACAATAAAGTTGTTTTTAGAGTACAAGGTTAAATATTTACCGTTGCTCTGCTTTATGCTGGTTGTTACTTTTAAAGTACCTTTGTACTTAAAAATGATTTATCATTATAATAGTCATGAACATACATGACTAGGTTCCTCAGTTTGTTTCCCACTTTTAAAAGCTATGTTCCTTCAAAGTAATTGCTTTTTCTCAATTTTTAATGTCCTGTTAACTTTTCTACTATCCTCACCCCCACGATTTTTAAATTTTTCATTAAGAT
This sequence comes from Manis pentadactyla, assembly GCF_030020395.1. Taxonomy (NCBI): domain Eukaryota; kingdom Metazoa; phylum Chordata; class Mammalia; order Pholidota; family Manidae; genus Manis; species Manis pentadactyla. Next base: position 210,385,965 of record NC_080020.1, on the reverse strand, counting down.
AGTAAAATAATTTCTGAACCTTCTTAGAAAGGAACTTCTAGTGCTTTCTATGGTTTTATCTGTCCCAAAGCCCTGAAGATAGTCTCCTACATTATCTTCTGTAGCGCTTATGGGCTTTACTTTTCACATGTAGATACAGGTTTTTTTCTGGCATTCTTGAGATTGTTGTGATATAGGGATGAAAATTCATACTAGAACAAGGACTAGCCTTTTGTGAATTGATTTCTGTAGGTTATTACAGCAGGTAGGTGAATTTCATCCCCATTCTGTTTAGGATTAATGTCATTAAATAGAAAGGTCTATCAAATTGATAGGTTTGAATCATTGGGTAGTATCAAAGTGATACTCCTTTTTTTCATTTGGAATATATTTCCCAAATTTGGCATCAAAAGCATTATTGTCTGATTCTGAAGGTAGCGTTAACTCAGGATATTTTATTCAGTTCAGAAAATTAGCATGTTACTTATAAATCAGTTAAGTATACAAGATTTTATGCTAATTACATGCAAAAAAATGGATGTTTTTTGTCTTAGTGTATGTTAGAAAGCTGAGTTAAAATTTACCTGAAAAGTACATCTCTATTTCTGATAGGCTGAGATAATTACTAAGAATAGGCCCACCAAAAGGTCAGTAAACATTTAGATATTTCTTTTCCTCTTGACTGTTACACTGAATAAGCTGCACATTAAACTTGGCTTTTTCATGATTGGAGTAGGTGAGAGAAAGATCTGTGGTAGATGACTCTAGAGAATGAGTCCAGTTTAGTCAATACTGTAAAGATTCAGACCCTCTTAACAGACTGACTCCCAATAATAAGTGAGTTTTCCTCACTTGCTTTCCATTTTTTCAGGGTCCTTTTCATTAAGAGCCTTTTTTTTTTTTTAATGTTTTATAGCCGGTTCCAGCAGTGCCATTGGAACTCAGGAGAGTACTGCCCATCTCTTGGTTTCAGATTCAAACCTGATTCATGTGTTAGTGAAATTTCTTTCTGGCACCAGCCCGCATGGAACAAATCAACACAGTCCACAGGTAATACAACTTTGGAAAACTAGTGATAGGCCCAGAATATTCAATAAAAATTAAAATTATAAAGAAAAATGCACCTAAATATAAGTTTTATTGCTAAAGTATTTAGCATAAAAATAGATGATATTTATCAATGTAATAAAATGTTTTAAGTGATTTATAATAGTAATAGCTATACTGAAACTGAATTATAACAGGTAGTCAATTTTTTTCTTTGATTTTTACTAGATTTTTATGTAGTTACACATTTTTAGCATTTATTTTGGATAGCTAGAGAAAAAAAGCATTTAAAAAAGTGTTTATCTGAAAGTCAGGTAAGCATTTAAAAATTTTTGAATTAAAGTAAAAAAATAAAAAATGTATGATGTTTAGTGACCACTACTGTCAAGACTTACAATTCGTCTAATTTAATCATTTTATAATAAGTATTTTGTTTAACAAAAAATACCAAGATGTATTATTCAGGGCTTATAAACATTTTTAGTCTTAAGATTTCCTTTATATCAGCTTCATTTTTTGTTATATTGTACTCTTTTTAAAAAATATTTCTACTTCATTATATTTTTTTCATATAAAAATATATTAAATGTTCATAGTTTCTTTTAAATGAAGGTTATTTAAGATTCTTGTAGGGCTATCATCTTTTCATTCTTAACATTTTAAAATTCTTCTCTAGATTTGCCATTAGATAAGTTCTAACTTAGCTGTGTAGCTGTGATCCCATATATTAGTTCACTTACTAAAAAGTATTCAAGAAGCCTCTATGTGCCATGTGTATGTACTGACTAGTACTAAGAATATTAAATAGTTACCGAGTCTCTGTCTTTTTGGGCTTAAATTCTTTTGGATACATTTAGTTGATGTTCTCATACTGAATATGCTTTAGTTTGTAGATAACAGTAAAATAAATGAGACAAACATAGAAGTAGGAGAGAAGAAATTACTTGTAGTTAGATTGGGCCAGAGTTTTGGTGGGGGTAGAGGCATGTTACCCAGTGATTACTGTACATGAAGATTGCATGAATTTGGACTCTGAAGATTCCTGAGATACTGATTCCAACTTCATTAATTTATTTGTAAGAAAACATACATTATTTGTATTGCCCAGAATGGTATGATGAGTTAATGGTAGAACTAGGTGTCAGGGAGCATGCCACTGTATAAAATAGGATTTTATTTTTCCCAAAATTACTGCACAGTTTTGTGATGATAGCCAATTAGGACTGAATAAAATAATGTGTGGAGGTGTATACAACATTCCAAAATATAATTCAGGTTACTTAGTGTGGTTTCCACTATCATTTCTTTCATTGATGACATAGACATTTAGAAAAAGTTTTTTATGAATTGGTACAGGTTTGTTTTTAGCTTTGGGGTTTTTTTGTTTTGCTTTCTCCTCAGGTTGGTCCAACAGCTACACAAGCTATGCAAGAATTTCTTACTCGACTACAAGTCCATCTTTCTTCAACATGTCCTCAGATATTCAGTGAATTTTTGCTAAAACTGATTCATATACTTTCAACCGAAAGGTAACGTTCAATATATGTATACATTGATGTAGAAGTAATATGTAAAATAAATTTTTCCTTACCATTTGTTGAAGGTTTATTTGGGAACAGATGAGCAGAATAATAGGGACTAAGTGGGAAGGGTTCATTAGTGTGGTTCTTGATTGTTTTCATTTAATTTCATTATGGATCTCCCAGACCCCTGGATTCTCTTTATTAGGAAAGGAAATTAGTGTGTCAGATCCCCACTTGCTTCTAATGATTTTGTAGATTAGTTACTAGAAACCGCCTTGGTGAAATTTATTTGAAGCTGTTTTAAATGACTTTAAAATACAGATACAGAATTAAATCAACAGTGATTTTATTTGAAACCAATATATGATAAGAAAACCTGAAAAAGATAGCTTAAAAAAGAAAATTATACTGTAATCTCATATGGAAATCCCAAATAAAATTATGAACAAAATCAGCCAATAAGTTAAAAGGATAAATTGTAACCATGATGGATTGATTCTTAAAATGCATAAATGGTTCATTATCATATAATATGTGTTAACGAATCATTTCCATCATGCTAAGGAACATTTCATAAAACAGTGTTATTTTCTAATAAAAACTTACTAAAATGTAAACAGTGTCGTCTTACTCAAATTATAAAAACACTATATGATGAAAAGCCAAATTTTGACTTGTTTGGTCATTTAAAAATTCCCATCAGTTTCAGAAACAAGTTAAAGATACTGTTTGCTATCTTTCTTAATTTCATTCTGGAAGCACTGGTGAATTAAAAATTTTTTAATATATAAGAAAATAGTTAAAACCAATTGTGGCTTGTATGACTCTTTTCTTTACATATTAATTTTAAGATATTAGAAGCCACAGAGAAAAAGGTATAATTTAAAAATTATTTGTCCTTTTTGTTGATGTGGTGGATGATGTTGATGGATTTTCAAATGTTGTACCATCCTTGCATCCCTGAGATGAATCCCACTTCATCATGGTGTATGATCCTCTTGATACATTTTAAAATATGGTTTGCTATTATTTTGTTGGGTATTTATTATGCATCTATGTTCATCAGGGATACTGGTCTGTAGTTTTCTTTTTTTGTGGTGTCCTTGCCTGGTTTGGGTATTAAGCTTACAAAACAGTGTAAGTTTTTGTATGAAACTTCAGTACATTCAAACTGTGTATTCATGCCTAAAAAGATAATTTATTTTCAGCTATTTTTCCACCCCCTTTCACCCAACAGGTAACTCATAAATTTTCTAGCATAGTTTTTTGTTCATTCATTTTTTAATATATTTTTTATTTTTATTGGTATCATTAGTATACATTTACATGAACAACTTTGTGGTTACTACATTCCCCTCATTATCAAATCCCCACCACATACCCCACTACAGTCACTGTCCATCAGCATAGTAAGATGCTATAGAATCACTTCTTGTCTTCTCTGTGCTATACTGCCTTCCGTGTAGCATAGTTTTAAAAATAGGATCCATAAGGCTATGGCCTAAGATTACTCTTAGTGTGTTGTTTGTTTTGTATGTTTTTAAAAAAGTCTCTGGTGTCCTGATAGATTAGCCAGCACTTCTTTAGTTAATAACGTGGCTGAAAATATACACCCAGTTTTAATATAAAGAGTGCATTCAGCTCTATCAGATAAGTGTTTTGCAGATACTTTGTATTGGTCTATGGATTATGTTTTTATTTTCTTAATATCTTTAAAAGGCAGATTGTTTTTATTTTTATGAAGCATTATTTGTCAACTTTTTCTTAATATATAATTCTTTTTGTGTCATAAGATATTCTTTTCCTAACCCAAGATCATACAGATAATACTCTGCTTTGTTCTAGTAATTTTATAGTTTTACGTCTTACATTTAGGTTTATGTGGCATTTTGAGTCAAAGTTTATTTTTTTGCCTGTGGATGTTCAATTGTTCCCATACCGTGTTTTTGTAAAAACTGTCTTCTTTTCATTGAATTCTGTTTGAACCCGTTTCAAAAATCAGTTGACCACATTTGTTATGCTTTATTTCTGGAGTCTTTAAAAGAGTTGATGTTTGTGTCTGTTCTTTTTCAAGTACCACATTGCCTTTGTACTTTTATAGTTTTTGAAATCTGGTAGTGTGGATTTTCCAGCTTTGTTCTCTTTTTGTAAGTGTTTAAACTATTTTAATTTTTTACTTTTCTGTATAAATTTTAGAATCATTTTACTGATTCTTCTCCACTCTCTCATCCCCCTACACCCCCTAAAAAAAAAATCAAACAAAACCCTGATGGATTTTCTTCCCAGTGTATCAATCTGTGCTTCAATTTGGGAAGTGTTATATAGCCTCTTTGAATTTTTCTTCATACACAGTCATGTGGTCAGTGAGTAAAGAGCATTTTATTACTTCCTTTCCAAAGTGTATCTCTCCCCTGACCCTACTGCCATTTCTTGGTTAGTAACTTCAGTATGATATTCAATTAAAATGGTGAAATTTGCCCTTCTTGTTTTTTTCTAATTCTAATTGTGAAAACATTCTTTCATAAGTACAAATGTTATTAGCTATATCTTCTTTTGCAGATAGCAAGTTGAGGGAGTTCTTTTGTTCCTAATTTGCTAAAACTTTTTAAGAAATCCTATTACTCTGGAATTTTGTGAAATGCTTTCTCTGAATCTTTTGAAATTGTCATATGTAGTTTCTTCAAATAGTCTGTAGATTTGGTGAATTACATGATTGATTTAAGTGTTCATCATGATGCATTCCGAAGATACACTCACTTGGTCATGATGTATTCTCCTTTTCATATTTAATTAGTTAACATTTTGTTGAGGATTTAAAAATCTATATTTATGAGGAATAGTTTCATTTTTCTCATAATGTCTTTGCTTTCTATATTCTATATCTTTGTTTTTTTTGTCAAGTTAATTATGGAGTCATAAAATGAGAGATCTCTTACCTGTTTTCTGGAAGAGATTGTGTAAAACTGGTAATACTGCTTACTTAAATATTTGGTAGTATTCACCATTGAGGCATCCCTGGGTCTAGCGTTTTCATTGTAAAAAGAATTTTGAATTTATTTTATCAGTAGAGGATTATTCAGATTTTCTATTTTTTCTTTAATAATCTTTTGCAGTTTGTGTCTCAAAGGAATTTGTTCATATCCATGTTGCTGAATTATTTGTAATACTTCCTTATAATCCTTTTAATGTCATAGGATTTAGTTTGATAACTTAAAAAATTTTTGATACTGGTAATTATGTCATTCTTGCTAGCAGTTTATCAGTATCATTGGTATTTCTAAGAATGAACTTAAAGCTTTCTTGACTTTCTTTATTATTTTATTTCTAATTTCATTGGTTTCTGCTCCAATACTTAGTATTTCCTTCTGCTTTGTTTGAGTTTTATGTATTCCTTTTTACAAAGGTCAGATTAATTGGAGAGCTTTCATCTTTTCTTATGTAAGAGTTTGACAATATCTGTTTTTTAATTGACCTGTTTAGACTGTTTACATTTAATGTAATTATCAATTGAGTGTACTTAAATTTATCAGTTTGCCAGTTTTCTATTTATTTAATCTTTTCTTTATTTCTTAAAAATCTCTTTCTGACTACTTTTGGTTTAAATATTTTTTATTTCATTTTGTTTTCACTGTTGGCTTAAAGTAAAAAATTGTGATTATAGTGTTTGCTCTAGCTTTACAACACAGATCTGTAATTCATCACAGTCTGCCTTCAAATATAACTTGTATAAAGTCAAAACTTTATATCAGTGTACTTCCAATTTCTTTCTCCCATCTTTTGTGATGTAGTTGCCATGTTTACTTTTACATATGCTGTAAACACATAATATGTTCCTACAGTTTTTTGCTTTAGATATTCATGTATCTTTTAGACACTGAAGTAAATAGTATTTATGTCTGAAAATGGACAAACCTCTTCTGCTGGGTGATTAGTATGAGGATTTGAGGCATTCTTTTCAGGAGCTGAGCTGGGTTTGGGCTTGATGTTGCTATGGTTACCTTTAATGTGGCATTAGCTTCAATTTAATCTCACCTCTGTCTGCTTCAGTACAAGGGTGTTGTTTCCAGTGTTCTTGCTCCATCCCCAACTTTCATTCTTCCTTATACATTTGCACCACAGTGGGATTCTCTCCATGGCTCCACCTTTAGCAGCCAAGTGCTTTTGCTTGTTTTCTGTGTTTGCTAGGCTCCTAGTAGAGGCAGGTGTTCTTTGATGTTGTCCACGCAGTCTTTGGTAGGTCCTCTGTGCCTGCGTCAGGAGAGGGACTTTCTCAGTGAAATTTTTCCCCCTCCTTTTGTCAACCAAAGTCTGGCTTGTTTCTTGGCCATTTCTGAATAGGAAAACATTGACTGTTTTCCAATGGTGGGAACCTATTAATGATACTTTTTTTTTTTTTCTCAAACACTAAGATACATGGTGTATTTTTCAGTACCCATTCTTGGATTATCTAACACCAACTGGTTGTTCTGTAATTCAGTCCTATTCTGACACCACCCAAAGTTAGCATCAGACTCACAGATGTAACTGCTCAGTCCCACAAGATTGTCCTCACTTCAGAGGGCTGCTCAAGTCCAGGTCCCTAGTTGCCTACACTTCTGTCTGATTTGGCTACAGATTTAGGGGTTTTTACAATGTCCTTCCTTAGGTTCAATTAATTCTCTAGAACTCATAGAGGAACAGCCAGATGGGATAGATGTATAGGGCAAGGTGTGTTTGGAGTGCTGAGGGCGCATACCTGTGAATGGGTGTGATTATGTGTTAAGACCCTCACATACCCAGCATTTAGCAGTATGTTAAATATTTTAGCTGGATTCTTCTTATTCTTTTATAAATTAGCAGTGTTTCTTTTTCCAAATTCTGCAACAGGAAAGCCAATCCTTGTATTTCATCTTCTTGGAGGTGCCTGTCTTTTTATTGATTTCAGGCTTCTTGGTACCCTTTGACCTTAGCTCTCTGATGAATTCAAGAAAAGTTATGACTTGAAGTTAATTTGCTTTTTTCTTGTTAGGTTGAGGATGACAGTCTTTCCATGTTTTAGTATTTTAGGCATAATTGGAACTTGAGAGCATTCAGTTTCAATGCATAAAAATCATTTGATGGAATTTTAATTTTTGAAAATCAAAATCCTTTTGGTATGTAAAATAGAAATATTTGAGTCTATAACTTTTATCACCTCTTTGATTTACTTTTCCTTCAGTTTTCTATTTGGAAGGGAAGTCAATTTTTTATTTTCTGTTAAATGGAAGCAAGAACAAAGAGGAGCTCAGGAAGAGATGGAAACCTTTTGCTACAAAGTGAAATAGTGAATACCAAGATTTTAATTATTATTTAGCTTTCTTTTGTATAGTGGTGGTTACTTTTTAAAAAGCAATTTAAAATGGATTAATTTTTAATCCTATCTCTTTTTTGCAGGGGTGCCTTCCAGACAGGCCAAGGACCTCTTGATGCCCAAGTAAAGCTCTTAGAATTCACACTGGAGCAGAATTTTGAAGTTGTTTCAGTTAGTACTATTTCTGCTGTGATAGAGTCTGTAACCTTTTTAGTGCACCACTATATCACTTGCTCAGACAAAGTCATGTCTCGAAGTGGATCAGATAGCTCAGTGGGTGCTCGAGCATGCTTTGGGGGACTCTTTGCCAACCTCATTCGTCCAGGGGATGCAAAAGCAGTTTGTGGTGAAATGACAAGAGATCAACTCATGTTTGATTTGTTAAAACTGGTTAATATCTTAGTACAGCTGCCTCTTTCGGGCAATAGAGAATACAGTGCAAGAGTGTCTGTGACCACCAATACGACAGACAGTGTTTCAGATGAAGAAAAAGTCTCAGGAGGCAAGGATGGTAATGGAAGCAGTAGTAGTATTCAAGGATCACCTGCGTATGTTGCTGACTTAGTGTTAGCCAACCAACAGATTATGAGCCAGATTTTATCTGCTCTGGGCTTGTGTAATAGCAGTGCCATGGCCATGATAATTGGTACGTATTGAGAATATTAATCTTCTACTTGTTTCCAATACTATTATCTCTTTTCTTCGGCAATAGATGGGTTCATTTTTCTTTTTATAGTATAAAGCTACTTCATTGTAAACTTTGTCAGGATGACTAATTTTTGTTAGTGATGGGTTTCAATCAACAAATAACTAAAAATACTTTAAAAAATTTAGTAAATTTTTAATAAATTAGAAAATACAAAATGACTTGTAGCTAATTAAATTAGGGGAAAAATAAGTCAGATACCATACTTTGTAGTCATGCATCTATAATGTTTTAAAGTTGAAGAATTTCATATCAAATTTTGTAATAGGAAATCAGTAATTTTTTAATTCCTATTTCCTTAAAAAATGAAATATAAAATTTTATTAAAAGTTTAAAAGTTTCTATGGCACCATATTAATGTCAAATTTGTATATTGTTGCTTACCTCTTCTACCTGTATGAAAGCTAATCTATTGTGTTAATTTTTTTAAGTAATTGAACTTCTATAGACAGTGACAAAATCCATACCTGATGTATTTTTTCTTGTTGGTATTTCTTTGTGTCAGTAAAACACCCATATCTTCTGTTTCAATAGATGTTTTAAAGTATAGTTATATAACATCACATTTTCTCTTCATTTCCTTTTGATTTATAGTTATTATGTAGAATGAGGTTCCTTAGTCATATATAAGAGCAACTTCTTTTTATTCTTTCTTTTTATAATAGAGTTATCTTATATCAGAAGATAAACCAAAAAAAGATGCTTTACTGAATGATTGATAAGTATTTTAATTTTTAGGTCTATTTATATGAATACATACACATGTGTGTGCATGCTTCTCTATTTTAATTAAGGATATAGTTTTTAAAAAATGTGTAATATTTTTATTTAAACTAGGGGCAAGTGGATTACATCTCACCAAACATGAAAACTTTCATGGAGGGTTAGATGCCATATCAGTTGGGGATGGATTATTTACCATACTGACAACTCTTAGTAAAAAAGCTTCTACAGTCCACATGATGCTGCAGCCAATTTTAACCTACATGGCCTGTGGATATATGGGCAGACAGGTAAGTTCAATCTAGCAACAACTGTAGTAATTTAAGTAGTTTCTGGCATTGGGAATAGAGAATTATTTATAGGACAGAGACAGTATTCTTTGGAAAATGAACAGTATTGTCAGGTGGAACTATACATTATTATAGAAGTTGAAAAGTCAAGTTTCATTGAAGTGCCATTGTCAAAGATAACCATGGTGATAGAAGAGTAGAACATTTAATGTATTTCTAAATTTTAGATTTATTCCCATTGTTCCAAGAAGTAGTTCTTTCATTTTTCCTGAAAATAGCATAGTTGAATCCCAAAATGTTTATTTAGATGTTACTTTTGAAAATTTAATATGAATGTTTTCAAGCTTATGTTGCATAGTCTCCTTTCAGTTAAAAAGGATTAGGGTAATTTTAAAAGAAAAATGAGTTAGAATATTACTGTTTCATATTTACTTTTTGAAAAATGAAATTCGGAACCAGTATGATTATTTTAACTTCTAGTCCATTTAATGTTTTTTTAATACAGATTTTAAAACATAATTTATGGAATCTTTTGTATGTTAATATGTAAATATAATTTTCTTAAATATTTATTGCATATGCACACACACATCCATTCAATGGTAGATACAAAGATATTTAAAAAGGATCAATTTTTAAATGAAATTAGTGTCTAGTGAAAAACAACATCAATGCACATTATGGTAGAAAATGATAATAGTAGGTAAAAACAGATACTTTAAAAATCCTCTTAGTTCAGAGAGGAAACTGTTCACTTCCTTTCTGATCCAGGTGAGATTTCTTGGGTATTTTGGCAGACATTTCCTATGTAGTGATTTAGATTAAGGCTGTTTGTTTTTTCATAATTAAAGAATATTACATTCAGTAAGAAGTTTAGTTGTCCTCATTCACAAGAAATTAATTACTATTTTAAAATCACAGTATGCATGTGTATTTTTTTAGGGCTCTCTTGCTACTTGCCAGTTATCTGAACCATTGTTATGGTTTATATTGAGAGTATTGGATACTAGTGATGCCTTGAAAGCATTCCACGATATGGGTAAGATGAAATTCCAAAAATTGTCATTTAAATATAATCTTTTTCTAGTATATTATGTTCTCACTTTTGTAGTCTGTGAAGACTACTCATTGTCAAATCTACTTATCTTAAGATAATTTTCATTTAGTATTCTTTGTAAATTCAGGTGGTGTTCAGCTCATTTGCAACAACATGGTTACTAGTACAAGGGCTATTGTAAATACTGCAAGAAGTATGGTATCAACTATTATGAAATTTCTTGACTGTGGTCCGAATAAAGCTGTTGACAGCACTTTGAAAACACGAATACTATCTTCTGAGCCTGACAATGCAGAAGGGATCCATAACTTCGCACCCCTTGGTAAGAATTATTAAATCTTACTGATAAGAATTTATATAGTTTATTAGCTGGTATAAGCAAAAATAGTTGTCAAAGTAAATTGATCATGTTATAATATCACCATTTTGATTATAAACAATTGATTTAAAGGGTAGTAGTTTTTGAAATATTGTGATTAAATGAAGTTTTTAGTAATTCTTTAGCAGTCAAGTTTGTTTTTCTGAGTTTAAATAGAGGCACAATTTATGAAAACTATCAGTTTTCATTGTAAATTCTGATCAGTTTTAAAGCACTTGTTCCTTTTTTTGAGTGGTGATTTCTTCTTAAGAAACTTCACATTTAAGTAGTTACTCATTTTTCTAGTCTTACATAGTTTCTTATGTTTTTCTTTTCATATTTCTAACTTATGAATAGTAACTTAGAATAAAGGTGATTATTTTCAAGTTGAAGGTTATACTGGACATTGTTTTTTACTTAAATCATTTGAGAATTGTGCTGGATTTGTTGTTACTACTTTAGTTTTTATTTGACATGTGAGTGTGAAGAAATTAAGCAGCAGTTAATAAGCTTGTCACCTTGCCAGTTGACTTGATGTATTGCTGTTTTGTGAATACTGTGATAAATCATGCTAAGCATACTAAATACATTCATAGCATCAGATGTTCAATTTTTTCTAGTTTGTTATTATTTGAGTAATTCTCAATGCTTTGTTTGGTTTCTTTTGCAAGTTTTTGTTACATTTAAAATATCTTTTATAGGTACAATCACATCTAGCAGTCCTACTGCCCAGCCAGCTGAGGTGCTCTTACAAGCCACACCACCGCATAGGAGAGCTCGCTCTGCTGCTTGGTCCTACATCTTTCTGCCAGAGGAGGCTTGGTGTGACCTTACCATTCACCTTCCTGCAGCAGTGCTTCTTAAAGAGATACATATCCAACCCCACCTTGCATCTCTTGCAAGTGAGTAGTATTTTTTGCAAAGAGACATCATGAAAATAAACTATAATATAGAAACTTAAAAATGAGAAAAATACTTAGTGAACAGTATACACTTAGATATAATTTCCAGATTGCTTAGATTTGAACAGTTTTTAGTATAGTATCGAACATTACCACCAAGCATTTCCCATTCAGTGAACTGACATGGCTGTTCCCCTCAAACAACTGGAATGTTTGGTGAAATACCAACACATATTCCAGCTGTATATTATTTTGCCTTTCCTTTTCCCCGCACATTTATTAAGCTATAGCATTAAGTTGAAATGAGTTCGTTTACACACTTGTAAATAGCAAACTTAATTTCTCTAGTCTAGTCCTCAGTCCTAGCCCTGTATGAGAAATTAATATAAGTTTATTTGTCCTTCTCCCCACCCCCATGGTAAGAAAGTTACATCTGTAAGGAATTCTTCTATTGTAATATTTTGAGTGGAACAATTTTAGTTTAATATTTTGAATATTTGAGTGTGATTTTTAAATTTAATACTCTGAATATCATTTGATGCTTTTTTTGAATACGTTATGTAACTTTGTGAAGTAAATAATTCAAAAGACTTTTAGAAAATGAGTTGTGCATTAAGAGGAGCAGGAACTCTTTCAAGTATTCCTGAAAGAATGTGAAAGTCTATTTTGCATTTTCAATGATCCCCAAATTCTTTCAGTATATAAATAATTTTTATAGAATTGTTGAAATTGGCACATTTGTTTACTGATTGAGTCTCATTGCCATCAAATGTCACTCAATAATTGGATGAACTGTGGGAAACTTTGTAGATCCCTGACATATTTAGAAGAATAAACTTTTCCACGTGTTTGCAAGATCAGATTGTTACTATATCCTAATACAGTTACAGAATCCATACTTCTTAGATAAAAATGATGCAGTGAATATAATGGCAGAAGGAAAATACACTAATCCACAGTGTTTTGGCAGGTCAAAAGCAATTATATGGTAAAATGTAAGTCTATATAAGATTTAAGGAAAAATCTGAGATGATTTTATTTGAAAGAGGAATGAATGGTTCATGTAAATGGTAGCTTTGAATTGTGGGGCTAGAATTTGCAGATGGGAATTGCAATAGGAAGAATGTTACAAAGGAAACTATTATAAAAAATCAGTAGGTGATGTATCCTTTGTGTTAAGTGTTCTTAATAAAACATTTTGGTTTTATTATTGGATTGGAGCAGAAATTGAAGATGTGTTCCCATGGAAATAATAGAGCCTTTAGAATTAAACATGGGCTTGAATATAAATTGTGCCATTTGTTCATGTTGGAGTTTAGATTATTTAGTATCTTTGACTCTGTCATCTTGTGGAAAATACTTATCTCCAAAGGTTATGAAGATAAAATTTCAAAATTGATGTGATCTCTCCAGTTCTCAGTGTAAGCCTGGCATGTAATTGACATACAATAAAAGTTACTTTCTAATTTTACACTTGAAATTAAAATAAAAATCAAAGTCGGAAGGTTGTTTTATTTAATAGGTATATTTATTATATGGGTTTCCATGTTATGTTAGAAAAATTAATTTTACCATAGCAGCTGCCACGTGTTCTTCATTGGTCCTCCTTAAATCTTAGCAGGAAATTATTCTTTTAAAAAATCATCTGGATATTTAGTTAAATTTTGAAAGGGAAACTAAAAATTAGAGGAGAAGCAATTTTTAAGTGTTTCAAATCAGTGGATTATCGTAGTGGTAAAATAATGACCTGATAGAAAAGCACTTTTTAAAATTACATTCTTCTTTCCCAAATTATTTACAACAGTAAGCCATAGCATATTAATCAAATGGTCCTATGTTGTTGATAATAATTCTGAGTAAAATGTAAATAATAGAGTAATTGCCTATTTGGCTATTTTTTTTCCTTGGAGAGAATCAAATACAGTAGTCTCCCTTACCCATGGAGGATACGTTGATGCCTGAAGCCATGGATAGTACTAAACTCTCTCTCTCTCTCTCTCTCTCTCTCTCTCTCTCTCTCTCTCTCTATATATATATATATATATATATATATATATATATATATATATATATATATATATATAGTTTTTCCTATACATACATACCCATGATAAAGGTAATTTATGAATTAGGCACAGTAAGAGATTTACAATAATAAGTAATGAACAATTATAATAATAAACTGTAATGAAAGTTACATGAATGTCATCTCTCTCTTTAAAAATATCTTATTGTACTGTACTCACACTTCTTCCTGTGACTGATGAGATGACAGAATGCCTATGATTAAGAGGAAGAGAGGTGAATGACATAGGCATTGTGACCAGCATTAGGCTACTATTGACCTGACATACATCCAAAGGACCATCTGGTTCTGGACCGCAGTTGACCGTGGGTAACTGAAATTGCAGATAAGGGGGAACTACTGTACATGTAGATAGACTATCTTCAGTTACTCTTTTTTTAGATGAATGTTAGAATTTTTTAAGTGCAATTTTCGTTTTATTGTGAATCTCATATTTTATGTTGGAAAATAACTCCAAAATCAGTTATGGTGAAAGTCAGTGACAAAGTATGATCTGGTGTATAAATTTTCTTTTTGAGGGTTAAGTGAAAGCTGCTGTTTTACCAAGATTTCCATTGAACTATGAAGTCTAGTTCACCTTTTCTTCAGTAATTGTTTGCTTTTATCTCCTATAGCCTGCCCATCCTCAGTGTCTGTTGAAGTAAGTGCAGATGGGGTAAATATGCTACCTTTGTCCACGCCTGTTGTGACAAGTGGTCTCACCTACATAAAAATTCAGCTTGTAAAAGCTGAAGTAGCTTCTGCTGTCTGCCTTCGACTTCATCGTCCACGGGATGCCAGTACATTAGGTCTTTCACAAATTAAATTACTGGGCCTCACTGCTTTTGGTACCACTTCTTCAGCAACTGTTAATAATCCATTTCTTCCATCTGAAGATCAGGTATCTAAAACAAGGTATGTTTTCTTTCTCATTCTTAAAAGAGCTTTCTGATCTTCTTATGAAGTTATTTATTCTTATTTTTAGGGCTTAGGAAGTTCTTTGTTCCATAGGTGTTTATATAATATCATAATTTCATTAGGAGTAATAGAGACGGTAACTCTGTAGAAGCAGAATCTTGAAGCTTGTTAATATTGAGACTTATGTGTGTTTAATCCTTGAGATGATCCAGTGTGGTGGGCATAGGTTCCAATTATTTGGATTGTAGTCTAATGTAAGTATTTTCAAATGCATATCACCAGGAGTACATCGGAACCATACAAACTGACCACATAGACAGGGACCTACTCTTGGTAATTCCTAAACACTAGTCTTCAGAAGGGTTAGATATGAACCATACAAACAAGAACCTGAATATAGTCTTAAATTCACATTCTTGTAAATATTGATGGTTGAAGATTTTATAGACTGGTTTTTATTAAAGGTCTTGCCTGATTAAAAAACAATTTAGGATTTCTTTTTTTATTCTCAAGCTGCCATATAATTTTACAAGTCTGTGATCTTATGCAGTTTATATTTGAACATATAAGCATATGTATGTATATAATTAAAAAGAAAGTAAATAGTTCCTTAATGCTATTAGCACTTAAGTATTTTTATTATGGGGGAAACTCACTGTGTTTAATTCTTTACTGATATTATGGTATTCTAAAACATATGTTTTTATTTATTTTACTTTATTTGTTCCCATTTATGAAACACAACATGCTGATCCTTAACAGTTTTGTTTTACTCTGAAATAATTTGAGCTATTCAGCTTCATTATATAAGCTATTTTGTGTTGCGTATTTCAGTATTGGATGGTTACGGTTGTTGCATCATTGCCTTACTCACATAAGTGATCTGGAAGGAATGATGGCAAGTGCAGCCGCACCCACTGCCAATCTGCTACAGACTTGTGCTGCCTTATTGATGTCCCCGTACTGTGGAATGCATTCACCCAACATTGAAGTAGTGCTTGTAAAGATAGGACTGCAATCTACCAGAATTGGCCTGAAGCTTATAGACATTCTTCTGAGAAATTGTGCAGCATCAGGCAGTGATCCTACAGGTGATAATTAACTTTGATATTTAAATTTTTACTCTCTGCAAAGTAATGACAGTTGAACTATGTGATCTTCATGATTTAATTTCCATTATGGCTTCATCATCTTTGGAGTTTGTTTTTTGTTGTTGTTGGAATTTACAGAAGAATTATTTTTAATGAGTAATTTTCAATTAAATTGAGCAAATCTTCCCATCCCTTTGTTATTTAGCAAACCTTTTCTTTTGGTTCTTTGTTGCAAGATTTGAACAGCCCTTTACTTTTTGGAAGACTGAATGGACTCTCTTCTGACTCTACAATAGATATTCTTTACCAGCTTGGGACAACTCAGGATCCTGGAACAAAAGACAGGTACATGTGATCTCATTTTTCATTTATGAGCACACATACACAGTCACACAGTAGTGAATGTTACTTGTAATACTGTCTCACAGATCATTTCTTAAAAGTTAAGACTGTTGATTATATTGTACATTTTCCTGTATACTTTATATGATACAACTTCGAGAGATATTTGTGAGCATTAAATATAAGTTTTTATATATTTGGACATATTTTAAGCAAATCTAAACTCAAATGGAATTCTTAGTCAATACTGCTTTTGAGGAACAGAATGGAATAAAACATTACATATTTTTTGTGAACCATGTTGTGATAGGATCTTTTTAAGTTGATGGTGTCATATCATGCTA
This sequence comes from Manis pentadactyla, assembly GCF_030020395.1. NCBI lineage: Eukaryota > Metazoa > Chordata > Mammalia > Pholidota > Manidae > Manis > Manis pentadactyla. The sequence goes on along the minus strand of NC_080020.1, from coordinate 210,369,291 downwards.
TCTATCTTAGGTAGTATTCACTAAATGTGTATTAATATAGGACTACTGTGTCTATATGGGTACTTGTATTATTTTGATAATGGTTAATTAATTGATTTCTTCTTCTTATTGATTACTTAAAATACTCATTGACCGCTCTTCCTTAGACTCCCTACCATCTTTTTTTCTGCTTCCTACTACAAAATGAAACCATACCAAGTAAATAATACCTGGTATGATAAATAATGTCATACCAAGTACATAGACATTTCCTACCCAATGAAATTTAAAGGGCCTTATTCTTTAGTCCTTCTGGGTAGAAAGAGGGATTAAGCATTGTTATATACCTTCCTAACCATGTTTCTTTTACTGTGAAGTTAAGAATCTTATGGTCTAAACTAGAAATTTAAAAGCCAAAACAAACAAATGCAAACTTGACAACAGTTCTTATCTTATTTTTTGTTTTTTTATACAGACTCCAAAGCATTACTGCTTTAAAAAGTGTTGCTCTCACTTATTGGTCCCCTGTTCCAGAGTATTGAGGGTAGGGTAGCACTTGAAAAAGTATATGTATTGGGGCTCTATTCTATTGTCAGAATGAAGAAGGGTGGGTGGCTGCTACTGGTATTTAATGGTTGTAGGCCAGAGGTCTGAAACATCCTGTGTAGCATGAGATTCTCCACAGTGAAGGATTAGCCCCAAATCACTGCCTCTAGGTTGTGTGGATTTCTTATAAAGTGAGAAAAAATTTAGAGGTAATAGTTTGTTAATCAGTCTATCCTATAATTCTAGATGTTTATATACTTTGTTGTAAATGAGGTAAGAATTAATAAATGTTTATTTGCAGAATTATAGTTGTGTTATTTCAGACATTTTCATCAATTAAGATTGGTAAGGTTATAGGAAAACTAGAATTACTGTATTCTTGTTGTATATATAATTCCTTTTCTCTCCTGTTTTAGATTTAAAAATTTTTAGAATAACTAAGAACAATTATATTTATTCTCATAAATATATTGCTTACATGCAGTACTGATTTTTATCCATATTAAATATTAGTTGTGGTATTGAGTTTTTGAATTCACTTTCTTCTTTTAAGAATTCAGGCCTTATTAAAATGGGTCACTGATTCTGCGAGAGTGGCTGCTATGAAGAGAAATGGTGGGATGAGCTACATGTGCTCTAACTCTTCAGCAATAGAGTATGGTCTTCTAATGCCATCTCCTTCTCATTTGCACTGTGTAGCAGCAATTCTATGGCATAGTTATGAACTGCTTGTAGAGTATGATTTACCAGCACTGCTGGACCAAGAGCTCTTTGAGTAAGTACAGTTTATGAAATCCTTTTTTTTCTAGGCACTAGATCACTTTAGATTTTCACTCGACGAAACAGTATTCTATATGCTTTTGGATAAAAATAATACTTTGAAAGTTGTAGTTAAATATAATGAAATATAATTTCAAAATCTTGTCATACAAATTTTAATTAATTTATCTTTGTGTTTTAAGAAGATACATTAGTGTTATTACCTGTTCTTCCCACCGAAAGTCAGAGTGTTTCATCTTTGTGCTATTATGGTTCATAGTGTTTATATATATCTGCCAGGATTTTTTATCTTTAATGTGCAGGAGATACAGGAGAAGGATAATTGCTCAAAATTTTGAAAGAGTTAGCACTTTGTATAATTTTTTATAGTTACTTCTTTTTACTGCTTTCTAGGTACCTGTTAAATGATTGTTCTTTTGACAAGTAGTTTTCACTTACCCACATTTTTTCACCATACTCAGCTAAGGTTTGCTGAACTTGCCCCTGATAACTGCTAAGTCTGTAGCAGGATATTATATTTATTTCAGAAGAGTTCCATGACTCATAAAAGGTTGGCTTTTTGTCCTCTAGTCTGTCATTTTCATATTTGGCCCTACCAGTTCACATAATCCATGACTTATTAGTGAAACTCACTTAATAGCTTTTAATTTGCAAACAGGAATTTAAGCCATCAATTATGTCAAATTTAATCTGAACTTCTCTTCAGTATAATTTTTCATTGCTTATATGATTTCTGAGGCCATGCAGAGAACGGTAGTACCATTTCAATACAGATCTCTTGGACTTTTACTTATTTCACAAGTCTGATACTTCCAGGCTACCAAAATACTTAAATATTATACATATCACAAGTAGCCTTCCTGAGACTTTATAATATCATAATATTTAATAGCAAATAAAGTATTTAATCTTAAAGATTTTGTAGAGGATAGATTGATTTCTAGTAGAAATATTTGAAACACTGAGGTCTTTCTAAATATATATATATATATATATTGGTAACATGGTATTTTTTATTCCCCTAGGTTACTTTTTAATTGGTCCATGTCTCTACCGTGCAATATGGTTTTGAAGAAAGCTGTTGACAGTCTTCTTTGCTCAATGTGTCACATACACCCAAGTTATTTTTCTTTGCTTATGGGCTGGATGGGAATTACCCCTCCTCCAATGCAGTGTCACCACAGACTGTCCATGACAGATGACAGCAAAAAGCAAGATCTTAGTTCATCTTTAACAGATGATTCTAAAAATGCGCAAGCACCTCTTGCACTAACTGAATCACATTTGGCAACCCTTGCTTCCTCTTCGCAGTCTCCAGAAGCTACCAAACAATTATTGGACTCAGGTTTGCCTTCTCTTCTTGTGAGGAGTCTGGCTAGTTTCTGCTTTAGCCACATTTCTTACTCAGAAAGCGTTGCTCAGTCAACAGATAGTTCTCAGGATAAACTTAGGCGGCATCATGTTCCACAACAATGTAGTAAGATGCCTATCACAGCAGACCTGGTTGCTCCAATTCTGAGGTTTTTGACAGAAGTTGGCAGCAGCCACATTATGAAAGACTGGCTTGGTGGGTCTGAAGTCAATCCACTGTGGACAGCACTTCTGTTTTTACTGTGTCACTCTGGGTCCACTTCTGGAGGGCATAATTTGGGTGCACAACAGACCAGTGCAAGATCAGCTTCACTTCCTTCAGCTGCTCCAACAGGATTGACTACTCAACAGAGGACAGCGATTGAGAATGCAACTGTGGCATTCTTTCTGCAGTGCATATCATGCCACCCTAATAATCAAAAACTGATGGCACAGGTAAGAGTAGAAAAACAGGCTTATATTTTAGGCATCTTATTGTTTTAATACACTGTCCCATAGCGCTAGTGAAATTAATTAGTAAAGGGGCATGTATTAAGGCCAGTGATGGTAAAGTTTGGGTTTTGGGCACAGTTAAGGATCTGAATTTAAACCATAATTAAAGTACTAACACTACCTTTTTCCTCCCCCTAACTGTCACATAAATCAAGGTTTTTTTTTTGTTGAGCTAATGGGCAAATTCATGGAAATTCTAGCTGTAGATCATACAGTCCTCCTCCTTAAAAATTCCCCCAAATGGAAAGAATCAAGCCCAGAGGAACACTTAAGCCGCTGAAACAGGATTGAGCCCTTGAAGGTGGTTGTTGAGTGCCTCATCTGCACTGAGGCACTGCCTTTTGTTGTAGCTGGATTGCTACAACTGTTGGTTTGCTTCCCTACTGAAGTAGATGTTAAAGTAGGTTTCAGGGAGACTCCAGGTAAACCACATTAAAAATATGAATGGTGATTTTGTTGTATCAAGTTCATGGGACCAAAATTCTTGAAAGCTAGACATTTCAAGAATAATTCTAGTTGCTTTTTGCCAGATTCTGCTCTTATTTAGCTGTTGGAACCTTACAGGTGATAGCAAAAATTGTTCAACATATAAGAGAGGAATAATAATACCTTCCTGACAGATTTTTTGAGAGGATTAAATACTGGAATGTGTATGAAGTAAAGAGTATAGAGTCTGTATGAGACATGATGGACACTAAGAAATAAGAACTTATTTTTTACTTCTTTATATGATAATGCTTATTCAGGTCAAATTTTCTTTAGATTTGGAAGGATAGCTATCCTAATTTTCAAGAAATAATGATTTAAATTTATTAAGAAAAATAGCAAGATACTTGATTGCCTCAAATAATTAACTATTGGGAAAGTATATCTGCTTAATGTGTCTAATTAAAAGGAAATGCTTAATTGACCGATTTAACCAATGCCATATATATGGGTATTTGAAAGTTTGGTTTGTGTCCCATTGCTTTCTGGCCTAATTATCACCTCTCAGCTTCTTGTGAAGGCTTTATGTTTTTAATATACTTTTTCCATGATTTTTATTGTGATATAATCATACTGATATTGACTAAAGTAAGTTGGTTATGCTGTGTATTTATTATGTGAGAACTCTGTAGTGGTAACTTTTCTTATCCATGGAAATATTTGTTGTACTTTTTTAACTTTTTAATACTTCTGTATTCATATATTTTAAGATGAAATAGTGTACTGTTTAATTGCTGATTTGATATATTCATATATACTTGGCAATCCACATTCTTAATTTTCTTTTTCTTTGCTAAATTACAGAGCTACAAATAAATACTGCATTTAACTTTGAAAATTTCTTGCCTTTTTAGGTTCTCTGTGAACTATTTCAGACAGCCCCTCAAAGAGCGAACCTTCCAACATCTGGGAACATTTCAGGTTTTATACGTAGATTATTTTTGCAGTTGATGCTGGAGGATGAGAAAGTGACTATGTTTCTTCAGTCTCCCTGTCCAGTAAGTATTTTAACTGTTAAATTAAATCTTAATGATTAGCCATGTATACAGATATTTTATAATTTCATAGCAGAGCTTACAGTTATGTCTATATTCTAATTTCTAATAAAGCAAACTGAAACCTAGAATGACCCTTATATTTAATGATAGGACTTAAAAAATTTCTTTCAGATAGCCTCCTTGCTTGGAATAGCCTAATTATACCTTATCATTAATAGTGTAATTTGATTTAGAGGAAAGTGACAGAATATTAGGTATAATACTTCTGATACCAAAGTTAATCAGCAAGTCACATGGCATATAAATGTGCCGCATTTAAAGAAATACTTTTTTACTTACGTTTTCTGTGTATTTTGAAATTTAATAAAAAATCAAATTTTCATTTTTTGAAATTGGTTCATAATGATATATAGTTCTAAAAATTACTTTTGATTTCTTTTGAATTAATTTTCAGCTATACAAAGGTAGAATCAATGCTACTAGCCACGTCATCCAGCATCCAATGTATGGAGCAGGCCATAAATTCCGTACACTTCATTTGCCAGTCTCAACAACATTATCAGAAGTTCTTGACAGAGTATCAGGCAAGTCAGATCTAAGTATTTATTTTTCTTTAACTTTATGTTAGATACATATATGGAATTTTGTTATTTTTATAACTATTTTGTTGCATCCCCTCACTGAGCAACCCTTCAATGACTAGAAAAGGTCAAGATGTCTTTCATTTTGATGCATGAATAAGAAGCCATGGGAGTGGACAAAATATACAGTACATTCCAGCAGCTATAGTTCTTTTGGTGTGTAGGCTGTCACATTTAATAAAGACAGAATGTTTAATTGGAAATGTACACAAGCCTTGGGAAGCTGTTGTTAGAATTTCTCACAGTAAACCTTCTGGCTGTTTTATAGTAGATGATGTGCAGACTATTAGGTTGGATAACAGGATTCTAAGTCATAAACTGTAACTAAACCTAGGAAATAAACGAATGGTCAAGAGATGAAAATGAAGTAAGTAGAGTTGACTGATGATCTTATTGTTTATAATACTGACGAAAGCAGAGAGAGCTTCTTACCTTGCTTTCTTGCCTGTATTTAAAATGATCTCTGATGATGGCTTTAAACAACATACAGGTTATTAAAATAAAAGCAGTTTTTGATGGTAGAATGTAAATTGATTGTGGGTAGTTTGAGTTTACTGTCTCTCAGAAATCCTTATCAGTGAATGAATTGAGTATCTGCTATATGGAAACAGAGTAATTTGTCCTAGGATGTTAGAGTGAGCAAGACACATATTCTGCCCAACAAAGCATTTATGATCTTAAGTATGTTGTCAGATTTAAAAATGAACTGCAAATGTTGGCATTCTCATATAAATGTGTGTTTCTATCTGTACACATTGGAAGGAGCACCTAAGTCTTTAAGCAACACTGACAACTAAAGGAAGTTAGGAGTATCTCAGACAAAAAGTGATGTTCATTTATCATTTGGAAATACAGTTCTAAGCTTAGAATAAAAGACTAGTTCAAAGAGACCTGGGAGTTGTTAGATGGTAAGTTAAACCATGTGAATGGATGTGATCACTGAGAAAATAAGGTAGAAAAGACTCTTTTTCAGTTTTAGTCACTGCATCTACTTCTATCTTTTTACAAGTTAAAGAAATAAAATATTAGAATATCATTATAAATATATAAATAACATTTTGCTAATTTGAAATGGCTACTTTATTTGTTACAACTAGACTTTTTTGAAAATTTGAGTTTATAGACTTTCCTCTAACATAGTCCCTTCTACATGATATGAAGAAAAAAATGAAAAAATTAATTAGTTTTAATTAATTAACTGAAGGGAGAAGTGGGGAAGTATAGTCAAGTTCAGTTACTGATATTTCATACATTTAACTTGATAAAGGAAAACTAGACACTATACCAGAAAATAACTAGAAATTTAATTTTTGCTATACTTTAAAATAATGCTATTTTCTAATATGTGACATTCTGTCATTTAGAATATTTTATAAAACTTTATTACCTAAAATTAAAAAATAAACTGATTGCTTTGGAAGAACACTACATCCTAGTAAAAAGTCCAGCAGAGTCATCTTGAGCATACATCAAAAGCTTTCAAGTACTGAATTTAACCTCTATGTAGCAGTGCCTTGGTTCTTTAAAGTATGTTTATGATATCTAGCTATGTTTTACAATTCATTTATATGTGCATATGTACTTTATCAACATGTATGAAAACATAATTCAAAATTACACAGTAATTTTACCCACTTCCTATAGCATTCTACTATATTACATTTGAATCATAAAGGTTATGTGTTGGTATTTTTGCTTTTACAAATTTCTGTTATTGTTTTTAGGCAATTTGATTATTATGTGTCTTCATGTTTTTTTGTGATTTGGGTTTGTTCACTTTCTTGAATCTGGGGGTTTATAGATTTCATCAAATTTGGAAATTTTTTACATTTATTTTCTCAAATATTATGTCTCTTGAAGTTGTTCCTTAGCTCACTGGAGCTCCATTCTTTTTTTCCCCCAACTTTTCCACCTCTTTTTTAAAAATTTTGGATAATTTATATTTTATCTTCAAGTCCACTGATCTGTTCCTCTGGAGTGTGTAGTCTGTTGGAAGTTCTGTTTAGTTCTTTTTTCTATCTCATTGTCCTTATTTAAAGTATACAAGCATTCCTTTATCATCTTGAGCGTATTGGTCTATTTATCTCGATTATTATTATTTTTTCTCATTAGAAATCATATGCCATTGCTTCTCTGTTTGCCTGGAAAATGTTATTGGATACCAGACAGTATAAATGTTAATATTTTTACTTTTTTGTGTGCTGGTCATTTTTGTATTCTAATAAATATTTTTGGTTTTGTTCTGAGATGAAGCTATATTACTTGAAAACGAATTGTTGCTTTTAGGGCCAGCTTTTAAGCCTTGTTAGGTAGGACCAGAGCAACTTTTAATCTAGGGCAGAACTTATTGCAGTGATGAAAATTTTTAATAAATCTATACTTAGGTCTACAACTAATTTGACCTCACTAATGAGGTAGTACCCTTCTGAGAACTCTGTTAGCAATTCATTACATATTGATAACACTATATATTACAACCCTCTATTTAGACCCTGGGGTTGCTACTTTTGATAAGTGCTTTCCCTGACCTTAGGTGGTATCATCATATATAATGCCCATCAATATTCACCAAAGACTCAAAAGGGACCCTCTGTACATCTCTGGAGCATGCACTCTGTGCAGATCTTTCCTCCCTGGCAGTGTGACCTGTGAACTGCGGCCAAGTGCCTTTGTCCTCCTGGTCTCCCAACTCTGTATCCTTATGTTGGGTGACACCTGGGTTGTGCTGAGCTGTAGCCTGGGGAATTCGCCAGGCAATAAGCTGGAGCAGTCCTAGGGCTCACCTCATTAGTTTCCACTCACCCAGGCTTCACTGTCCTGCCTTCCTGATTCCTAGTGTCTGAAAACTATTATTCCATATATTTTCCAAAAAATTTTTAGTTATTTCAGGTAGGAGAGTAAGTGTAGTTTGTTGTTTTATTTTGCCCAGAAGCAGTATCTAAACCAGAACAATGTTAAACAGAAAGTTGAGAAAAATTTTTGTTCGTAATAAACTTTCAATGTTTGAATGGCATTTATTGAAATAACACTATGTAAGTTCCTATCATCTAGTGATCTTTACATGTTTTCCTGATTATTCTATGAATAAATAGTGTTTATTATTTAAAGATTTCTTTCTGACTTCTGTAACTGTTTTTGCCATTTTGGGTTGCTTCATTGTTTCTGTAAGGAAGTAAAATGTATTGTTGGATTATGTATTTATTGTTTGTAGTACAAAATTTCTAAATTTCATAACAACAGGAACTGTCTAAAGGCAATCTGCAATTGGGAAGAAGCTCCAAAAATTGAGATGACTGGGGTATTTTCAGATACTCAGAGAAAGCTACAAAATCAGTAATACAAAAGATATTTCATTATTTTATTATTTTACCTGTTTTAACATTGTAAGAAAGCATTGGATCATAATTGTGTTAAGTTAAAAAAGTGAAAAAAAGAAACCGTATCAGTCATATTACCTTAGTGAAAACCATTCCTGGTATCAAAACAGTTTATCCAGCTTTTTGGATTTCTTAATTGCTAAATCAGATCACTTTATGGTCACCCATGTATTTCATGATTTTTTATAGCATGCCATATTTCAAAATGATGAAGGAAAATGTTAGAGAGTAATAATTATGAAAATCCTTAGTATTCTTAAAATACTAGTAAAACATACTACTTTTTTTATCAAAGATTCCTAACTAAATAGCAGTAACAAAATAAGAAATCTGTGTTACTGAAATTTGTTCCTATATTTCCATTTGTAAAATAAGGAGAAGGCTAATGTAATGCTTTACTATGACTCCTGAGCTTGAATTCTGTATTTGCAATTTGCAGGTTGCATCAGCCTTGCTAAGGCTGTTTCCTTACTTTGAAAATAATATTCTTTCCGATATGTGTATTATGAGAACCAGATTAGATGTTGGTGGCAAGCACATTAAACTGTGCCAAAAATAAAATTTTCATGGTAATCATTTTTCATTGCCACTAGAGATGGTACTATTGTAATTTGTAATATTTTCCAGAGATTGGAATTTAAGTATACTAGCTTAACAACAGTGGTGAATCTCTGTTGTTGGTATCAGCAGTGATTGAATATCAGGCTTTTACCTCATAACATTTCTTCTAAATCCATTTACATTGCCTCCATATTAGTGACAGTATAATCTTGTGTAATCTTCATCTGAAATATTTATTACTTCTCTTCTTGATTTTGAAAAGCGAAGTATTTTAGGTAATATTTTCTTGCAGATACACCGAGTATCACTGCTAAACTAATTAGTGAACAAAAAGATGACAAGGAAAAGAAAAACCATGAAGAGAAAGAAAAAGTGAAGGCAGAAAATGGATTTCAGGACAATTACAGTGTTGTTGTTGCTTCAGGTATGCTTTCTGTGTTTTCTTACATTGATTTTGTTTCCGTTTCTGTAAGATTGAATATGTATGAATAGGTTAGATATTCTGTTAAGATTGACAATGTATGGAGATTTATTAGGTGCAGAAAGAAGACAGAATGGCCAAGATAACTTATCATTTTGGAGGATATATTTCTTGACATAGGTGAGATGATTTTAGTTCAAAAGAGAAGGCTTAGTCTACATTACCTTACTCCTCAATAGGAGATTTCTGTATTGGTATAATCTATCCTATCTCAAAAAAAAATTAAGAACACAGGATTTCCTATACATATTTGCATGAAACTACTTTGTAGAAATAGATGATCATCTATCTCAGAGGTTATAGAAGTTAGCACTAGTTCTTATTTTCTTGGAAAATAGTTACAAATGCAAAGCCAAAGTTAGTGGTGTGTCATGAGGGTCACACAGAATTGGGAGATCAGATACAGATTAGAAGAAACATTTCTGTCTTTTGTTGATAGTTAGGAATATGGTACTTTATTAAATACAGAAATACCATTTTACTTTATTAGTGTGTTGGCTATATAGAATTCTCTGGTTCTTTCAGGGCTGAAATCCCAATCTAAGCGTGCTGTGTCAGCTACACCACCTCGCCCTCCATCCAGGAGAGGGAGGACCATACCTGATAAAATAGGAAGTACTTCTTCTGGAGCAGAGGCTGCCAACAAAATAATTACTGTCCCAGTGTTTCACCTGTTCCATAAACTCTTGGCTGGTAATGTTCACAATAAGAAAAAACTTAAGAAGTTTTAATAATTTTACAACTATCTAATTCTATAATCACTAGAATCAACTATAATCTATAATCTATAATCTACAATCTATAATCACTTATAATCAACTAAACTCTATAATCACTAGAGTCATGTTTAACCAGGTGCTGTTGATGAGATAAATGAGTTAGTGAGGCTTTGTCCATACACTTCCCTCCAAGAATAGAACAAAAAAGGGAGTAACCTTGTGCATATCCATTTTAATAGTATAATGTTGCATTTTTATGCTTTATTTGCTTCCTAAATTTTGCTGTCAATGTGCCTTAAAATTATCAGTAAAATTAATGTTTTAAAGGGTTCATAACAAGTTATATAGGAAGCAATGTGAGGCAAATTTTGAAGAACTAGTTCTAGCAGTAGATTCTTAGATGTATAATTGAGCAGTTTTTCTCCCCAGCTAAAATATATTTTTTGACCCAGTATACTTTCCATTGGCAAAGGTATACCTATTTTATATCCACCTTTGTGTACTGTATTATTATAATGAAATTGCCAAGTAACTTTGAATGGATTTTACTTCTTAGCTTTATTTTGTCGATTTATAGCAGAGGTCAACAAACTATGGCTAGTGGACTGGA